>NC_132920.1:26257726-26576892 GCF_047675955.1 Chlorocebus sabaeus | reverse complement strand
CATACAGCCAACAAATATACGAAAAATGTTCAACATCACTAATTAGAGAAACACAAATCAAACCTCAATGAGATACCATTTCACATCAGTCAGAATGGCTGTTATTAAAACATCAAAAATAATGCATATATGGCAAGGTGGCAGAGAAAAGGGAATGCTTACATTCCCACTATTAGTGGGAATGTAAATTAATTCAGCTACTGGGCAAAGCAGTTTGGAAATTTCCCAAATAACTTAGAACTACCATTTGACTCATCAGTCCCACTACTGAGTATATACACAAAGGAAAATAAATCATTCTACCAAAAAGACACATGCATAAGTATGTTTGTTGCAGCACTATTCACAATAGCCAAGACATGGAATCAACCTACATACCCACTAAGGGTGGAATAAAGAAAACGTGATACATATACACCATGGAATACTACACAGCCATGAAAAAGTACAAAATCACGTCCTTTGCAGCAATATGGGTGCAGCTGGAGGCCACTATTGTAAGTGGATTAACTCAGGAACATAAAACCAAATACCTCATGTTCTCTCACTTACAAGTAGGGAGCTAAACACTGAGTACACATGGACACAAAGGTGAGAACAATAGACCCTGGGAACTACTAGAGGCAGGAGGATGGAAGGAGGATGAGGGTTGAAAAACTATCGGGTACTATGATTACTACCTTGGTGATGGGGATGTTCGTACACCAAAACCGAGCGACACGCAATTTAGTCACGTAACAAATCTGCCTATGTAGCCCCTGAACCAAAAATTTAAAAATAAAAAAGTTCTCAAATTTTATTCTTCATTTTCTGTGCCGGAAGAATAAAAAAGTATTGGCCAGGCGCGGTGGCTCATTCGTGTAATCCCAGCACTGTGGGAGGCCGAGGCGGACGGATCGCTTGAATCCAGCAGTTCGAGACTAGTTTGGCCGACAAAGCGAGACTCTCCGACCACACCCCTCCTCTCTCCAAAAATAGCTAGGGGTGATGACTCGAGCCTGTAGTCCCAGGTACTCGGGAGTCTGAGGTGGGAGGATCATTTGAGCCCAGGAAGTCCAGTGAGTCCTTCAGCCTGGGCGACAGAGCGAGATTGTCTAAAATAACAACAACAACAACAACAACAACAACAAAAACCCCCACACACAGAGAAACAGAAGGAGAGAAGAAGAAAAGTAACAAGATAGAGGACCCCAAAAGTCTTCGTATATTCTAACCTCCAATAAAAACTGAAATGAAAACCTTGGGGCCAGGGTGCTCGTGGCATTCCCCACACCTCCCATGCGCCTTCTTAACTGAACTCCATTGCGGGCGTTGGCTGTGGTTTGCTGGTGGAACGTCAACTCGGGTCGGGGCTGGGGAGGGAAAGTGGGAATAAAAACTGCATTTCATGATCAGTAGCGGGAAATAAGAATGGCATCAAGAAACCAAGAGCCAGGAGGAGACTCAGGGAGGGAGTGGAGGTGAAGTGTTGTGAGGTACAAATTTCACAAGGAAAAAGTGAAGCCTCAGACTTACTGTAAACACTGCTTTTCATCTACGCAGGCGCCCTTTGGTGAAGCTACCACGTTTCTGGTTTATTCCTAAAATATTTTACGCATGTAACCAAAAATTGTCTCCTTGCGCAAGGTTGAGCCTAAGGAGCCGTCTGTTACATGTTTTTGTCTGGATCTTTATTTATTTTCGTAAAGATCATATGTCTGGAATCATTCACCCGTAGGTCAAAACTACCGTCCTTCGAGCCGGATTCGAACCAGCGACCTAAGGATACCTTGGTTTAAAGAACCTACAGTCCTCCGCTCTACCAACTGAGCTATCGAAGGACACAAAGTTCCTTGCTCTCTAGACACGTAGTTCTGTGCTCTCTAGAAGCCCCAAAATAATGTGCCTCCTGGAAGTTCTTAGGTTTTCAAGTCTTGTTCCATTTAGGAGACTAGGTTTTAATTATATTAATATTAATTTTTTAAACTACCATCGGCTTTAAAGCAGTATTCTCAGACACCGGAATTATTCTGTGTAATGATCTAGGTAATTGGCTTCATGGTTATAAATATGTAAAAGGCATTGGGTTTTATATTGAAAACATTAGGATATTTATGTATAGTTCAAACCAAAAACCTTACTGGAATCCCCCGTCCTCCTCCCCTAGATATACACAATCTCCCAGATTACGCCCTCTGTCCTGCTGTTTTGTGTGATTAACTCCTCCTTTCTCTCTTAAAAGTGTCTGGATTTCCTTGATAAATGCTATGGTTGCCCTAAATACAGACAACTGGGTTGATGAGGATCCCAGGGTTGTGAACAAAGCATTCCGGTATCCTTGCAGTTCTCCTTTCTGAAAGTCGAATGATAAATTGTGTACATTCATAAGTGTAGTGTTGAAACATGGAAGTGTCATCTGTGCGTGTTTGTGTAAATTTGAGTGTATATTACATAACCATGGTGGAGCAGTTAAAATGAAGCAAAAACTCTTGAAAACTTTACGTGGAAATATAAATATTCCTTTTTCAAAGCAAATTGTCCAACATAGTGAGAGGTTCTGTGTAGACTGTTGTCTGCTCAGCTTCCTTATATCTAAGGCAGAAATGGGGAATATGTTAAATCTGTCACGCAAGAAAGGCTTTAAAAGGAAAAATCCCAAGTTTTTCTTCAAATGGCAACTGCCAGTGCCTCTTGTCAGAAATATTAATAGCATACAGTTGATATTGAACTCCGTAATTAAGTCCCTTGCATGAGTAACTAAGAAAATAGTAGATGATAACTTTCAATGTTTCTAACCTAATAGAGAGCTAGCAGCTAGAGAGGAGTGATCCTAGGATGTGGACAGCCTCTCTTGACATTATTGTGTATCCTATCTGTACCTTGGACACCACGAGGAAAAGCTACAGAGATGCCAATAAGAAGTGAAATTTCGAGACGGGGCTGCTACAAAGCTGTTGTCTCTGTTAGGGTTACTGGGGTGACACCTAGAGAAACAGGAAGGCCCCAGAAAGAAAACAAGTTCACTTTCTCACCTCCAGCCTTGGAGTCTGTAGCCTCCCTTTTGGCAAAGCTTACCCATAGGGTCAAGTGGTAAAACTGCAATGTGATTAAGAGTCTTACTTCCTGTATCATAAAGGGGATTAAAGAAGGGATTAAAGAGCAGCTTAATACGTTTTCCCGTCTAGAGCCTTATTTTCGTAAAGTTCGTTAATTAGCCTGTAGTTCAAAAACTGACATCATCCGAGGCGGATTCAAACCAGCGGCCTAAGGATGCCTTAAGTTTAAACAAACTTACAGTCTTCTGCTCTACCAACCGAGCTATCAAAGGACATACAGTTGTTTGTTCTCTAGAATTCCTAAATATGTGTCCTGAAAGTTTCTGGGTCTTCAAGTCTTGTTGCATTAAGGAGACTCAGTTTTAATTATATTGATACTCATTTTTTAAACTACAATTGGTTTTAACGCAGTTTTTTCAGAACACTGGAAGTATTCGGTATGATGAATCCATTTGTTCTGCGTGTCAAAATACCTGAGACTGGGTAATTTATAAAGAGTGGAGGCCAGGTGCTCTGGTTCACAACTGTAATCCTAGCACTTTAGGAGGCCATGGTGGGTGGATCGCTTGAGGTCAGAAGTTCAAAACCAGCCTGGCCAACGTGGTGAAAACCCATCTCTACTAAAAATACAAAAATTAGCTAGGTATGGTGGCTCACACCTATAGTCCCAGCTACTGGGCAGGCTAAGGCAGGAGACACCGGGAGGCAGAGGCTGCAGTGAGCCGAGGTTGCACCACTGCACTCCAGCCTAGGTGATAGAGCGAGACTCCATCTCAAAAATAAAATAAAATAAAATAAAAATGTAGAAATGTATTGCTCACGGTTCTGGAGGCTGGGAAATCCGAGGTCAAGGTACCAGCAGATTCAGTGTCTGGTGAGACCTGCTTTCTGCTTCCAAGATAGCACCTATGTTTGTGTCCTCACATGGCAGAAGAAATGGAGGGTAAAAGGAAGAAACATTGTGTTCTCATATGGCAGAAGAAAGAGAAGGCCCCCCACAAAAAAGAAATGGCATAGCTCTGATGGCCAAATGGCTTCCTAAAGTCCTCACATCTTAACACTATCATATTGGGTCTTAGATTTCAGTATAACGAATTTTGGAAGGACACAGACATTCAAACTCTAGCAGGCTGCTATGACAAAAATACCACAGACTAGGTGGCTTAAAACAACAGAAATTTGTTTTCTCACAGTTCTGGAGACTGGGAAGTCCAAGATTAAGTTGCTAACTGATTTGGTTCTTGGTAAGGGCTCACTTCCTGGCTTGCAGATGGACATCTTATTGCTGTGTCTTCACATGGTTTGAGTACTCTGTCTCCTCTTATAAGGAAACTAATCTTAGGGATCAAGGCCCATCCCTATGACCTTATTT
The DNA here is from genome assembly GCF_047675955.1 of Chlorocebus sabaeus. Classification (NCBI taxonomy): domain Eukaryota; kingdom Metazoa; phylum Chordata; class Mammalia; order Primates; family Cercopithecidae; genus Chlorocebus; species Chlorocebus sabaeus. Next base: position 26,572,485 of record NC_132920.1, on the reverse strand, counting down.
AACCTAAACTACTTCCTTACTCCAACTAAGTCACTTTAAAGGTTCGGGATTCAACATAGAATTTTAAGGAAACACAATTCAGTCCATAGCAGTGGGTGTGGAGTTGAGAGTCAATAGTTTAACTACTGCTAACAACTGTTAACACTTCCATGTGAACTTTAAGATATTCTTTTTTTTTTTTTTTTTTGAGAAAGCGTCTCAGTCTGTCACTCTGTCGCACAGGCTGGAGTGCAGAGGCATGATCACAGTTCTGCAACTTCACCCTCCTCAAGTGATCCTCCCACCTCAGCTTCCCTAGTAGCTGGGACTACTATAGGCACACGCTACCAAGCCCAGCTAATTTTTGTACTTTTTGTAGAGATGGGGTTTCTTGACCTTAATTTACTTCTGTGGAAGCTAAGAAGTTGTAAAATTTGATACCTAATCCAATGTTGCTGGAAACCAGAACTCCCAACTCAAAAGCCCTAGGCAAACCAATTGCTCCCAGTTTGCAGTCATGCCAACACACAACCCATGGATCTGAACTATGGGATTGGGCTAATTTTCTTTCACCTCATTTCCACACCTGCGCTGCTAATAGAGTCATAGAAAATAAACAGAAAAGAGTAAGGGGAGGCCAAACTGACTGGATAAATTCTGTCCAGGGTGGAAGGAGAAAGCACCTAGGTGGTGTGAACCTCAAAGCAAGGCTGACTTTGAGCCAAGTTCCAAGATGAGTGGTGGGTTTCTACACACACTTAGAATATCTGGTTTTTTGTTTATTGAGAGAGTCTTGCTCTGTCGCCCAGGCTGGAGGGCAGTGGTGCAATCTCTGCTCACTGCAACCTCTGCCTCTCAGGTTCAAGCGATTCTCCTGCATCAGCCTCCCAAGTAGCTGAGATTACAGGCACCCACCACGGCCCACAGCTGATTTTTGTATTTTTAGTAGAGACAGAGTTTCGCCATGTTGGTCTCAGGCTGGTCTCGAACTCCTGCCTCGAACTCCTGACCTCAAATGATCCAGCCGCCTCCCAAAGAGCTAGGATTACGGGATTGAGCCACTGCGCCTGTCTAATATCTGAGTTTTTAACTCTCTTGTCTAAAATGGTGGGTGCAGGAAATTGGGAGGTCTTCTTCCCACAGAGTTATCCACTTTTTGTCAGCCATGATTGCAATGAAAAAGCAAAAGAGAAGAGCAAGTACTAAAGGTTGTCTTAAGGTCTTTAAAAGACCTATTATGTCCTGAGCAGCATAGTCACTTTCTTAAATAAGATATTTTGTCTTCTCCATTTTCAGTTTTTAGCATCTTGCCCCAATTCCATTGAGACTAGAAAATAAAAAAAGGAAGTTTCTAATGATGGAATTTCTGGAAAAGAAGCAGTTGAAGGTGCAGATATTGGGTGACAGCTTTCGTATGGCATTTCTGAGAGTGATGGGCCTCTAGCAATGCCCAACGGATCCTCCTTTTCTCAACTAGCTTCTGCTGAACAGTACCTAGCACCTAGCACCTGGCACAGTACCTGGTACTCAGTAGGCCCAGAAGAAAAAGTGGCAACTAAAGCATTTGTCTTTGTGCAAACACTCTGCCTCTAAGTCTGCAGCCATAAGTATATTCACTTCTCTTGCTAATATTTACCTTAGAAAAATAATTTGTACACCCCTTGATCGAAATCAGGACTACAGAAACCAGAATAGAGAAATCCAATGGGACGCACGCCCCCTCGTGGCCACAGGTCCTCCGGCGGTGACAAAGCCAGACAAAAAGTGGATTTTTTTTCTTTTTCTTTTTCTTTTTGAGAGGGAGTCTTACTACTTTGTCGCCCAGGCTGGAATGCAGTGGTGCGAACTCAGCTTATTGCAAGCTCTGCCTCCTGGGTTCAAGCGATTCTCCTGCTTCAGCCTCCCGAGCAGCTGGGATTACAGGCGTGCGCCACCACGCCCGGCTAATTTTTTGTGTTTTTAGTGGAGACGAGGGTTTCACCATATTGGCAGGCTGGTCTCGAACTCCTAATCTCAAGTGATCCACCCGCCTCGGCCTCCCAAAGTGCTCAGATTACAGGCGTGAACAACCGCTCCCGACTTTAAGGGACATTCGTAGATCTATAAAGACGCTGGATAATCTGTTTCTGGAACCAGATGAATAGATGAAAATTTTAGGGGTGCGGAGAGAGGTAGAAACTATTGGTTAGGCCAAGGCCGAACCTCATTGCTTGAAAAACTTGATTTTCCCTTCTGGCTGCATCCTCAATTTGCTTCCAGTTCCCGGTTTCCGTAGATGTGATTCCAGTGTTAACCTCTTCCCGGATCCCCAAGACAGCTTTTTCTAAGGACCCTGACTCCCTGGTTCACCTGCACTCCGTCGTCTCCTCCCGACGGGATCCGACATGGTAAAACAGATTATAGATGGCGCTGAGGGGCGGAAGTCATGCTGAGGCTCTTTAGTCACCATTGATACACAGTTCTTCATTTTTTTCCTATTGGCTAATGACGAAAAGTCAATTGAAATAGCAGTGAGTCCTGAATTACTTTCAGATATCAAAGAGGGTAAAGGATGTAAAAGATGCTCTTCCACGAGGGGAATTAGCTCAAATGGTAGAGCGCTCGCTTAGCATGCGAGAGGTAGCGGGATCGATGCCCGCATTCTCCAGTTTTATGTAGTTTCCTCTCACACCTTACCCTTTGGCCTTTACTCCTATCTTTCCATGAATATCTTGCAGACTCAAAAACAGCTAACAACACACTCCCATATCATAATGGGGGTGGTCTTTCCTTCAAGCTCAAGATTCCCTCGCCACCTAGTCCTCAGGCTGTTCTATCTATCCTAGACAGAGCTGGGTTCTTTGGAATTTCTCTCACGGTTTTCAGTTCTGAACGTTGGTCTCTGCCAGGTGCATTGGCAAATCTATTATGCACTTCGATCATTTATGTATTACGTTTATGTATTACATTTTTATCAGAGCAGACTGAGGACATATTACAAATTTTTTTCTTTTCTTTTTCTTTTCCTTTTTTTTTTTTTTTTTTTTTTTTGAGACACTTACTCTGTCGCCCAGTCTGGAGTGCAGTGGCACGATCTCGGCTCACTGCAACCTCCGCTTCACACCCGGAATATTTTTAGTAGATACGGGGTTTCACCATGTTGGCCAGGCTGGTCTTGAACTCCTAACCTCTAGTGATCCACCCGCCTCGGCCTCCCACAGGGCTGGGATTACAGGCGTGGGCCCCCGCGCCTGGCCCTGTATTACAAATTTTAAAAGATTTTTAAAATTACATTTTTATTATTAGAATGTATTTCCTACATGTCCGACCTATTGAGGACCACCTCAAGTTGTTACAACTGTAACAAATGCACTCCCATTATCTCAATAAAATGGATGGGCGGGGCGTGGTGGCTCACATCTGTAATTCCAGCACTTTGGGAGGCCGAGACAGGATGATCCAGAGGTCAGAAGTCCGAGACCAGCCTGGCAACATGGTGAAACCCCGTCTTTACTAAAAATACAAAAATTAGCTGGGCTTGGTGGTGCATGAATCCCAACAAAAATTAGCCGGGCGTGGTGGCGCATGCCTGTAATCCCAGCTACTCGGGAGGCTGAGCCAGGAGAATGGTTTGAAACTGGAAGGCAGAGGTTGCGGTGAGCCGGGATCGCGCCACTGCACTCCAGCCTGGGCGACAGAGCGAGACTCCGTCTCAAAAAAAATAAACAAATAAAATAAAATGAGGGAGGGCCAAAGCATATGTAGGTATGTTTGAGGGTTTTTGTTTTGTTTTGTTTTGTTTTGACATTCACTCTTCCTCTTCTGAAGTCATCTTGCTATAACTTGCCGCAGGGTGGTGGGGGGTCTTCTGCTGTTCCTGGTGCTGGCATATGGGAGAATTGTGATAGAGAATCCATCTGGACCAAAATCTATTGTGCCTTGGCAAGAAGATTTTTAGTTCAGGACTATTTAATAAATGTCGCATTCAAGGCTCAAACATTACCTTTCAAAATACCTATTTTTTTGTTTTGTTTTGTTTTCTGGCTGGGTGCGGTGGCTCGCGCCTGTAATTCCAGCACTTTGGGAGGACGAGGCGGGTGGATCACCTGAGTTCAGGAGTTCCAGACCAGCCTGGCCAACATGGTGAAACCCCGTTTCTACTAAAAACACAAAAATTAGCCCGGCGTGGTGGCGGACGCCTGTAATCCTACCTACTGGAGAGACTGAGGCGGGACAATCTCTTGAACCCTGAAGGCGGAGCTTGCAGTGAATTGAGATGGAGCCACTGCACTCCAGGCTGGGCGACAGAGCGAGACTCCCTCTCAAAAAACAAACAAAAGGCCATTTTTCTTTTGCCCCCAACCAGCTTTCAAAAAGCAAGTTCATGGGGAGCTATCAGTTTAGATCCATCTCCAGCCCTTAATAGGAGTGGCTTCCAATGCGTTTTGGGCAGGGCTCTCCAACCACCACCCTAATTCAATAAGCCTTGGCTTCTGTGTTTTTTTTATTAGTTTTCCACGTGGTTCTGATACATATCCAAGTTTGAGAATTATTTTCATAAAAAATAAAAGTTTGGAAACATGGGAAGGCACATACAAGAAATTGCCAGGCACAAATTCCTCAGAAAACGCTTCCTTACTTTGATCTAGACAAAGATATTTGTCATTAAGAACTCTACCATAGGTACCTGGGATCACATTTTCAGACACAAAGGGATACAATGGGATTAATATACTGTAATTAGATTGACACAAAATTACCAAATATGTACCACTGTTATGCCAGATCTCTACTTCGTGAGCTAATTCCCTATGTGGGTAGGAAATCCTGTCCATTTTTTTCCCGTATGTATTATTTTCTTCTAAAATAATTCGCTTCTACCAGTGTTTTTCAAAACTTGCAGTACATGAAAGTCACCTGGTGAGCTTTTGAAACTACAATACCTGAATCTTACCTCCAAAGAAACCCAAGCATAGATGCTTTGTAAAATCTCCCCAGGTGATTCTAATATCTACCACATATTCTCAGGTAGGGTTGAAAGCCACCACCTTGACAATTAAAAGGAGAAGGGCGAATAGACTCCTTGAACGTCATCCCGGCTTCAGATGTGTAGGGTTCAGACGCTAGTGGTTCGGCATGTAACTCTCAACGATTCAGAACTTTGAACACCAGGGGACGCGCGTGCCCCACCAATTACCAGTTGCTCCGAGTAATTCCCACCAGCCGCCCCTTTCCCCAGGCTGTGGATCCGGAGTTAAGGGGTGGAGAGGCCTCTGTGGATCTCTAGCCCAGTGGACCAGTGTCTCATTCACTTCCTCAGTGCCCAGGACTTCTAACAGAGTTGGATTATATGAATTACAGGGATGAAGTCTTGATGGCGCGTGTTAAAAATTATTACGGAGAATAATAAAAAATTAAAGAGATTCATTGCACATCCAAAATAGTTTTATAATAGATTCTCATCGAGGATATGTATAAGTGAAATACTCATTTCTGAGAATGAGTCTTAAAACTTACACGCAAAAAAGCATGAGCTCCTTCGAGCCGGATTCGAACCAGCGACCTAAGGATGTCTACGGAAATATCCAACTACAGTCCTCCGCTCTACCAACTGAGCTATCGAAGGATTCACATAACGTTCTCTCTCTGCTGGGGATGCCATCTCTGCGCTAGGTTGGGCAATCGTGGCCGTTTGCCGTCCTATTTACCTATGTTGTTGATATTCTTTTGACATCCAGTACCCCTTCGGAATTGATTGATATTCAGAGGCCCTTTTCTCTGAAACAGGGAGAAAACAGGAGCACCACTCTCACTAGTTTACAAAAAGAAACATAAAATGTTAAGGAGATACAAAGAACTGATAAGAATTTAGCAATGACCATCTTCTGTTGTGATGAATGCATTATATAACCAATTTTAATCTCTACCTAAAAATAGAATTTGAAACATTTTAACACTGCAATTTTAATGAGATTTTATTGAGATAATTGACAGGAGGAGGAGAAGGAAGAGCAGGCTAAATAACGCAATTTCGAAAGCATACTATTTTTTTTTTTTTTTTTTTTTTTTTTTTTTTTTAAGACACAGTCTCGCTCTGTCGCCCAGACTGGAGTGCGGTGGCCCGATATCGGCTCACTGCAACCTCCGCTTCCCAGGTTCAAGCGATTCTCCCGCTCTCCCGCCTCAGTCTCCGAACAGCTGGGATTACAAGCGCAAGCCACCACGCCTGGCTAATTTTTGTATTTTTAGTAGAGATGTGATTTTGCCATGTTGGCCAATCTGGTCTCAAACTCTTGGCCTCAAGTGATCCGTCCGCTTTGGCCTCCCAAAGTCCTAGCATCATAGGCGTGAGCCCACAGCAGCTGGCCATCACATTAATTCTTAACTCAGCAGAAACCTATCCATGGGGGTGCTAAAATGATACGTTTTTAAATGATCAACTTTAACACAAGGTAATATTTCAAATATTAGTTTTGCAAAGTGTAAGGTTCTTGTCTAGTTTTCTATGACTCTGAAGCTCAGAATAGCTATTATCCTCCCTCATTAACGAAGAAATCCACTTGTGGAATCTGGCATCGGAAATCTGTTTCATTATGGCCTGGCATGTTGACTCACCTCTGTAATCCCAGGACTTTGGCAGGCCGAGATGGGGAGATCACTTGAGGTCAGGAGTTCGAGACCAACCTGGCCAAAATGGAGAAACTCCCGTCTCTGTTAAAACTACAAAAATCAGCTGGGCATGGTGGTGGGCGCCTGTAATTCCAGCTACTCGGGAGGCTGAGGCAGGGGAATCGCTGGAACCTAGGAGGCAGAGGTTGCAGTGAGCCGAAATGTTGCCATTGCACTCCAGGTGCTGGACAGAGCAAGACTCCCTCTCAAAAAACAAACAAAAAAACCAAAAAAAAAAAAAAAAAAAAAAAAAAAAAAAAAAAAAAAAAAAAAAAAAAAGAAAGAAAGAAAAAGGAAAAGAAAGCTGTTTCATTCTTCTTCATGTTCAATTAAAGATAATTACCTTGTCATGTAATACAACATGCACAGGGCAAATGATCCTCCTTGTACAAGTAGTCCATTGAGCCCAATGTTCACTCCTTTATGGCACACAGATTTTTTTTTTCTTTTCTGAACAAGAATTGAAAGCACATTTAACTTGGCCATTAATCTCCTCAAGTCCATGAAACATTTATTTGAGTGGGGCGAGTCTGGATGAATTAAATGTAATGTTTTATCTCCTCTCCAACTTCAATGGACTGAATAAGTTATCCTATTTCATAGATGTATTTACTATTATTCATTTGGTCAAAATATACTTTTCAAACGGTTAAATGCATGATTATTATACGAATATGAAATAAACATTTGCCAAAGGTTTAATTCACTAATGAGGGAATCATCAAGATGGTAAAACCGATTCAAAGAATTTATTGATAGTCACTGAAAGAAGCGATGCTGTACATTAACTTTGCTAAGTGAGATAGAGAACTAGAAACTGCCCCATAGGGCAATATAACTGTTACTGTTTCTACAGGACAGAAAATAACTAAATATCAGACGAAGTTCATTTGCATCATCATAGTTGTCTACAAGTTAACGGCTGTCCCTTACAAAGCTGAAAAAATACCCTAATCAATAAATAGTAAACTAGGCCGGGCTTGGTGGCTCAGGCCTGTAATACCAGTAGTTTGGGAGCCTGAGGCAGGTAAGTCGCTTGAGATCACCAGTTCGAGATCAGCCATGGCCAACGTGGTGAAATCCTGTTTCTACAAAAAATACAAAAATTAGCCAGGAGTAGTGGTTGGGTGCCTGTAGCCCCAGCTACTGGGACTGGCTGAAGAGGGAGGATCCCATGAGCCCAGGAGTTTGAGGCCACAGTGAGCTATGATTGTTTCACTGCACACTGCAGCCTGAGCGACAGAGCCAGACCCTGTCTCAAAAATAAATAGTAAGCCAAAACAATGCTACATATTCGTGGAGCAGTAATTTATGTAATGGAGCAATTTTGCCCTCACAAGGGTCATCTGACAATGTAAGAAGACATTTTTAATTGTTATGACTGAGGAACATAGTAGGTAAATAGCTGTGACTGAGGAATATAGTAGGTAAAGAACAGGAATGCTAGTAAACATCCTGTAATGCATAGAACAGCCCCTACAACAAAGAATTATAATATCTAGTCCAAAATGTCAATAGCGCTCTATTGCAACTCTGCTCTAGAGAATGAAAATAAGATAATCCTGGGCCTGCAGTTTTCTAATTGGCTCCCCTTGTCCAGATTGGTCCTCTCGGTTCTGTTCTCCACACAAAATGCCGGCAAGTTCTCACTGAGAGGTGTCTGAGGTCCGTAAGATTGGCACCATTGAAAGAAGTTCAGGCCGAGTGCGGTGGCTCACGTCTGTAATCCCCAGTACTTTGGAAGGCCGAGGCGGGTGGATTACCCGAGGTCAGGAGTTCAAGACCAGCCTGGCTAACATGGCGAGACCCTGTCTCTACTAAAAATACAAAAATTAGCTGGGCATGTTGGCGGGCGCCTGTAATCCCATCTACTCAGGAGGCTGAGGCAGGAGAATCGCTTAAACCAGGGAGACGGGGGTTGCGGTGAGCCGAGATCGCGCCATTGCACTCCAGCCTGGGCAACAAGAGCGAAATTCCATCTCAAAAAAAAAAAAAAAAAAAAAAAAAAAAAAAAAAAAAAAGTTCCTCCTTCCTGCCACTCTCCCAACAAACCCTTTATTGTGAAAGAAAATAATTAGGTTTCCCCTAAAACAGATTCACAAGAAGGAGCGTGAACACTCATATTAAAAGTCTGACCTACTAACAGAACCATCCAGTGTAAGATAAATGTGATTTATGAAGTCTTCCAAGCACAAGTCCTTCCTGCCTTTGCTTGTGGACTGGGGCCCCTACTTGTGTGTAATCCTACACCCGCCCTGAGGCAGGATCCACTCCTTCATTTCTCCAGCGCCAAATTACAGACAATTCAGACAGAGAAGACAGGCTTGAAGGAAACTTGAGGGACAGCGGAAAGTGATGGGAACAAACGTTAGATTTGAGGGATTATGAGACGGGCATGACAAATTGTATTCTTGTAGGTTAGGAATTATGATTATCCTATATATGGCTAAAATTATCTTCTATGTGTTCATTTTCAAAACAAAATATAACCCAATGTGAAAACGGGAAGCTGGAAAGGTTTTGCTTTCCTTTGTTCTCCTTCATAAATAGTATTCTTAGATGCAGGTGGGAGATGAGTCTCCAGTCCCACCTGCCTCTCCCAGCCCCCCACCTCACTCCCGCGGTAGTGCAAGAGAAGAGAGTATCAGTAGCGCCAGAGGCCAGGGCCCAGGGTGGGTGCCCTGGCGTCCGGTTTCATTGACTTGCTAATTGGAAGACTACAAAGCCTTTCGCACAGGGAAAGGTGAAGAGGGGGTGGCGAGGGGGGCACCTGCGTTGACGAATAGACACACAAAGAAAAAGAAAGCTTCGCAAAGGGTATCTCTGCTCCCGGGTGGTCATTTTGAGCTAAGGGGCTGGGGGTCCGTCGCCCTCTTCCACTTTCTCAGCTTTTTCACCCGCTTACGCTTTCTTTCCACTTGTGTTTGGTAGCGGAGCTGATTTTCCGAATGGTAGCCATCTGGAGCTAGCGGCAAGCAAGAGGACAGCAAGCGGACGGCGAGTGCGTTTCGTTGGAGGTTCGGAAAACCAGCGAAATAAAGGTAACCGGGAACTTGCAGTCCTGGGCCAGGGTGGGGAGCAACGCGTCCCGTGATGGGGAGGAGGTCACATGGTGGCGAGGGTGTGGCCTATTTGTGTTGCCAGGTGCGCAGGCGCAGTTGCCGTCACGGCTGCAGAACTCCGCGGGTGACATGAAAGGTTGTATAGTGGCGCTCTGTGCATCTGCGTTAAAAAAAATGCGGGCCAGGCGCGGTGGCTCACGCCTGTAATCACAGCACTTTGGGAGGCCCAGGCAGGCGGATCACGAGGTCAGGAGATCGAGACCATCCGGGCTAACACGGTGAAACCCCCGCTCTACTAAAAATACAAAAAATTAGCCGGGCTTGGTGGCGGGCGCATGTAGTCCCAGCTACTCGGGAGGCTGAGACAGGAGAATGGCGTGAACCCAGGAGGCGGAGCTTGCAGTGAGCCGAGATCGCGCCGCTGCATTCAGCCTGGGCGACAGAGCGAGACTCCGTCTCAAAAAATATATAAATACACACATACATACATACATACAGCCCATGTTGCAAAGTAACATGCGGTTAATTCGCAGTTTTCCATTCATTCATTCGGTAAAGATTTACTGCGTACCTGCTGCGGGCTGGTGGAAGAGGCCCTGGGTTCTTTGCGAGCGCGTGGTCCGTTGAGGGTGAGGAAATCGGACCACCAACCCCCACGTGTAGGGGAGGACGTGGTGCAGCAGCGCCAGATAAACCCGGAGGAACCCCAAGTGGAGGCCGCTTGGGTCCTTCCGGAGTGAGTAAAGAACCAATTTCTGTGGCATGTGTTTCAACAGTAACTGTATTGTAATACTTCCTAAAACGAGTAAATACGTATTGTACTAATTGTGTACATAGACCCTTTTGAACACAATTTAAAAGTAAATAAGAATTTTGGTAGTAGAAGTTACAGCAACATGACGGGCTATTTACTCGTGTGTGTGATGTAATGGAAAGAACACGGACAGGTGTTTTAGCCACTTAGTCCATTTTTGAATCTATGTCCCACAAGCAGTATGACTTCCCTAACTTCCTCATGCCTTATGCAAAATGGGGATGATGATAATGAAGATAATACAGATCCTAAGGGGATAGTTGTGAATATCAAATGAAACAGAATTTGTAGCGCACATTTCTCAGAGTGTGCTGTCTACTGCCTTACTCCCACAGGCTCAAACAGGGGAACCCACAGAGGGTACTTGGAAAGCCTTTTAGCTGGGCCTTATCTTTGGTTAAATTAGAGTATAAAGAATTCAAGAATAACACCATAGGAAGCATACGAGTAATAACGTAATCATTAAACCAAGTCCCAAACAGTACTACAAAAAAACCTAAGTACACAAGAATTTAGACTATGTAAGAGATCAGATTTGTTTGAGATTAATTAAGGAAAGCCTCATAGATGGAGTTATAGTCCTTACAGCGGATTTTTTTTTTTTTTTTTTTGAGACAGGGTCTCACTGTGTTGGTAATGCTGGGGTGCAGTGGTCCAGGCTGGTGTGCAGTGGTGGGATCAGAGCTCACCGAAGTATTGAACTCCAAGTCTCAAGGGATCCTCTCCCCTCAGCCTCCTGAGCAGCTGGGATTAAGGCACATATCATCATGCCCAACTAATGGGCTGTTTTATTTTGTTTTTGTATTTTTGTAGAGACTCAGTATGTTGAGTCGTAGGTCTCACTATGTTGCCCTTGCTTAGATAGGAATTTTGAAGAAAGTGATTGATCAGAATCACTTTTTTTTTTCCCCCAAGACGGAGTTTTGCTCAGTCACCCAGGCTGGAGTGGTGCAGTGGCCCAGTCTTGGCTCACTGCAACCTCCGCCTCCCAAGTTCAAACAATTCTTCTGCCTCAGCCTCCCTAGTAGCTGGGATTACAAGTGCCCGCCACCGTGCCCAGCTAATTTTTGTATTTTTGGTAGGGACAGGGTTTCACCATGTTGGCCAGGCTGGTCTCGAAATTCTGACCTCGTGATCAACCCACCTCAGCCTCCCAAAGTGCTGGGATTATAGGCGTGAGCCACTGTGTCTGGCCAGAATCACTTTAAAAAAAAAAAAAAAATAGAGATGGGGTCTCACTATGTGGCCCAAACTGGTCTTGAACTCCTGGGCTCAAGCAATCTTCCCAGCTTGGCCTCCCAAAGTGTTGGGATTACTGGCGTGAGTCACTGCACCCTGCCCAGAATCACTTTTGACAAAAGTTAGTAGTGACATTTTGAATGGATTCCTGACAAAAGTTAAGTAGAGACATTTTGAATCCATCCTAGGATTATGTATGTGTGAGCAAGAGCTAAAAGTTACTTGATTTTTTTATTTGTGTATTTTACAGTGATCTTGGTAGTCAAATGAGTGAACATTTCAGCTGTTGTAATTTTGAGAATAAAAGTACTAAAAGGAAGCAATATGTACACAGCAGTGACCTGTATATTCACAGACATGTATTGATCACTGACTATTCCAGGTCCTATGCTAAGTTCTGGGAACACACAGAAACAAGACAGCCTCTGTCCTCAAAAGCTGTCAAAATTTAAAAGCTCAAAGAGTAAGTCATGAGTCAGTTATGGAAATAAAGGTTTTTGGCTTTAAAGGTCTGAATCAGAATGCTTGGAATTTAAGTTTGTAGAACCTTTCTGGTTGGTGATTTACACTATACTATAATAAAAGTGTATTTTGCTTATGTAAACATATATCTTTTGGAAAAAGTCCTGGAACTCTCTGAACTCTAGATGCAAGCAGTTATGAAAATTAGGAAATATGTGCTGGGACACAGACAGATACTAAAAATGATTACACAAGGCAAAGCTAAATTAATCATACTTGCCAACAACTTCCCTGCTTTAAGATAAATTTCTCCCCTGGTATGCTATATAGATTGATTGCAAATATCTAACATGAAGAATGCCATAAGATGGTTAAAACATGCTTTATACATACCAGCAGACATCAGTATTTTTAGAAGCTTTTCAGAGTGAAATTTTATCATTTTTTTCCTTGAGTTTTTTTTTTTAATTGATTCATAACTTCTCCTTCCCCCATGACTTTTGGTTAAAGGTATTCTATACTGGAAGTGTAAGATTTTTTAAAAGTAAAAATCAAAAGAGCTAGGAAAGTAGAAAAAGTGAATGGTAAAGTCCGTAAACTTTTACTAGACTTTAGATAACTGTCAGGAAAACATCTAACATTTCAAAGTACCTGATATGTTTAGGCATTACTTATGTAGCCTTCACTAACTGAGGTCTGTCTTGTGTTCAGTTAGCCTTCGAGCACATAGTATAGGGCCTTGATTGACTGTGGCAGGGTTTTAATAAATGATAACATTTATTAATGCTTAATAAAGAAATTTTTGGCTGGGTGCAGTGGCTCACGCCTGTAATCCCAACACTTTGGAAAGCCGAAGCCAGCGGATCACCTGAGGTCAGGAGTTCGAGACCAGCTTGGCCAACATAGTGAAACGTTGTCTCTGCTAAAAGATACAAAAATTAGCCGGGCATGGTGTTGTGTGCCCATAATTCCAGCTGCTCAGGAGTCTGAGGCAGGAGAATCGCTTTAACCCGGGAGGTGAAGGTTGCAGTTGAGCCGATCGCATCACTGCCCTCCAGCCTGGGCAACAGAGGGAGACTCCATCTCAAAAAAAATAAATAAATAAAAATAAATAAATTTAACCCTGGGGAATATGGCAAAACCCCATCTCTCCAAAAAATACAAAAATTAGCTGGGCGTGGTGGCATGTGCCTACAGTTCCAGCTACTCAGGAGGCTGAGATGGGAGGATCACTAGAGCCTGGTGTTAATGGTGGAGGGTGTCCAGGTTCTTGGTGTCTTGAACAAAGAATTGGACAAAACGCACAAACAGAGCAAGGAAAGAATGAAAGGTTTTATTGAAAATGAAAGTACACTCCACAGTGTGGGAGTGGGGCTGAGCATAGGGGCTCAAAGGCCCCGTTACAGAGTTTTTCTGAGTTTAAATACCGTCTACTTGGGGTACACCCTATGTAAATGAAGAGGATGAAGTAAAGTTAAAAAGTCATTTACTCCGTGTATGCCCTAGGGAGAGGATATTTCCTGTTATAGCTGAAGTGTGAGTTGGCCTTGTGTTCCCTGCTTCCAGATCCTATTTTCCTGCCTCACTGGGAAGTCGAGGCTACGGTGAGCTGAGATCGCGCCACCGTACTCCAGCCTGGGCAACAGAGGGAGACTTTGTGGCATAAATAGACAAATAGGAAGAAAGCTGAGTGAGATAGCCTATTTTCTGATTATCCCCAATTCTCTCTGCTACCTTACCTTTCATACTGTCCTCCAAAATAATGTAGTGACGTTTTCTTGGAAAGACTTATTACAACATGGCTGTTTCAGACCTATCCCCACTCCTGGTCTTGCCTCACAGAGTAACCCTAATGAGATAGGGCAGGATATCCCTCCACTCCCTGTCAAGATCTTGTCCTGTACTTGTCTAATAGGTGTCAATGAGAGGTATCCCTTTTCTGACCGCTTTTTCTTTTTTTTTTTTTTCTTTTTTATCTTTTTGTTTTTGAGACGGAGTCTCGCTCTGTCGCCCAGGCTGGAATGCAGTGGCACCATCTGGGCTCACTGCAAGCTCCGCCTCCCGGGTTCACGCCATCCTCCTGCCTCAGCCTCCTAAGCAGCCGGGACTACAGGCACCTGCCACCACACCCAGCTATTTTTTTTTTTTTTTTTTTTTTTTTGTACTTTTAGTAAAGATGGGGTTTCACCGTGTTAGCCAGGATGATCTCAATCTCCTGACCTCGTGATCCACCTGCCTCGGCCTCCCAAAGTGCTGGGATTACAGGCGTGAGCCACCACGCCCGACTCTGACCTCTTTTATATTACTGTTTTTCCTTTCTGAAGTCTCCTTAGAGTCTATTGTTTCTGCATTTAACATTGGTATACTTTCACATGATAATGCATGCCCCTAGAAGGGTGCCTACTTTTCACAGGGCGGCAGGAGAGAGACTGAGAACCAAGTGAAGGGGGAAACCCCTTATAAAACCACTGGATCTCATGAGCAATTATCATGAAGAGAATAGCACGGGGGCAACCACCCCCATGATTTCATTACCTCCCACTGGCTTCCTCCCATGACACATGGAGATTTTGGGAACTACAATTCAAAATGAGATTTGGGTGGTGAAACAGCCACACCATATCACCAGCTTTATAAAGGATTAATAAGGATCTGAGGGTTACAGTGGCTTATCAGATGAAGGGCTAGTATTCTTACTGCCTGATTATTACAGCAATCACAATATTGTAAACACACACACAAATGGGCATCGTACTCCCAGAATGTTGGGGTTTTTTTCCTACCTCAAGATGATTTTATAAAAGTCTTCATAATCCAGTTCTTGGTTCATAAACACAGTAATTCAGAAGCCACTTTAGTCTTCCTGGTCTCTAAAATGTATATAACTTTTCTTAGATTAATTATAAATTAATTAATTGATTGTCATTCCCACATCTTAGGTGATTCTGATGTCACTCAAAGCATTTTAGAATTACCAATGTGAATTTTAAAAGTACAAGATTGTTAATAAACTATTATTTATATTTAAGTAGTCTTGTGAACTTTTATGGCATTAGATGTGTCTTTAACCAGTTCTTCCAGTCTTTTATTTCCTGGTTGTTTGCCTCTTGCAATAATTTACATTTGAAAAGAACCATATTTTCTAAAATGTATTTTTGCTAAATGTTAGTTCCTTGAGTATCAAGAGTTCTTTGAGATGTTAATAGACGTTATTTGGCTAAAAAAAAAAAAAAAAAAAAGAGCTTTGACTCCATTCTCTTTGCTAGGCCTACTTTAAGCAACAAGCTGTAAATTTCAGAACATTAGAAGATAGATCAGTTGAGATTTTCCTTCATTTTATTTTCCTTCTATGAATAATTAAATATTAGCTGTATTTTCAGCTCTCAGCTGGTAAGAACGTTGCCTTTTTTAGATGTTGGTGTCCTCTTTCAATTAACACATACCCATTACCCTGCCAAATCTCACCAGTATTAAGTAATTATTTATTAACATATAGTGCATACAATGTGCTGTCACTGTACATGCTTTAACACCTAGTTTCTCAAATTTTGCAACAATCCCAATTCAATTACTGAGCCATTTTCTTTTCTTTATTTGTTTTTTCTTTTTTCTTTTTCTTTTTTTTCTTGAGACAGGGTCTGGCTCTGTTCCCAGATTGGAGTGAGAGAGGAGACCACTCCTCATAATTGTCTTACACTTAATTTCTTATTTGCTGAAAAGGTAGAAGTTAAAAGAATAGACAGAAGTGAAATTCATAGTCAGACAGCCCGGTGCCACATTTCAGGCCTGGTAGTTAAAATTCAACCCCTGATCTCACCGCTTGTGGTATCTATAGATTCTAGACATTGTATGAAGAAGCATCGTGAAACTCCCTGTTCTGTTCTGTTTTATTCTGATTACTGGTGCATTGCAGCCCCCAGTCATGTACCCATTGCTTGCTCAATTGATCACGACCCCCACTTCACGCAGCCCCTTTAGAGTTGTGAGCCCTTAAAAAGGACAGGAATTACTTATTCAGAGAGCTCAGTTTCTAGGACGTAAGTCTGCCAATGCTCCCAGCTGAATAAAGCTCTTTCCTTCCACAATCCGGTGTCTGAGGGATTTTTGTCTATGACTCCTTCTGCTACAGGAGTGCTGTGGCATGAACATGGCTCACTGCAAGTTCTGCCTCATGGGGCTTAAACCATCCTCCTACTCTGCCTCCCGACTAGCTGGGAGTACAGGCACCTGATACCATGCCTGGCTAGTTATTGTATTTTTTGTAGAGATGGGGTTTCACCATGTTGGCCAGGCTGGTCTCGACTTCCCAAAGTGCTATGATTACAGGAATGAGTCACAGTGCCCAGCCTGAGCCATTTTCAAACCCAGTATATTCAGCCTCTTAATGTGAATCATTAGCCAGGAACTTGCCTTGCTCTAATCTCATCCATACACAAATTTTACATGACTTTTGACATCTAAAGAAGCTCTTTGGATTAAAACAGAAATAATAAAGAGAATATGTTCTTAGACTTGTCCCTAAAATAAACTCTTGCCTAAACTTTCTTCCTTTACAAAAGAATAGAAGAAAATGTTTGGAGATTTCTCAGAAATTACAAAAGGGACACAATTATTACAGTTTTTAGTTGTGTCGTGTTTTTTATATGTTACTCTTGAAGGAGGTTATTTTCTCTCTATAGTTTTTTATTATGAAAAGTTTTTTTTGTTTTTTTTTTTTTTTTTTTGAGACGGAGTCTCGCTCTGTTGCCCAGGTTGGAGTGCAGTGGCCGGATCTCAGCTCACTGCAAGCTCCACCTCCCGGGTTTAGGACATTCTCCTGCCTCAGCTTCCGGAGTAGCTGGGACTACAGGTGCCCGCCACTTCACCCGGCTAGTTTTTTGTATTTTTTTAGTAGGATGGGGTTTCACCATGTTAGCCAGGCTGATCTCGATCTCCTGACCTCGTGATCCGCCTGTCTCGGCCTCCCAAAGTGCTGGGATTACAGGCCTGAGCCACCGCGCCCGGCCGAAAAGTTTTAAATTTACAAAAAGGAATTGAAATAATATTGCAGTGAACAATATATACACTCCACAATCAACAATTGCTAGTATTTGCCATACTCGCTTTAAATCAATCTCTCTTTCTTGTGTGTGCACACATACAGCATGTACATTTCTTTTGCTAAACTGTTTGAAAATAAGTGACAGATGTGATGACTTTACCATTTAAACACTTCAGCAAGCACTCCTACATGTAAGAGCATTCTACACATCATAAACTTGTTATCACTCCTGGGAAAAGTATCAGTAATTTCATTGTATCTAATAACTGGCTTATGATCCAATTTCTCTAGTTATCCCAAGAATATATTTATGTATTTATTTTTTTGAACTAGAATTCAGTATAGAGTCACTCATTCCATGTGGTTGTAATGTCTTTAGTCTCTCAATATTTTTATAACGTTGACTTTTTAAAGACCATTGATTCATAGTTTTGTTGCATTTGATCTTCTATGTTCTATAAATTAGAAGGTATGTCTAGAAACTTGATTCAATTCAACTTAAAATATTTTTGGCTAAAGTATTTCATAGATGATGGTGGTATTTCATATTGTAATACATTAGATGGCCCAAATATTTTCAATTTTCATTTTAGATTGCTTTTAAGATTATATTTAAAATCATATATCCATACAAGGCTAACTTTTTTTTTTTTGAGACGGAATCTCACTCTGTCACTCAGGCTGGAGTACAGTGATGCAATTTCGGCTCACTGCAACCTCTGCCTCCTGGGTTTAAGCAATTCTTGTGCCTCAGCCTCCCAAGTAGCTGGGATTAGAGGCGCGAGCCACCACACCCAGCTAATTTTTGTATTTTTGGTAGACACAGGGTTTTGCCATATTGGCCAGGCTGGTCTCGAACTCCTGACCTCAGGTGATGCACCTGCCTTGTCCTCTCAAAGTGCTGGGATTACAGGCGTGAGCCATCATGCCCAGCAGGCTAATTTTTTTTATTTTTTTTTATTTTTTAATATTTATTTATTTTTTTTGAGACAGAGTTTTGCTCTTGTTGTCCAGGTTAAAGTGCAATGGCGTGATCTCGGCTTACTGCAATCTTTACCTCCTGGGTTCAAATTATTCTCCTGCCTTAGCTTCCCGAGTAGCTGGGATTACAGGCACCCACCATCTCGTCCTGCTTATTTTTGTATTTTTAGTAGAGATGGGGTTTCACTATGTTGGCCAGGCTAGTCTCGAACTCCTGACCTCAGGTGATCCACCTGCCTCGGCATCCTAGAGTGCTGGGATTACAGGCATGAGCCACCATGCCTGGCCCCACTAACTTTTTTTGATGCTATTTCTTTTTTTTTTTCTTTTCTTTTTTTTTTTTTTTTGAGGCGGAGTTTCACTCTTGTTGCCCAGGCTGGAGTGCAATGGCACGATCTCGGCTCACCACAACCTCTGCCTCCCAGGCTCAAGCAATTCTCCTGCCTCAGCCTCCCTAGTAGCTGGAATTATAGGCATGCGCCACCACGCCCAGCTAATTTTGTATTTTTAGTAGAGACGAGGTTTCTCCATGTTGGTCAGGCTGGTCTCGAACTCCTGACCTCAGGTGATCCACCCGCCTCGGCCTCCCAAAGTGCTGGGATTACAGGCGTGAGCCACTGCGCCCGGCCTTTTTGATGCTATTTCTAGCACTCAAATCCTAGAATTATTTACAGAAACATAAAGCAATGCACATGCTTTTTCCTTTTTTATTTTATTTAATTTTTTTGAGACAGGGTCTTGCTCTGTCACCAAGGCTGGAGTGTAGTGGCTCAATCACAGCTCACTGTAGCCTCAACCTCCTGAGCTCAAGCAATGTTCCCACCTCAGCCTCCCAAGTAGCTGGGACTACAGGTGTGCACCACCACACCCAGCCAATTTTTGTATTTTTTGAAAAAGAATTTTTTTTTAATATAGAGACAGGGTCTCTCTATGTTGCCCAGGCTGGTCTTGAACTCCTAGCCTCAAGCAATCCTCCTGCCTTGACCTCCCAAAGTGCTGGAATTACAGGCATGAGCCATCGCACCTGGCTGCATCTTCATTTCCTATTGCCAGACAATTAAAATATAGCTGTGGATGTAATTTTTGTTAAATCAGTCACATTCACCCAGTAGATATATGGCAATTTTATTTTTTCTTTTTTCTTACAGTGCTTTATACATTCAGAGAAACTTCTCTGGTAACAAACTATGGAAACGACCACTGAAAGTAGTCTTGATGGCAGCTTTCTTAAAGGCACGGACTATATCATGTTCATATTTTTATTAAATGTCCAGCAATGAAAAGGTGCTTAATAAAAATGTGTTTGTCAATTGTTTTGAAAGACACTGTATCTTTTTTAAAGTAGACTTAGAGAACAGTCAAGTCTCACTGTACTGAAGAAAATTACTGTGGTCAAATTCATCCATTTTATGTTAACTCATAATTCTCAGTTTCATGGTGTATACACCAATACACCCAAATCCTAGGGAGTCCATCTAGTTAGTTACTTAGTTTATTTATTTATTTAGTGACAGGGTGTCACTCTGTCACCCAGGCTGGAGTGTAGTGGTGCAATCATGGCTCACTGTTACCTCCGCCACCTGTGTTCAAGCGATCCTCCCACCTCAGCCTCCCCAGTAGCTGGAACTTGACATGAGCACCATTACATCCAACTAATTTTTGTATTTTTTGTAGAGATGGGGTTTTGCCATGTTGGCCAGGCTGGTCTTGAACTCCTGAGCTCAAGTGATCCGCTCACCTTGGCCTCCCAAAGTGCTGAGATTACAGACGTAAAACACTGCGACAGTCCCCATCTAGTTTAATACTTGTAATTTCCTGTGCCCAACTCTATGTGCTATTTATCTAAGTAAATAAAATATGGAATCGTTTTAAAACTGGATATAACATCACATGGAGCAGGTGATAAATTACTGTTAATATTCAGGTTACTGAGTAAAGAAAAAAGGGCCTGTGATGCCTTATGCCTGTAATCCTAGCATTTTGGGAGGACGAGGCAGGAGGATTCCTTGAGCCAGGGATTTGAGAGCAGGCTGGGCAACATAGGGAGATCTACAAAAAAAAAAAAAAAAGGAAGGAGAAGGAGAAGGAGAAGGAGAAAAGGTTGGCTGCAGAGGACAGACAGTGGTAATTTGTCATCGTGTCTCCAGTGTGCTCAGAGGTGAGCATTCTCTCCATGCAATATCCATGTTCTGGGGCTCCTTACAGATGCAGTGGGCTGCAGACCTGATATATCAAGTCTTCACAGTGATATAACTCTTGTTGTCATTGAACCCCTTTTGCTCTGATTAAATAGTAGGGGAGAACATTTTATGTGAATTCAGTCTTTCCAAGTTTGAGGGCAATTTTTAAAAAAATACACTGGGCCACTTAACACTTTTATTCGTTGGTATGGATGTATAAGGTTGGTGTTCTGACTTTAAAGTTATCCTTGACTATTCTTCTCATTCCCATTCAAATCTACCAGGAAATCTTACTGATTCAGCCTTCCAGATAGACCCACTTCTCCGCTTTCCCTGCTAGTACTCTGATCTTTCTTGATACTTTTTGTCACCAGGAGTCTCTTAATTGGTTTCCTTGTTTCTATCATTGTCCCCCTAAGGTCTTTTCTCAACACAACAGTTAAAATTATCTTTTTAAAAGGTAAGTTAGATTCTGTTACATCGGGAGAACCCGCTCCCGAAGTTTAATGTGGGTTCTTTTCTATTTCTTAAGTGTCTCGGCTGGGCTGAGAAATAAAGGGAAAGAGCACAAGAGAGAGAGAAATTTAAAGCTGGGTGTCCGGGGGAGACATCACATGTCGGCAGTTTCCGTGATGTTCCCCGAGCTGTAAAACCAGCAAATTTTTATTAGCGATTTTCAAAAGGGGAGGGAGTGCACGAATAGGGTGTGGGTCACAGAGATCACATACTTCACAAGCTAATAAAATATCACAAGGCAAATGGAGGCAGGGCGAGATCACAGGACCACCGGATGAGGCGAAATTAAAATTGCTAATGAAGTTTCGGGCACGCATTGTCGTTGATAACATCTTATCAGGAAACCGGGTTTGAGAGCAGACAACCTGTCTGATCAAAATTTATTAGGCGGGAATTTTCCTCCTCCTAATAAGCCTGGGAACGCCAAAGGAGACCGGGGCTTATTTCATGCCTTGGGCTTCGACCATAAAAGACGGCACGCTTCTAAAGGGGCCGTTTATAGACCTACCCTCAGGGCGCTTTCTCTTCTCAAGGATGTTCCTTGCTGAGAAAAATAATTCAGCGATATTTCTCCTATTTGCTTATGAAAGGAGAAATATAGCTCTGTTCCGTCCAGCTCACCAGCAGCCAGTTCAAAGTTACCTCTCTTGTTCCCTGAACATCGCTGTTATCCTGTTCTTTTTTTAAAGATGCCCAGGTTTCATATTGTTCAAACACACATGCTCTACAAACAATTTGTGCAGTTGACACAATCACAGGGTCCTGAGGCGACATTCATCCTCCTCAGTTTCCGAAGAAGATGACGGGATTAAGAGAGTAAAGTAAAGACAGGCAGAGGAAAACGCAAGGGTATTGATTGGGGAAGTGATAAGTGTCCATGAAATCGTCACAATTTATGTTCAGAGATTACAGTAAAGACAGGCGTAAGAGATTATAAAAGTATTAATC
This sequence comes from Chlorocebus sabaeus, assembly GCF_047675955.1. Classification (NCBI taxonomy): domain Eukaryota; kingdom Metazoa; phylum Chordata; class Mammalia; order Primates; family Cercopithecidae; genus Chlorocebus; species Chlorocebus sabaeus. Next base: position 26,550,615 of record NC_132920.1, on the reverse strand, counting down.
TGGGGAACTAATAAATGTCCATGAAATCTTCACAATTTATATTCTTAAGCCACGGCTTCAGCCAGCCTCTCCGTTCGGGGTCCCGGACTTCCCGCAACACTGTTACTCTTCTGTTCAGAACCTTCACAGACTTCCCATCTCTCAGTTAAATCTAAAGTCCTTAAAGCCCGGAAGGCTCCGTATCTTTTTGACTTCCTTCCCACTATTCTTCTCTCATACTGCTGCAGCCACACTGCCCCCCTGCTGTTTCTATAGTATACCAGACTGTGCTTTTGCCTTAGGCTCTACTTGATTCCTCTACTTAGAAACTTTCTTTTTTGAGTCTCACTCTGTCTCCCAGGCTGCAGTGCAGTGGTGAGATCTCCGCCCACTGCAACCTCCGCCTCCCGGGTTCAAGCGTTTCTCCTGCATCAGCCTCCTGAGTAACTGGGATTACAGGCACACACCACCACACCCGGCTAATTTTTGTATTTTTAGTAGATATGGGGTTTCACCGTGTTGGCCAGGCTGGTTTCTAACTCCTGATCTAAAGTGATCCGCCCACCTCGACCTCCCAAAGTGCTGGGATTACAGGCCTGAGCTACGCGCCCAGCTAGGAACTCTTTTATTTTTATTTATTATGTTTTATTTTTGAGACGGAGTTTCGCTCCTGTTGCCCAGGCTAGAGTGCAATGGCGCAATCTCGGCTCACCGCAACCTCCGCCTCCCAGGTTCAAGCGATTCTCCTGCCTCAGCCTCCCAAGTAGCTGGGATTACAGGCATGCGCCACTACACACGGCACATTTTTTTTTTTTTTTGTATTTTTAGTAGAGACGGAGTTTCGCCATGTTCGTCGGGCTGGTCTCCAACACCCGACCTCAGGTGATCTGCCTGCCTCAGCCTCCCAAAGTGCTGGGAATTATAGGCGTGAGCCACCGCGCCCGGCCTATTTTAATGTTTTTATTTTTATTTTTGAGACAGAGTTTCGCTCTTGTGGCCCAGGCTGGAGTGCAGTGGCGCCGTCTTGGCTCACCGCAACCTCCGCCTCCCGGGTTCAAGCCATTCTCCTGCCTCAGCGTCCAGAGTAGCTGGGATTACAGCCGTGCACCACCCGGCCCGGCTAATTTTTGTATTTTTAGTAGAGACGGGGTTCACTGTGTTGGTCAGGCTGGTCTGGAACTGTTGACCTCAAGTGATCCACCCGCCTCGGCCTCCCAAAGTGCTGAGATCACAGGCGTGAGCCACCACGCCGGTCCAGGAACTCTTTTTGATAAAATTTTTTGATCGTCTTTGCTCAAATGTCACCTCCATGAGGCCCAGCTCTACTACCCTAGCCAATACTGCAACATGCACCACAGCATTCCTAGCGCTTCCAATTACATTCTAACATCCTACGTAGCTGACTTTTTTTTCTTCTTACCTTTTTGTTACTTTTATACTTAATACTTATTGTTTGCCTCCCTCCATAGAATGTGAGGGGCAGAAATCTTAGTTTTGTTCACTCATGGATCTCAAACACCCAAAACAATGCCTAACACCTATGGTTCTCAATAAACGTGTGTAATGAATGAATGGATAAGTACCTTTCATTTATGTATGAAACATGTATTAATCAGAAGCTCATCCTTCTGGAGTTTCCCTGAACTGGGAATGGCAGGAAAACATGTAACATCAAGTTTCTCAACCCAAAAAGCTAATACCTTACATCTATTATAGAAACATGGTGGTGTTTTCCATAAGGCGTTGATTTCCTGTGGAATTCTAGACTGAACAGGCAGCCAACTTGCTATATGTATCATAAAATAAAAAAAGGACCTTATAAAACAATGGTTTCTAAACCATTGGAGATTCAGATCCTGTGAATCTGAGTTAGGGCCCAGGAATCTAAAATTTTAGAAGTGCCTCAGGTGATTCACATGTACAACCAGTCTGAGCTGGAGCATTTTCTTTATATTGCCCTGAGACCTGAAGAGATGAGAACTATGTTAGTGAAGTGAGAGGAAAGTATGTGGCTAACTGGGCTTTTGAAATCAACGAAGAGGTGTATGGTACGCTTTTTAAACTCATAGTCATGGATCCTTCTTCCTGCCTCATATACCTTTTTTGCTGGGATTTGTGCTTCAGAATCAGCCCAGGAACTTGTTAAATATACAAGAGCTCATGCCCTACCACCGACCTACATAACCTATGTTTAAGTATCTCTGGTTTTACAAAACCTCTAGGCTAGAGAAAAGTGTATCCACACCAGGGATAGCTGAGACTAAGTTCAGCTAGAATTTCAGAGAAGGCTGGAATATGTCAGTCAAGTCAGTAAGGCTAAAATGGTCACCACGATCACATTCTTTCAGAGTAGGTGAGCTTTAATAATGCCCTTTTTTTTGGACAGCAATGAGGAAACTGAAAACATTTGAGGACGAATTAAAACAAAGCGCCCAACGTGGGGCTCGAACCCACGACCCTGAGATTAAGAGTCTCATGCTCTACCGACTGAGCTAGCCGGGCTCTTGAATGGTTAGGTCTTCCCCAAAAGGCTAAGAGTATACATAACTTCTTTTGTACAATTGGGATTGTGGATTTTATGTTTATGTTGATTTTATAGGCAAGATGAAATGAAACTCAAAGGACGTAAACATTATCTGAATCATTAGTATGCATTCCACTCACTTTCTCTACATCTTCCCTCTTTTCCCCATTCTCACCAATTTGTGTTGATAGACCACAGAATGTTTCCAGAACCTAAAAGTCAGTGTCATTGGATGCTTACCAGAGTGACTCCTGCACTGGCACTCCCAAAACTCCAGACCCGGTTGCCAATGTGGCTCCAAGCATAGTCCCAAGGACCTTAGGTCTTCGAGCCCAAACAATATCTTGGACCCTCTCCGTGGTCCAGTGAGGCGTTCCTCTCTTGTTCTCATAACCCATCAATTTTTGCCCCTCCTGCCAAGCTATGTGGATATGGCCCTCAGGAAAATGTCTGCGGTGTTCTCTCACCTTTGCTGGACTCGTATGTTTTCTCATTTGTTGCCCTTCATAATCAAGGCACACACAGAAAATGGGGCAGGGTTGCAATTATATTTTAATATAAAGAATCTGACAACCACTACAATATAGGATTCAGTGATTTTTGTATGTTGTGTTTACCGCCAACCGCAAAAGTAGATTCAGCACAATAGATTAAAAAAAAATCTACTTAATGAGTATACCAACGGTACGCTCCAGGAGGAGCGAAAAAATGCTCCTTCTCAGAAGAAAGCAGAACCCTGATATGTATCACAAGGTAGTACTTGACGCTGTAGCAACGAGGAAAGTCGAAATAACTCAAAGGTTCCTAACACGTTGACTCTTAATCTTCCCATTTAAATCCATCTTTTGATGTAATGAATCAATAATAAGCAGCATTGAATTAAGATGTGGCCATTTTATTTCTAACATATTTCACATGAACACAATCGTGGAGTCGGAAGTTCTAGAAGATCCGGGAACGTTTGCCCTTGCAAAAGTCTCTGTAGAGCGGATGGAAAACTAAAGAGAAGCCAAAAAAAAAAAAAAGTCCTTAACTAGAGATCGCAACTCACTTGTTGGGTTTGAATGCATATCGATGCCACGATTACCGGCACTTCTAACTGGAAAGTTTTAACTTAGAAAGTAAGGTTTGGTGAAGGCAGCTAGATTAAAAAGCAAAAAACAGAATCTGGGCTCGTCCGGGATTTGAACCCGGGACCTCTCGCACCCTAAGCGAGAATCATACCCCTAGACCAACGAGCCACCTGAATATTACCCATTTTAAATATGTTTAATATTTACTATTTTTTAAAAAAATGTACGTGTAGTTATATGCAACTATAATTTATAATACCTTTAATTAACTTTATTTAAAAAATTATCAGGTCAACGAGACTCTCAGAATTTCCCCTCAATCCAATCCTAAGGACTGTTATCTCAAAGGGCCCTTGGCCCATCCTTTCTAAAAGAAACAACTGTGGCTTTTGTTTAAAACGCAGAAATCTGGGTTCCTTCTCAAATCTGAGTCAAAGTATCTGGAGGCGAGGCCCAATAAGTTTCGTTTTTGACAAGCGCTCGAGCTCACCCACAGGTATGGGGCTAACAAAGCCCACGTGGAGCTCGCGACTTGAGATCAGCATTTTCCGTAGAAAATAGTAAAACACGTGAAAATTCACTGGACAGGATATACAGCTTTGAGGTGGTAAATAAACAAAGGACGTTCGTTGTACAAGGAACGGGGGATATTTAACATCAAGAAGTGGACTGAACTGTTATTCCTGGAGTTGGCCAACCTGGACCAAAGGGTCCAGGTTGCTGATGTGGAAAAGGTAGATTTTTGGAAAGGGGCTTAGTCCTTTCTTGGGAAATCAAAGTAGCAAGAAAATGTTTCTCTCGGAATGGAATTTCTGTCTTGATGTGTGAGTGTTGAGCTTCCCAAGTAGGGATCCTTAACTGGGCAATCAGAGATAATGAACACTGCCTTCTCACACTTGCCCTGCATTTCAGTATCTGAAGATTTATCTGTTTTCAGACTATTTCAAGGACAGTGTTGGAGCACTAAACAAATTGGTGTCATTGTTTTGCCCTATATTGAATTCAAATCTCCTAAAATATCCTGCAGCTTTTCTGCTTCTCATGAGCAAACAATTTGAGCACCATGACTTAAGAAAACAGGACCTCTGAAGTTACTACCAATGTTTGGACTTCTGGCAAAGTGTTAGTTGTAGAGGTTAGCACAGCCTTTCTTGTAACAGTCCTCAAACAATTGGTTTTTCCTTATCTTTGTGTAAGTTACGTGATGGAAGAAAACAACCGTGGCCCGTACGGGGATCGAACCCGCGACCTTGGCGTTATTAGCACCACGCTCTAACCAACTGAGCTAACCGGCCACCTACGTCGCGAAGGTTTTAAAAACTGCATTAAGAATTTCATCAGTGTTTCGGAATGTTTTCGTTTTCCTTATTCCCCTACGGGAGAACGGTGCACTAGAGCTGTCAAATTCGCCCGTGCTGAGCTAGCTGAGATTCATCCTTCCCCCGATATTTGTCCTATTTTTATCATCCTATGACGCACAGGACTAACAATAGCCCGTCCTCCCTCCCCTTTCCGTGTTCTCAAGCCAAGATTATTTTTGCCCTAAAGGCAAACTATATACCACAAATAGGGCTCATTAATGGGTTCTGGGCAACTTTCCGGGTTGCTCCTCTTCTGTCATCTCTCCATTGGGCATGTTTTCCTGTGTTCTCAATTTGATTTGTTTCACATAGTTCAAAATAGCTCAAAGCAACCTTGTTCCCCGTACTCCATATACAGTTCTACACACAGTGGCTAAAAGAACGCCATAAAAAGTTAAAGAAGTGGAGGATACAAAATATGGTTATTTGACATTTTGAAATATACTTTCTAATAGTATTGGGCAGAAAGGATAAAAGGACTTGGAGATGCCGGGGATCGAACCCGGGGCCTCATACATGCGAAGCATGCGCTCTACCACTGAGCTACATCCCCATCCTTACAAGCCCACTCTTTGTGGCGCTCCCTAGTTGTTTGTAAGAGATTTCTGTTCCCTACCCTCGCGCGTTCGTCCTCCCATATCTGCCCCCGTCCCCGTCTCGGTCCCCAAATTCTAAGGTTTGCTAACTGCTGAAGTTAAATTCTCTTTTATTTGTCGAACAAAATCCTGAAATGGTTAATGGGGCAGCATCCATCAGTTTTCAAAGTGTGTAAAACCTTCCAGGCATCAGACACACTCAAATACTTAACCTACTGACCCAGGGATAGAACTATTGATAACTACCTGGAAATCTGAGAAGAAAAAGGAGAGTGAGGACGCTTCTTTACAAACTTCTTTAATTTCTTTTTCCTTTTTTCAAAGAAACCGAACACTGCAAACCAAGGCAGGTGAAACCAAGCACTGCTAAATCAAACAGTTTTCTCTATCCTTCGTCTCACATCAGCTTCCCTAAGTATGTCGCCGAAAAGGTGATTCAATTACTCCCCTTTACGTGCACCAGCGTCAGATCAGGCTACTTTTGAAAATGTTTTGTTTGGGCCCAAGTTTGGAGAGAGGATTTGAGATATTTATCTGGGAAGCCTCGGAACTGAAGGCGAGCATTCTGTTAGTCTTTGACTGGACTGAATTACATGAATACATATATATGCGTGTAGAAAGATAGGTAGATAGGTAGGTAGGTAGGTAGGTAGGTAGGTAGGTAGGTAGGTAGGTAGATAGATAGATAGATAGATAGATAGATAGATAGATAGATAGATAGATAGAATTTTGGGGGGGATGTTAGTATTAATTTGTAATATGGTTAGACCTCGGTCTTAAAACGGACCCTCGTTGTGGCTGTTTCTGTGCTGTCATTAGCAAGAATTTCTAAATTACCAGCACCTTATTAAAATCACAGCTGAACCTTCTAAAATCACGTTCTAGGTCAGATATATAGATTAATATACCAGGGTTGATGTGGTTTGGACATTCGAACCTTGGTAGCTCGGTCAGTATGGCCATGAACTTTTAATCTGAGGGCCCAGGTTTCAAATCCCTGTTCAGGTGTCGCTGTGTTTCTCCTTTTTTCTTTCCATTTCTTCATTTTTAACCCAATATGTACAGTATTCTTTCCTTATCAACGGGAGATATGTTCCAAGACACCCAGTGAATGCCTGAAACCTCGGATAGTACCATAGTATACTATGTTTTTTCGATCTGATAACCAGGATGAGTACTAAGTGATTAACGTGTGAGGAGAGCATACCCCGTGGATACTCTGGACAAAGTGATGATCCTCGGGCGAGTGGGAGATTTCATGACGCTACTGAGAAAGGGGAGTTATTTGAAACTTATGCATTTTTTATTTCTGGAAGTTTAATTTAATATTTTGGACCACGGTTGAAGGGGGTAACTGAGACAGCGGAAGGGAAACTACGGACAAGGCGAGAGAGGTTACTGCAGTTAAAGGGAGGAAGGTAAGGTCAAGTCACAGGCTGATATCCCCGAATAAATGAAGGACTCTTGAGCTGACCATAGATCTCATAACCTAGGAGCTGTTTAGAAAATAGATGGGCCTTTTGGAAAGGGAGCCTCAGTGCACAAAGTTTTTCATCTGGAATAGGAATAAAGTTGCAATAACAATGGTTACAAGTTGTTAAAGGTTAAACTCTTTCTTGAAAAGCAACAAAAATGCAAAGGCTCCCTGTTTTCTCCATTAGCGTGCTCCTTTCTGATCCCCTGTTTTGCTGAGCCCTGGGGCTGCCTAGGTAAACAGACGTGGTTCCTCACTCAGAACTTGGGCCTAGTGGCAGTAGCTTTCATGTTTTTGGTAGTGACCTACAATTTGAAGTTTAGTGTACATCGTCAGTCATACATAAGTAACAGAAACAAAAGTTGCATGAACTGTTCCTTTTACCAGACACTGCGTTCTGATTATTTCTGATTCTAGTCTATTCTAACTGAAATTTACGTATCTTTCACCTGCTAATACAATTGAAAGAGAAGTAACTGTGACTCTGTCACCAAGAAAAATCACATATTTCTGTATACAATATAAATACAGTTGTTACAAATACCCAAGACAACTGTTTCAAAATTACAGCAGTCATAAGACGGGTCTTGAAGTTTAATATTTAATGCCTTAATGAGAAGCACACATTACTCTGAAATTATTTTAATCGTTTGATAACTGTTTTGTAGTATAATTGGCTTTCTTTGAAATCCTGTGTATTTTTTTAATTTTTCAAAACTACAATTTTTGAAAAGGGCTCCATGGGCTTCCTGCTGGGGCCAGAGGTCTCCCTGGGAGCTAAAAGATGAATCCCCGCAGAAATTCGCCATTTTTGAGGAGACCACTGTCGGGTACCTGCCATCCCCTTCCGCAGCAACTCCACTAATGAGGACTAGGGGTTAGCTCTGGCTCCTGAGGCCGGAACAAGGTCTTTAAAGGTCTAAGGTGAAATTCCGGGTGGGAGCTCAGTCAAGCCTCCCCTACCCAACTGGGAATCAGTGAGCCAACCAGAGCCGGCCCCGCCAGGCGACACCAAGAGGCGCTGACCTCCCAGGCCTCGAGGGCATCGGAAGTGCGTCCCAGAGCGAGCGGCCAGAGGGGCGGGGCGTCGCGGCGCTTGGGCCGCGCTCTTGGGTACCCCAAGTAGGGCTCCTCCAGGCCATGTTGATGACCCAGGCTGAAAGCCATTGGAGAGTTTTGAGAGAAGCCGGAGGTATTTTTTTTTCTTTTTCTTTTTCTTTTTTGTTTTTTGAAACGGAGTCTCACTCTATCTCCCAGACCGGATGGAGTTCAGGGGAGCGATCACGGCTCACTGCAACCGAGGGAGGTACATTTTACCAGGAGCTCTGTCAGAGGCATTCGAACCAGAGCGACTCCATTTTGAGTGAGGGCTAGGAAAACGAGGCTGGAACTTTTGCTGGGCTGCATTCCCAAAAAGTCAGGCATTCCTAGCCTCTAGATATTTATGGTTAAGGAAACAAATTAATAATGTTTAGTAAACAGACCCAGACTTGGGAGTGTCCAGATGTCCCTACATCTGGAGAACAAAGGCATTCGAAATTTTGCTTTAAATATAATATTATCGGTTCTTACAAAATATAATAAGAAAATTAATCCTTTATCACAAACCCTTGTAGCAGAGCACATCTCCCCATATATATAAGTATTGTACCTAGGGTGGATGCGTTCCTCAGTGTTTCAGGAACACCCTACACTTATCTATGGAGTAGCTGTACTTTCACTACTTAACTTTCCTTTATTTATTTATTTGTTATTATTATTATACTTTAAGTTCTAGGGTACATGTGCATAACGTGCAGGTTTGTTACATATGTATACTTGTGCCATGTTGGTGTGCTGCACCCATCAACTCGTCATTTACATCAGGTATAACTCCCAATGCAATCAAACAAAATACTCTAGATCACTCAGGCTGATATATGTCTAAATTTATGTTTGTCTAAATGTAAAGTTTAATGAGAACAATGCTACTCAGCTCATAGGGTTTTCGAAATAAAATTATTCATATAAGTCACTGGGCAGTTGGGCAAACAACACTTAATAATTCTCTTTTATTATAGTCGGAAACCTGATATAATTTGGTTATTCATCTTAATTATTTTTTGATCCAACAATAATTTATTGAACATCTGTGTACCTAAGATGACAGCAAGAGGGGGAAAAAAGAATAAAAGTAAACATCTATGCACCATTCTCTTAACATCTTTGTAAACGTTATTGTTCTTACTAGAAGGCTTTTTCCCACTCCTTGCTTGACCAGCTCCTTTCTGTTTTCATTTTGTTGGTCATGTGTCAACATACTACAGGAAGTCTTCCCTAAGGCCTCTTCATGCTCTGGCATCGGGGTTTGGGTCTCTTGCTGTGTTATAACAGAGAGCACACTACTGTATGGTGACCTATCTCTCTATCCCATTCAACGTTTTGTTTTGTTTTGTTTTGTTTTTTTGAGATGGAGTTTCACTCTGTCACCCAGGCTGGAGTGCAGTGGCGCCATCTCGGCTCACTGCAACCTCCACCTCCCCGGGTCAAGCGATTCTCCTGTCTCAGCCTCCTGAGTAGCTGGGACTGCAGGGATGCGCCACCATGCCTGGCTAATATTTTGGTATTTGTAGTAGGAGACAGGGTTTCACTATGTTGGTCAGGCTGGTCTTGAACTCTTGACCTCAAATGATCTGCCTGCCTTGGCCTCCCAAAGTGCTGAGATTACAGGGGTGAGCCACTGCACCTGGCTCTCATTCAATTTTGAGCTGAGAACAGGGAATATTTCTTTTATCCTTGATCCTAATCTGTTGTCAGGCATAAAGTGCAGATAAGTGTTTGTTGTTTAACAAATAAAATGGAGTGGGAATAGTTGAGCAGATGAAGGATGGTAATACAGCATGACAAAGTAGAAATGCCAGCAATTCACTATTACAAAGGAAAAAAATGCTATTATGTAATTCCAATTTTACTATATATGCTACTTATTGGTTTTAGTAAGGGCTCCATATGGAGTGTCCTGGGCCTCAGTTTTGTGGAGTAATCGAATCATCTTTTTTCCTTCTGTTTTTCAGTGGTGATGTAAGATTCTGGGAAATATTAATTTTTTTTCAAATCTCCAACAGAGCTTTATGCATCAATATGCTAATTAGGTAAATTGCAATATTAGTCATTTCCATAAAGTATCTCTAATTCTTTTCAAAACCTTGCAAAATAGGTATTAGTTCTTGCTTTGCTAGGGGAAACTGTGGCTTAGAAAGGCTAAGCAATCATCCAAACTTGGCATTATTTACTGCCAACTCTCCCAGACCTCTTCATGGTTCCATACTAGGTACAAATCATCAACATGTTTTGCCTAGATTGCTGTGACAGCTTACAGTCTATTGCTCATGCAGCAGCCATACATATACACGCATATATGAAACACCTTAGACTGCCATTTCTTTGCTCAAAACTCTAAGGGCACTGGGCATGGTGGCTCATGCCTGTAATCCCAGCACTTTGGGAGGCCAAGGCGGGCTGTTCACTTGAGGCTAGGAGGTTGAGACCAGCCTGACCAATATGGCAAAAACCCATCTCTTCTAAAAATACAAATAATAACAATAAAAATAAAAACATTAGCCAGGCCTGGTGGTAGGTGCCTGTAATACCAGCTACTCGGGAGGCTGAGGCAGGAGAATCGGGGGCGGAGGTTGCAGTGAGCAGAGATCGTGTCACTGCACTCCAGCCTGGGTGACAGAGTGAGACTCCATTTCAAAAAATAAACAAACAAAAGAAACAAAAAAGAAGAGACGCGGCCGGGCATGGTCGCGCACGTCTGTAATCCCAGCACTTTGGGAAGCTGAGGCGGGTGGATCACCTGAGGTCAGGAGTTCGAAACCAGCATGGCCAACATGGTGAAACTCCGTCTCTACTAACTAAAAATACAAACATTAGTCGGGTGTGGTGGTGCATGCCTGCAGTCCCACGTATTTGGAAGGTGAGGCAGAAGAATCGCTTGAACCCGGGAGGCAGAGGTTGCGGCGAGCCGAGATCGCATCACTGCACTCCAGCCTGGGAGACAGAGTGAGGCTCTGGCTGGGAAAAAAAAAATAATAATAATAATAATAATAATTAAAAAAAAAGCCGACACCAACACCTAGACTACACTGAGCATTAGAAAAAGAAATTATAGGTATAAGGACTAAAAAGAAACAAAATTGTTTGTATACACAGAATATATGGTTGTCTATGTAAAAAACAAAAACCCCACAATATGCAGATACAAGAATGAAAGGTAGCAAGGTTGCTGGATACAAAAATTGAAATCAACATTAGCTAAAACCAGAAAATGTAATAACTAAAAATATGCCATAGAAAGTAGTGTTAAAAAGCATAAAGTTCCCAGGAAATATTAACAAGAAGACCTTTATGGAGAAAATTATAAACTTTATTGAAAGATATTTCAAAGGCCTAAGTAAATGGAGAGCTGAACCATATTCATGTATTGGAAGACAACATTGTAAAGATGACATGGCTTACCAGATTAATCTATAAATTCAATACAAATCCAATCAAAATTTCAATGTTCTTGGGTTTGTTTGATTTACAAGTTGTTGATCTAATTCTAGAAGTAATATGGAGGAACAGTTGGCTAAGAATAGCCAAGACACTCCAAGGAAGAAAAATTTTGTGGTGATATTGGAGACAGAGGTGAAATTGGCTAAAATTATGACAAAATGTGGAGGCATCTTGGTTTTTATCAGACCTTTTCCTAAAGTTGCAATAATCAGGACTGTATTGTACTGCTATAAGATTAGACACATTGATGTCAGTCAGAATAGAAACCATCAAAAGACCCACACACGTACACAAAAATTTAATTTATGAAAGAGGCAGTGTTACAAATCACTGGGGAAAGGATGAACTTTTCAGTAAATAGTGCAGAGACAACCACTTTGAAATATGAAAAATGTTAAATTGAATTTCTAACTCCTAATTTTCACAAAAATCAATTCAGGAGAGACTAAAGACAAATGTGAAAGGCAAAAGTATAAAATTTCTACAAGGCAGTAAAGAACATATTTATGACTTTGGGTAGGAAAGGATCTCCCCCCAAACCAACTTGTATTCAGCTTTATATGATACTTTTTAAAAACATTTACTTTCAGCAGGAAATAGGCAACAATCTATAACATTTTACAATTTCCAAACTCCCCTCCTCTAAAAGTCACTGTAAAAGTTAACAACATAGGTTGTTGCTGTTTTGAACAAGAAAGATTTTCAGAAAGGGTGGACACTTCACATGCCTGTATGAGCTTTTCACAGGCCCACTTCGACATGGAGGGAATAAAGTAAAACCAGCAGGATGGATCCACAAACTGAAAACAGGAATCTTGGCTCTTTTGAGTGACACCATCTCGATGTTATCAACAGAAAGCCTGAGTTTTGTTACCTAACACAGTTGATTTTAGGATTGCCAAGGCCACATCAAGACTCTTGGTGTAAGGAAGTCAAGTCTATGCTGATGGCATCAGGGAAAGAGGAGACACGAAGTTTTGGTTCCCCACACTGTAAGGCTTCTGTGCCAAAGTGGCTGACATGCGAATGTCAGAGAATCTCTCCTGGGAATCAAGGGAATCAAGAATAATCTTCAAACAGGACAGAAAATCCTATTTTCCCCTATTTCAATTCAGTTTCTGAGATACACCCTATTAGTGGTATTTGCCCTTTCCACAAAAGACAACAAGGAAGTGTCCTATGTGCTAACAACATAACTTAAAAAAGAGAGCCAAAATTCTACGGTTTTATAAAACTTGATTTAAAAAAATAGTATTTCAAACAGTAGAATCACTATAAGACAGAGCTATCAAAAATGTACATTTCACTTGGCATCCCCAGTGCCTTCTGCTTTCTGGGACTGGAGTGTAGAGGCATCTCGGTTTTTTGCAGGGTTGTTCCCATCCTTGCCAGCATCTGCTTTCCCCTTTCTCCCTTTGGGAAGCTTCTCTCCCTTCTTTGCAGAGGCCTTTTTAGGCCTGGGCTCTGGTTTTGGAGGAGCTGGTTTAGCAGATAACCGCGCTGATCTCCTCTGTGGCTCATCCTTCACCTTTGCTTTATCACCTTTGGCATCTCCTTTTGCCTTTCTCTTCGGCATGGTGGCAGCAGTGTTGGCAGGCGGCTTGAGCAGTCCTGGTGGGTGTTTCTGTCCTCCTCACACTGCTCCTGGAAAGATGTCTTTAACAAGACACAAAAAGTGTAAACCACAAAGGGAAAGACTGACCAATGTAAACATTAAAAATCAAATTTGACTATATTGTTAATAATTTGTGTATATCAAAAAAGACAGCACAGTAAAAGTAAAACAATAAGTTACCAGCTCGGCAAAGATATGTGTAACACATATAATGGACAAAATGTTAGAATCCTGAATACATAGAGCATTCCTACAGATCCATGAGAAAAGGACAAAATGAAAATTTTAAAACTATAGCAAAAAATGTTAACAAGTACTTCTTGGAAGCATGAGTGAGGAATAAGCACCTAAAAATAGATAAGAAGTACATATTAAAAGCATAAGACATAATATTTCATATCTATCAAATTGAAGAAAACCAAGTTGTCTGACAATATCAAGGACTCAACTGATAGGGAGCAATCAAAATGCTTATGTACTGCTGTGTGTGTATGCAAATTAGTGTATTTGCTTCAGGAAACAGTGGTTATTTGTAAAACACGCTGGAAACAGTGGTATTATGTAAAGCAATTTTATGTCTAGGTGTTTACTTAGAGGGATTCTTGGAGGTGTGGACAGGAGATCTCCACAAGAATGTTTCCAGCAACACTGTAATTTCAAAAACCTGTAAATCACCCAAATGTCCTTCAATAGTAGAAGGGATATATATATTTTGGTAGTATCTATAAAAGGGAATACTATTCAGCAGCAGAAACAAATACATTACAGCTAGGTTCAAAAACGAGGATCAATCTCAAGAATATAATGACGAACAAAAATAGCAAGTTGCAGAAGAATATGTACACTATAGATCCATTTACACATGTAAAACTATGACATGTTGAGGCCACAAACATATAGCAAAACTTAAAAAAAAAAAAAGGCATAAATAAAAATTGGCCAGTGGTTATCTCTTGGGAGTTGGGAAAGGGATGTGGTTGGAGAAGGCATGTAGGTTAGTCCAGAGATGGGGGATGTTGAGTTCTCTTCTTTAAGCTGTAGGGGAAGCACATGGGCGGAGTATTATCTGTCTTACACAGAAAAATTGTATGTGCCTGCTCAAGAATTAATAAAAATACTAAAAAATGTGGGTAGCCCAGAGCACAGATTGAGAGCCACACAGGTAGGAAATAGAAAAGAGTTTGAGTTTGGGTAATTAGGACTTAGGCCTAGGGCTGGCACTCACAGGCACTGTGTAACTTTTTTAAAGCTTTTGTCTATCATACCTTCTGCCCCACCCTTGAAAACATTTTCTGGGAAATTCTGTAACCTTGTGAGTGGCCCCATTCTACAATGTTATTATTATTTTTTTAATCTTGTCTCCAAATTGCTCCAGTTTTGAATTTTTTTGTTTTGTTTTGTTTTTTTAGATGGAGTCTCAGAGTCTCCCTCTGTCACCCAGGCTGGAGTACAGTGGTGTGATCTCATCTCACTGCAACCTCTGCCTCCCAGGTTCAAGCAGTTCTCCTGCCTCAGCCTCCCAGGTAACTGGGATTACAGATGCCCACCATCACACTCAGCTAATTTTTGTATTTTTATTAGAGATGGGGTTTCACCATGTTGGCCAGGCTGGTCTCAAACGCCTGACCTCAGGTGATCCACCTGAGAATTGCTTGAAACCGGGAGGCAGAGGTTGCAGTGAGCCGAGATCGTGCCACTGCACTCCAGCCTGGGGGATAGAGTGAGAGCCTGCCTCAAAAAATAAATAAATAAATAAAAAAGTAATGGTGCCACTGAGACATACAGTTCTACTGATCTAACTACACCTGACCTGCTCTCTTCTGAAGAAATCCTTGCCATTACATAAATTTATTGCTAATTTTTGTCCTTTTCCCTTTCTTTCAAATGCAACATTAAGGAATCATTTTAACAATTTTTAGGAAACAAAAGGAGCTACTCTTACAATGAAGGAACCAGTGAGAATCACTTGGTCTAATAGTAGGGTGACTTGATTTATACCTGTTGCCCTAGTATAATTATTCATAATGTTACCTTTTACTTTGAAAAGTGACCCAACTTGGGCAATGAATAATAAAAAAGGTTATCCCAAATATTCTGCATATATTTTTAGAGACCTTTATGTTACCAGAGAATGAGAGTGTTTAACCAAAGAGTGAGCTTTTGGCCTAGCACACATTTCCCTAAGAATGGATACCCCATACCATTCTCCTTCCATCTCACTTCAAAATTGTTTCTCAGCCCATTTCCTGGTGTGGGAATGCTCACACAATCTCTTTTCCTGGGTTCAGTTTTCTTCAAGTTAGATCCATTGCAGTCCATCCCAAGTAGGGGGGCCATTATCTCCACATGTCAAAGGCCAAAATACAGCAGGTGACAAAATAAAATCAGGAAAAATAGGCTACTGCCTGGATGCTGTATCTGAGTATATAAATAACGATTTAATTCTTGAAACTCACCTTTAGGAAGCTGATTAGGAGACCAGGTCACCGACTCTATAGAGAACTTACAAATGTAGGAGACAGATACACATATAATGAAAAGGGGCCAGAGAGATGGGTAAAAACTCTTACTATTTCCATAAAGGACAAGGAGGTTCGAAAAGGAAGGAGCTCTCACCACACAGTGGTTTTAACTTAGAAGAAATTATCTGAGGTGGCACGGAAGGGATTTTTAGGTAAATGAAACTCTTTTGTATGCTGCTGTAATGGCATATGTTATATAATGGTAGATGTTATCAATTTGACAAAACCCACAGAACTTCATACAGTGAGTGAACCCTGATGTAAACTATATATTTTAGTTAATAATAAGCTGTCAATACTAGTTAATCATTTGTAACAAATGTACCACACCAGTGCAAGTTGTTAATAACTTAGGAGAAACTGAGGTGGGGGAAAGGAAGTATGTGGGAACTCTCTGTTCAATTTTCTGTAAACCAAAACTTGCTCTAAAAAAAGGAAGTCTATTAATGTAAAAACAATACACATTTTAAGAGTTCAAAAAAATAATGTTAATGATAAAATATAAAAGTCATTACAAATACTCCTTCATGCATGTGGAAGAAATGAATATTAACTAGCAGATAAATCTTACTAGTAATTGTGTAACTTTTGGAAACAGAGAGAAATGACTTTCAGTGGTATCATCAGGGCAAGAAATTATCAAGACACATACTGAAGTTATTTTCCCAAGACATGGCAACAATTTAAAAAGTTTTAGAAATATAACAATTCCCCTTTGTTAAAATAACTCTTCCAATAACATTATATTAACAAACAACAGAGCAAGTTAGTGAAAGTTTTGAATCACTCCTCTTCATTGCACAGAACTGGACTGAAATTCTCATGAACGTTCTCAATTTAACTCCTCATTTAATGAGATTGCTGTAGGAGAGAAGGAACATCTGCTTCATCCTTCTTCCAATCCTTTTGTTAGCATGAAGACTTGCATTTTTATCATCAGAAAAAGATCATGATGTTTAAATTAACTGGCAGAAATAGCTTAAAAAGAAAAAACTAATAGTGAAATAAAAAGCAAAATAGGGTCTTATGGGTGGGCCCTAATTCGAATGACTGGTGTACTTATAGGAAGAGGAGATTAGGATACAGACAACATAGAGGAACACATCTAAGGACGTAGTGGGAGGCAGCCATCTGCAAGCCAAGGAGAGGCCTCAGAAGAAACCAAACCTGCCGACATCTTGATCTTGGACTTCTACCCTCCAGAAGTCAAAGAAAATTAATTTTTGTTGTTTAAGCCACCCAGCCTGTGGTACCTTGTTTTGGTAGCCCTAGCGGACTAACATAAGAGGGAACAGTGTAAGAATTTAGTGACTTTGGTAGAGCATGGTGGCTCATGCCTGTAATCCCAGAACTTTGGGAGGCCAAGGTGGGCAGATCACGAGGTCAGGAGTTCAAGACCAGCCTGGCCAACATGGTGAAACCCTGGCTCTACTAAAAAATACAAAACTTAGCCAGGGCTGGTGGTACGTGCCTGTAATCCCAGCTACTCAGGATGCTGAGGCAGGAGAATTGCTTGAACCTGGGAGGCAGAGGTTGCAGTGAGCCGAGACTGCACCATTGCACTCCAGCCTGGGCAATAGAGTGAGACTCTATTAAAAAATAAATAAATAAATAAATAAATAAATAATTTAGTGACTAGGGAAACATCTTGGATTAATTTGGGGGTCTCACCCAGCTCTCAAAATATATTTTTCCATGTTTTTTCTCTTTCATAGCAAGCAAATCCATGGACCAAAATGCCACCTCATTCAATACTCATTTTCACCTCATCCCTAGCAAACACAAGGCACATTTTAGCAGCATCTTTTTGCTCTTTCAATGGATACAGAACTGTGTTTCTGGGAGGTAGTTCTAACTTGGGTTTTAGCCTCAATCCCACCCCAAAATCAGAAGGCTCCCCTCTTCTTCCCTGCCTCTTACTTAAGGAAAGATCGTGTTTGGGGGTTGCAAGGAAGACGTGGAAGAAAGTTATGAACACCAAGCTTAGGAAGGAGAGAATAAAGGATATAATTAAAATACAATAAAAAATCACAGGCAATGCTGGGCGCAGTGGCTCACGCCTGCAATCCCAGCACTTTGGGAGGTGGAGGCAGGTGGATCACTTGAGGTCAGGAGTTCAAGACCAGCCTGGCCAACATGGTGAAACCCATCTCTACTAAAAATGCAAAAATTAGCTGGGTGTGGTGGCACATGCCTATAGTCCCAGCTACTTGGGAGGCTGAGGCAGGAGAATCACTTGAGCCCGGGAGGCGGAGGTTGCAGTGAGCCAAGATTGTGCCACTGCACTCCAGCCTGGGTGACAGAGCGAGACTCTGTCTCAATAAAAAATAAAAAATAAAAAGATTAACAGGCAAGATGCTGTGTGCTATAGAAGCAAGAGGTCACATGGTGTCAGTCACTCTCCAGGGCCTGTTTGTTCTTCATCTTCCGAAGTATTAGAGACGCAGCATGAGTTTCCATGGGAGTTAAGTGAGAGAGACTGGGAGATGCAGGGGTAGAAAGGAAAGATGAGAAAAGGCAGGGTGTCTAAAACGGTAGGTTTGCTGTTGCAGCTTGCCAGAATGCATCTGGTTTAAAGAGAAGGAATGAGCCATAAGCTCCCAAACAGTCACCCATCTGTAAAGGTTGGTTAGAGGCACACTCAGCTTCCAGGCTAAAGTATTCCTGCTAACTGGCATCAGAGAGAGATGAAGAGGATAAATTCTTGTCATCTCCCAGGACCCTGGAACCTCTGCCCCCTTTCAGGGCACCACAATAACTTGCTTATAGAAAGTGGATTTTAAATGAAAATGTATTAGACAGATTGCTATTGAGCACATGGCCAAGTTTATTGTCTTGCTAACCAAGATATTATCTTGCTAGCCAAGATGTTGTCTTGTTAAGGGAAACAGCAAGATGACAAAGAATGGACCTTTCAAGTCAACATCTATCCAAGCAGCCTGTTTAAGAAAATGGTAAAAAGAAAACAGCTCATTAAACATTGTCCTTTTCTTTATTTCTTTTTTTTTTTTTTTTTAAATTTTGCAGACCCACCAAAGAATGCAGCCCTTCTTTTGTCGTAGTCATAAAAATATCACATTCGGTCGGGCGCGGTGGCTCACGCCTGTTATCTCACTTTGGGAGGCCGAAGCAGGCGGATCACTTGAGTTCAGGAGTCTGAGACCAGCCTGGCCAATATGGTGAAACCCCCGTCTCTAACTAAAATACAAAAATTATCCGGACGTGGTATTGCACACCTGTAGTCCCAGCTGCTCAGGAGTCTGAGGCACAAAAATCGCTTGAACTCGGGAGGTAGAGGGAGGTGCAGGTTGCAGTGAGAGAGATCGCACCATTACACTCCAGCCTGGGAGATACAGTGAGACTCCGTCTCAAAAACAAACAAAAACAAACACATCGCATTCGTATCAGTCATTTGAGGGAACCTGGAGCAATGTGATCTAAGAGGCTAGGCTTGGCTAATCCCTAGAAAAAGTAGTAATACATCTAAGAAAGAAATCTCTCTGAGGGTACACCCCAGGCTGCCAGGTGGCACAACAAAACTTTCTCATAAAAGCGTTTGATTAATCCAATTAACTTGTAAGCAAGCCATGTGGCAGGCAGAGGTAAGAGGCCAAACACCAAGGCACAAGTCCTGATTCTAAACAAGTGCTGGTCCATTTCTTAAGCTTGGATCCATTTTTTCTTTGTGATGGGATAGCGAAAGGTCAAAGTGGAGGAAGACTCAGCCCTTGGGTGTCTCCTCAACGAGGGTTTCTCGAAGGTAAATTGGGGAGGAAAGGAGAGCCCACGGCAGGCCAGTCCAACCTGCCAGTCACCACCTCTTCGAGGCCACAGCCCTGCGGGAGCAATCCTTTCAAATCCCCTTCTTTCCTTCTTTTATTGGCCCAAGAGCGCCGATTAGGACTTCTCATCCCTGTCGGGCCTGCGGCTCTCTGTGACCCCACCTCTGGATTCAGCTTTTCCCAGGGATTCACACTCGGAGCTCAGGAGAGATGCTGCGATTACTCTGGAGACGGGAAGACAGGCGGGGCTGACGGGGCCCAAGGCCCTTAATCATGACCGGGGCCAGCTGGCAGGAGGGTTCTAAGTATATGGAGGGCGGCGGGACCCCCCCACCCCGCCCCTCATTTTCCCGGGTAGCGTACTAAAGTCTGTGAGGCACTTACCCGAGTCTCGTGGCCGTCCGAGGGGCACGGGAATCCCAGCTGAGGCCCTTGACGCGCCGGAGCCCTAGGCGTGGGCAGGGCCAGCACCAGCCCCAAGATAGAGAAGACGAGGGGAGCCCGGCACTGCCAGGAACAGGAAGGCGAAGGAAGGTGAGGATGCGCTTCCGGGGCTGCAGGCGGGGAGCCGCCCCGAGTTCAAGCCGGAGAGAGCCGGTTCTCCCCGTGGCGATACGTGTGTGAGCCTCTGAGGCCCGCCCTAAGCACCGCTGCCCCGACCTCGTAAGACAGGAAGACAGGAAATTTATGATGGCCTGAAAAATCGTTAAAAGATACACACTGTAAGAATTTCGTAGTAGGAAGGGGGGGGAAAAAAAAAAGCCGTGTTTCCGCCCGGTTTCGAACCGGGGACCTTTCGCGTGTGAGGCGAACGTGATAACCACTACACTACGGAAACTGACCGGGTGCTGTCATCTCAGAGCAAGCAGTTCTATCTGTATAGTAAATACACTTGGTGTTTCTTCGTTCCAAGTGCCAGTTTTGCTGATGTGCGCATGCGTCTCTGTACTGAACTCTCAAACCAGAAAAACCAATGAACAGCTCAGACCTAGCCTCTCCAGTGTTAAAACTGAAGCCACATGCAGTCATCTCAAACGACTGAATAGGGAAGAACACGATAGAGACTTTAATATCTCTGAACGGTCCTTCGTTCTTCGGCCAAAATGGTCAGGCGAGGCTGGGCACGACTTTGGTAGGGCGAGCGTTTCTCTGACGTAGTTGGCGTTACCACGTGGTCAGTGGCAGAATTTGCTCCCCAGAGAAATGATAACCCCATATCTTGTCGAAAGCGGCCCCTCTCGCTTCTGAGACTTCCAGGCAAATTTACCTTGCACGAATTCGCTTACTCCGGCGGAATCGGAAAGTTGTAAAATAAACCTGTACGTATACCGAGCCAGCCAGGAGTCGAACCTGGAATCTTCTGATCCGTAGTCAGACGCGTTATCCATTGCGCCACTGGCCCCACACGGTTTCTGATAGCAGGGTATTTCATAAGAAACTAGGTTGTACCCGTAATGTCTGGGCGCGGGCCTGTAAGCCGCGTTTGCCCGCTGGTCCAGGCTCGCAGTGCACGGACTCCCTGGTGGCTACTTCTGCACACACCCCGTAGCCTTCATTCCTTTCTCGGTCTGTCTCTGCCGGCTGAAAGATGGCGGTGAAAAGCATGCCCTGCATCCTCTCTGCCCCAGTATCACCGCTCCATTAATACGTTCGTTCATTCAACCAGTATTAGTGTTCAAGGCACTGTAGATAACGGTGAAGAAAACATGAGAGACCCTTGCCCTCAAGATTACATGGCAGTGGCGGAAGCGGATAATAAAGCACTAAATAAACGAAATAATAGTGATAAGCAATTGGAGAAAAATAATAATAAAATAGGGAAAGAGGATAGGAAAGGCCAGCAGTGAAAGCGATGAATGAGAGATAAATGCTGATATCAGGGGAAAAGAGTGATCTGGAACAGGGAAAAAATCGCTAGGTAAAAGGCCTGGAGGTGGGAGCAGGCTTGGGAGTTATGTTGTGGAGGCCGGTGCTCAGTGGAGAGGAATAGGAGATCCTGGGAGACCACCTCCGGCTTTATAGGCCCTTGTAAGGACTCTGGCCAACTTTACAGGCCCTTGTAAGGACTCTGGCTGGTATTCTGTAGGAAACTGGAAGCCGTTGTACAGTGACATGGTCTGAGTTTTTATTTGTCTCTTTGTGGTTCTTTTTTTTTTTTTCTTCAAATATTTTACTAAGCAAAACTGTGCTAGGCCTCCTCACTGCATGCTGCTTCTACTGCAGGGCCTTGATCTCAGAATTTGACAGCTTTATAAGTAGCATCAACCCGGACACACATATGAATATTCACTTGTTCACTTTGAAAGCAAACAAACGTCTCATATGTGTGTGTTTTAGTTTGTCCATATTTCTGAGAATAAATCATCCCCATGCCTGATGAGCATTTTAAGTAAGTTGAGGTCTACTACACAGGAGTAAAACTGCCTGATATTGAGAATATACACATTGAGGTTAGAAAATATTTGTTTTCAGTTCATAAGGTTTCAACAGCCCTTACAAAAAATATTCTGCTCTTTCTGCATAAGCGTTAAGGTAGGCCTAGGTTATGGATTCCTCCCTAGGCAGTAGCATAGGGATCTTCTCGTTAGGTTTTGTACGATGGACCCCAAGGGCAGCTTGGCGATTCTGGACTCTATCTCAGAATAATACTTCTGAATATACGAAAGAAAAAATAAATATGTAAGATTTCAAAAGAAAACTAATTATGTTAAAATAGGTTACCAAAACTTTTTTTTTTTTTTTTTTTTTTTGAAACAGAATTTTGCTCTTATTGCCCAGGCTGCAGTGCAATGGCGCGATCTCGGCTCACCGCAACCTTTGCCTCCCGGGTTCAAGTGATTCTCATGCCTCAGCCTCTCAAGTAGCTGAAATTACAGGCATGTGCCACCACGTTCGGCTAATTTTGTGTTTTTAGTAGAGACGGGGTTTCTCCATGTTGGTGGGGCTAGAGCATCCCTGGAAGTCACAGGTCCCACCTAGCACTTTAAAAATGGACTTTAACCCAGTTGGTTGTTGGCTCTGTCCACATTCACTCTCCTCAGTGTTTGTCTATAAAAATTTATCTGTGTTTTGCAGGCTTTGAAGACCTCCCTTGGGTACCTCAAATTTCTTAGCTATATTCACTACAAGAAATGCTTTCGGCTGGGCGCGGCGGCTCATGCCTGTAATCCCAGCAGTTTGGGAGGCCGAGGTGGGCGGATCACGAGGTCAGCATATCGAGACCAGCCTGGCCAACATCGTGAACCCTCGTCTCTACTAAAAACACAAAAAATTAGCCTGGCGTGGGTCCCAGCTACTCGGGAGGCAGGATAATTGCTTGTATCCGGGAGGCGGAGGTTGCAGTGAGCCGAGATAGCGCCACTTACTGCACTCCAGCCTAGGCGACAGAGCGAGACTGTCTCAAAAAAAAAAAAAAAAAAAAAAAAAAAAAAAAAAAAAAAATGCGTTCGCTTTGTTTTTGGAAATCTTTCTACGTCTTTTCTGACAGTTCCAGTTTCAACTTCCAGTCTTTTCTTCAGCATATATCGGAGAAACAGAGTGCAGATATATAAATCTAGGTATATATTTATACATATCTAGGGTGAGGACTGACAAGTCTGAAACCTGTAGGGTTGTAGGGCAGGCTGGAAACTCAGGCAGAAGCTGACGCTGAAGTCTTGAAACAGAATTTCTTCTTCCTTAAGGAAGTCTTTGTTTTGCTCTCAAAGCCTTTTAACTGATTGGATAAGGCCCATCTACATAAAGGAAAATCTTTAAGGTTAACTGATTGTTGACCACATTTACAAAATAACTTCACAGAAACATGTAGATTAGCGTTTAATTGAATAACTGGGTAATATATAGCCTAGCTAAGTTGACACATACAACTATCACAGTGGTGGACTCTTCTCCTCTGTGTTTCAGTGCATTTTTTTTCAGTTTCACTCCCAGGTATATGGAAAACTCCACCATCTGCCACTCTCACATTGTTTTACGTGACTGTCAGCAGGCTGTGACACAGCCACCTGCATCCTCTCCAATTTCAGATGTGTGGAGCGGAGCCAACGTGAGAGTTCCACGGTTCATCCTAATCACAGTGGGAACTGAATAGAAGATACGGTTCACACCAAGAGTTCTGTAAATGATTGCTCAAAGTCTCAATTTGCTTCCAAGGCTTATCTCTGGCTAAACAACTCCTTTGACATCCTAGAAATTCTGTGCAAACTTCGTCAGCTGCCAGTCAAAGGAAAAACCAAAATAAAATACTATTGGCTCTGCTGTCTAGTGCCTGCCACAGTTGGGTTAAAGCCATTTTAGGTGTGACTGTGCTATTTATGATGATTATATTGGCTCCAAGCACACTCATAATATGATGGCTAATCGTATAATAATAAAGTAATAAGTGCTTATTCCATGAGTCTCAATCAAAGTGAGTGCTGAGTTCATAGACTTGCATCTTTTTATAAAAATGAAAACTCTAGTCGGCGTGGCCTTTTACTGTTCCCCCCATCACATATATAGGCAAAGGTACATGCCAATGTCTGCCTTAGATTGTGACAGAGAAATCCTCCAAATATTGATACAGCTAAGAAATACTGAAATGTCTGTTTCAGCATAATCACCAGGACAACAGATTTCAAGTAAAAAAGCCAAATATAATTACAGGTTTCATTTGGGAAGTTACTTTCACAGCTGTGCCAACAATTTGGATACTCTTCAGAATTTCATTAAACCCCTTTGTTAAAATTATACTCCCAAGATCAGATTTATTTTTAATAGAGAACAGAATAAGTTGGGAACACATAAGCCCCCATGACGATATAGAATTTTTTTCTCTATGTACACACACACACACACACACACACACACACACACACACACACACATAATGATAATTTGACACATCAAATCAGATCCTTTGGTCAAGTATCAGGACAAGAAAGCTTCTCTTTCTGTGTAGCTATACCGGGAAGGGAACTTCTTTATCTTTTTCCAAGATTAAGTTGTTAATTCTTAAATCTTGCCGGGTTTTTTTGTTTTTTTTTGTTTTGTTTTGTTTTGTTTTGTTTTGAGGCGGAGTCTCGCTTTGTCGCCTAGGCTGTAGTGCAGTGGCGCGATCTCGGCTCACTGCAAGCTCCGCCTCCGGGGTTCACGCCATTCTCCTGGCTCAGTCTCCCGAGTAGCTGGGACTACAGGCGCCCGCCACCACGCCCGGCTAATTTTTTGTATTTTTAGTAGAGACGGGGTTTCACCGTGTTAGCCAGGATGGCCTCGATCTGCTGACCTTGTGATCCACCCGCCTCGGCCTCCCAAAGTGCTGGGATTACAAGCGTGAGCCACCGCAGCCGGCCAAATCTTGCGTTTTTAAGAAGCAACTCTGGAACTCCATTAGTTAATCTTTAAGCAGGTAGGGGGAGCCCAATTTTAACGGAAAGAAATGGGGTAAGGAATGACTGGAATTTTAATCTAATTCCAGTTTAATTTAAAAGCCATGAAATAAGAAATAAATAGCTTGCTTCCTGCTAGGATCAGTTCTTGGTGCCGTAAGTGCTCTGGTGTAAATGTATTACACGACTCGGAGGAGTGTTCTGTAAATGTGACTGGCTACCCGCTTTCCTACCCTCTTCTCACTGAAGCCCGAGGTCATACTTTACCCACCCACATTAGGATGAGCTGCTTGCTGTTTCGCCCCGGGGCAGGGGTCAGGCTATCGCCAGTGTTTTCCTCACCCCTCACCTCCCCCGCGCGAAAAACTTCGTCATCCTGCAACTGAGCGGTTTCTTAGGTCTTTTGGGGCGAAGCCAAGGTTAATCTTCAGCGTCTGAAGAAGTACTTTCAAACCTCAGTAACAAGAAAGTAAATCAATACACAGAACAAAGGCAAAGATCATCTCTTTTCTATGCTCATTTGGAACGAAGCGAGCATGGTGGCTCCGTGGCTTAGCTGGTTAAAGCGCCTGTCTAGTAAACAGGAGATCCTGGGTTCGAATCCCAGCGGGGCCTGTCGTAATTTTACTGCCTTCGGAGTACTCACGGAAGCGTTGAAGTATAATGTGAAAGGTTATTTTCCGCTGTGGGGCTCCCTCGAAATGTTTTATATGCGTCTGGTGTGAAACCAACTTGTTTATGAAAAAAAAGCAAACATCAATTTGGCTTTCTTTTTAGAATAATGAAATTGTGAATTTCTTGTTTTTCTTACATTTTTCTTCCACGTGTTATATTCTTACAACAGGTACGAGAAGAACCAGGGAAAGCCGAAGGTAAACACCAAATTTAAACTACCTGCAACATCACAATCTTTGGTCATTCTATTTTCTTTCCTGGGGACATCCTAAACAGATTCATTGTTAGAATCTGCAGGTAATGTTTTTGGAAGGTCAATCTTTGGAATGATTGATAATCTGTTGTTGAGAAGGCTGTAGCATCTCTGAAAATTCACAGCAGACAGTAAGATCTGGCCACATAAAACAAGTTGTGATTCGCTATTTTAAAAGATTGCATTGTACTCAGAGTTTTTTGGAAAGGAACAAATCAAAGCAAAAACAAATATTTGTCACCGAGACTTGAGAAAAGAAGCTGTCAGAGAGAAGCCTCCATTTGCTTATGGAGCCCACTAGAACAGGCTGACCTGAAGAAGTCCAGGAAGGGTTGAGATGCCTTCTCCCAAATTCTCCAAGAGGAAGAAAGAGAAATTGAGAAGTAGGAAAGAAGTCAGTTTTACTCTTAGAAGAAGTTCTCCACATAGGAACACAAGAAAATGGAAGTTCACTGTAACTATTACCAACCCTCTTACCCATCTCCCAAAACCCAGCCCCCAGCTCACCTGGCACAGAAAGTTCCACTTCTCTGGCTTTTGCCTTCAGAGCATATTATTTTGTGTAGATTGTCAATGCTTGAAATATGATTTCCTGTTCTAGCTCCGGAGACAAAACCCCAGCACTTGGAGGAACAGCTCAGAAGCAACTCTACTTTTATGGAGACTTTCTACTCCCATTCAGCTTAATTCCCCACTTTTCTTTTTTGTTGTTTTTTTTTGAGACCAAGCCTCGCTCTGTCACCCAGGCTGGAGTGCAATAGTGTGATCTCGGCTCACTGCAAACTCTGCCTCTAGGGTTCAAGTGATTCTCCTGCCTCAGCCACCTGAGTAGTTGGGATTACAGGCGCCCACCATCATGCCCAGATAATTTTTGTATTTTTGGTAGAGATGGGGTTTCACCATGTTGGTCAGGCTGGTCTTGAACTCCTGACCTCAGGTGATCTGCCCTCCTTGGCCTCCCAAAGTGCTGGGATTACAGGCCTGAGCCACCACACCCGGCCAATTCCCCAGTTTTCTTTACAAACATCAAGCAGCAATGGAAAGGCAGACCCTTTTTTTTTTCACTAGAGCCTTCCATCTTCTGTTCTTTTTCCCTAGGCCCAGATACAAACTTCCCTCAAATGATAAGACAGGCTGGATCACTGGTGCAGATGTCAACACTAAATCACTAATTCATTCCCTTACCAACCCTGCCTCATTTCCACTCTCCTGCTCTGTCAGCTCCAGAAATACCTTTATAGGAGGCTTGTAGCCAAGTGGCCCTCAACAGATTGCATGGTCTGTACTACTGAGTTGGCAGTAGTGGTACTGGCTACTGAAGCTATTGAATATTCCAGGTGATGAGTCTCACCATCTTTCCCAAAAGCCTATGTCTTCCTAGCTCTCCATAAATGGATAAATCATGGAAACAATTTATATGTAAAAGTGGAAACGGTTTGCAATCAGATGCTTGTTTGTCTAGTGAGTGGCTATTTGTCAATGATCAATTATGTGGCAGTTACCATGCTGATCACACATGGGTGAAGAGGCTAATGGGAGGGGAAAACAATTTAATGGCAGTTATAGTATAGTGGGATGTAATACTACTGGGAGTACAGGGTGCTTTGAGCCACATTTGCTTATTTATTTGTTTATTTATTTAGAGATGGAATCTCTCTCTGTTGCCCAGGCTGGAGTGCAATGGCGTGATCTCGACTCACTGCAACCTCTGTCTCCCAGGTTCAAGCGATTCTCCTGCCTCAGCCTCCCAAGTAGCCGGTACTACAGGCACCCACCACCACGCCCGGCTACTTTTTGTATTTTTAGTAGAGACGGGCTTCACCATGTTGGCCAGGCTGGTCTCGAACTCCTGACCTCAAGTGATCCACCTGCCTTGGCCTCCCAAAGTGCTGAGATTACAGGCATGAGCCACCACACTCAGCCCCACATTTGCTTATTTATTTATTTTTTTTTTAGGGACAGGGTTTGGGTCAGTTGCCCAGGCTGGGGTGCAATAGCATAATCCTAACTCACTGCAGTCTTGAACTCCTGGTCTCAAGAAATCCTCCTGCTTCAGCCTCCTGAATAGCTAGGCCTACCAGTGTGTGCCACTACGTGTTTGCCACCACGTCCAGGTGATTTTTGTGTTTTGTTTATAAAGATAAGGTTTCATAATATTGTCCAGGCTGTTCTCCAACTCCTGGGCTCCAGCCATACTCTGGCCTAGGTCTTCCAGAGTGTTGGGATTACAGGCGTGGGCCACTGCTCAGGCCTGCAGTTACATTTGGAAACAAACCTGTGTTGGGGCTGGGTGCAGTGGGGATCACCTCTGTAGTCTCAGCACTTTGGGATGCTAAGGTAGGAGGATCACTTGAAGCCAGGAGCTCACGACCAGCTTGGGCAACATAGTCCATAGCAAGACACCATCTCTACATAAAATAAAATAAATTAGCCTGGCATAATGGTGTGTACCTGTAGCCCTAGCTACTCGGGAGGCTGAAGCGGAAGGATCTCTTGAGCTCAGGAGGTTGAGGCTGAAAAATTCAAAACAAAACAGAAAAACAAACAAAAACCCTGATTAGGCGAAGGTGGAAGGAAGACTTTATGGAAGAAGTGATACCCGCACTGAGCCACGAGGGAGACATAGAACTTATCAAGGCAAGAGGGTAGATGTGGGAGAAGGAGTGGAATAGACGCTCTGGGCAAAGGAAATACTGTGTAACTAAAGGTGAGGAAGAGAATGCGCAGTTCAGATAAGTGGAAGGTAGTTAGGTGAGGGTATGTGCAAGTCTTAAAACTGTTTTTTGTCTGGAGATAGCTAGAGAACATTGGACTTGGCAGTTGATAAGTGTCAGGTGTTTCATGCTTTCTTTTAAAAAGACAATGCCTTACCAAAGCAGTTTGGATAGCATTTGAATTTACAAGTTGTGGATTAAGTAGGGCCTCTAGCTCGGCTGCTGAGGTTCTCCTATGGGCAGGTGGAACTAGAAGGGACTGTGCTTCCCATTGCATTCTAAGCAGCAATGCTCATCTACTTGCTCATATCTATCTGAGCTAGCCTGTTTACTTCTCAAGGCAGGGGCTGTGCCTGTCTTCTTCACTGCTGTATCTCCAGAGACCAGCACAGGGACTGGCCAACAGCAGTGTGTTGATTAATATTATGTGTCAATTAGAGTGGTCCATTAGATACTCAGATTACACATTGTTTCTGGCTGCGCTTGGTGGCTCATGCCCGTACTCCCAGCACTTTGGGAGGAGGCCAAGATAGGAGGATCGCTTGAGCCCAGGAGTTTGAGACCAGCCTGGTCAACATAGTGAGACCCTCATGTTGCTACAAAAAAACAAACAAAAAAAAATTAGCTAGGTGTGGTGGTACACACCTGTAGTCCCAGCTACTCATGAGACTGAGGTGGGAGGAATGCTTAAGCCCAGAAGATCGAGGCTGCAGTGAGCCCTGGTTGCGCCACTGCACTCTAGCCTAGGTGACAGAGCGAGAACTTATCTCAGGGTGTTTCTGGATGAGATTATCATTTGAATCAGGGACTCAGTAAAGTAGATTGCCCTCCCCGGTATGATCCCTCCCATTTGCTGAGGGCCTTAATAGAACAAAGGTTGAGGAAGGAGGAATTCACCTCTTCTCCCCCTATCCCACTGCTTGACATCTCATTTTTTTCTTCCTGCTCTTGGATTGGGATTGGGATTTACATCATTGACTCCTGGGGCTTTCAGGCCTTCAGATCCAGACTGAATTATACGACCTGCTTTTCTGGGACTCCAGCTAGCAAATGGCAGATTGTGGGACTTCTCAGCCTCCTCCATAATTGTGTGAACCAATTCTTTATCATAAATTACTGTCTCTCTCTTGATAGACAGGCATAAATAGATAGAGAGAGAGATAGATAGATAGATACATACATACATACATACATAGTTAATAGACAGATAGACTATTAGTTCGGTATTTCTGAAGGACCCTAATACAAGCAGGTACTCAATTATGAAAAAAAAAAATACAATGTACCAGGCATTTGTTATTTGCCAGACACTCTTCTAAGCTTTTTACATATTCCAAGTCATGTAATCCTTACTGAATAGTTATAAGGAAAGGTGCAATTATTTCCTCTGTTTTAAAGAGAAGGGCACTGAGGCACAAGGATGCAAAGTCACTTTCCTGGAAGGTAAGTAGGTGACAAGTGGCAGCATCCAGAGATGGGCCTAGGCAGCCTGAATTGAATTCGACTAATCTGCTGGCCTTCCAAGCACCTTTAAGTGTTTTTTCTGCTACCCTAGGGGGTACACCTATTTGTCATTTCTTCCTTTCTCTTATGTTGCCACCTCTGAAGGAGGGATTCAAAGCCATGTTTGATCAGAATGTCAGGGTAGGCAGAAATGGAGTGAATATGTGGAGTGAATACTTGGGCAATAAGGGGGAACTTTATTCTTTTCTAGCCTTGCTGATGATGATCTTTCTAACACATATCAATTCATTTTTCTTTTAGTGCATGCTTGAATCTTTTTGTGAATTTTGAGAGTTTTAGGAGAGAAAGAGGGCAGAAAAATTTTGAATATCAATGATCATAAAACAGATTCACTCTATATTCTGCTTTGGTAACTTGGTAATCAGATTGAATTTCTTTTTTTAAAAAGGAATGATGAAGAGAAAATTCCAGTCATCTGAGGTTTTTGATTGAGGCTTTGCAGTAAATTATGAGCTCAAAATAGAAACATTGCCTATTCATGTTTCTAATGGTAGCTATTAATGCTCAATATGATCAGGCTGAACATCAGGAAACTTGAATTTGAGGAATATTTCTGGAGATGTCATTAAACATGAACTTCCGTGTGTCTACGTCATGCTCCCTGGGTACCAGGTCCTGTTCTGAACTGCAAAATTAGTAGATTGTCAGATCTCATGACCTGCAATGTGTTCCTGCTGTATCTCAAGGAAAATCTTACACGGCCTCATAATTGAAATGTACGAAGATGTTCATTGATGGAACCCTTATTTGTAGTGGCAAAGTGGGAGAGTAGGTGACTTCACATTGCAGACTTCTATGCAGCAATTAAAATAATTGGTTTAGATGTACACAAGCAACATAACTCAAAACTGCAGTACTAATGGAATAAGAAAGAGATCTATGACACAGTACCACTTACGTAAATTAAAAACACATTCACCCAAACCAATCATACCTGTTCTACAAAAGCATATACAAAGAAAAGGATGCCTTTTCCAGTGATTTCTTTTTTCTTTTAAACAGGCTTTTAAAACAACCTGTATTTTTAAAAGTTAATATGTTAATATGTACATTATAGGAAACTGAAAACCACAAGAAGCAAAGAACAAAGTTATTCACAATCACAAGCAGTTTATTGTTTGACATGTTCTTCTAGGTCCTTTGCGTGTGTAGGCACAACATCCAATCTTACGGGACTGAGATCATACAGTATGTATCATGATTTTTCACACATCATGAATATTTTTCAAAATCCCAAAGCTATGCAAGTATGTTGATAACCAAGAATACACTACACCAACTCAATCTGTTAAAAAAAAAAAATGTAATCCTGCCTGTCTTGGGACAAAAATTTCATAGAAGACAAAAATGGCAACATGCCTCTAGATAAAAGCATTGGCAGAGTTCTGATTTAAATGCTGCATTCCCTTAATGCTCAATTTAAAATGAAACATACAGCAACAGTATACACTAAGTATAATGTTTCTAAGAGAATTCATTAGCAGAGCTATACCATTATAATATAAGCAAGGTATATTTCCATTGACTTAATGTATTCCTATAGTACAGCCAAAAGAGATGCATACATCAATGGCTATCATCAAAATGTAAATAAGGACACATATGGACACATCTGCATACATCTCTCTCTCCCTGTATACTTCCTTCTGCCCCTCTGCTGCCAACCTAATGAACAAGTCCTGACATATACTGCTCAGAGGTGGTTTAACAATTCCATGTCCAAGATGCATCTTTTCTATCAATTATAACAAAGGTGTTTACAAATTGGCTAATTCACTAGCTCTAGTTTTTGTTTTTTTTTTTTTTTTGAGATGGAGTCTCACTCTGTTGCCCAGGCTGGAGTGCAGTGGCACGATCTCAGCTCATTGCAACATCCGCCTCCCAGGTTCAAGCGATTCTCCTGCCTCAGCCTTCTGAGTAGCAGGGACCACAGGTGCGCGCCATCACACCCAGCTAATTTTTGTATTTTTAGTAGAGACGGGGTTTCGGCACGTTGGCCAGGATGGTCTCGATCTCTTAGCCTTGTGATCCACTTGCCTCGGCCTCCCAAAGTATTGGGATTACAGGCGTGAGCCACCGTACCCGGCCCACTAGCTCTAGTTTTTATCATATGTTGTCACCTCAGACATTCATAAAGGTTAGATGTTGCAAAATAATAAACTTTGTCCACAATAAACACAGGCATTTTACTAAAAATACTCATGTAGACCTGTGGTTATCATCTAAAACCATCTTCTAGATATGGAGATACTAGCAAAGAGCCCTTCCCTTCACCCTTCCTCTTCTCCCTCTTCCACCATCCCCAGTAACTAAGTATAGGACGTCTAGCTCCAAGAGGTGGACTAATAAAGGTCACTCCCAGAAGACAGGCTTTCCTAAAAATTAACAGAAGGACATTCCCAAAGGGACGGATTCACTACACCTATTTTTAACATACTTTGAGCATTAAGAGTTGTTTATCCTTTAATACAGAATATTAACTAAAATGCACATATAGAACAATGGTTAGACTATCTGAACTAATCTAACTCAGGGGCACAGAACCCTTCTCCCTGCATACCTCCTCCCCTCCTCTACTTCACCACCCAATGAATAGTCAGCATACACTCCTAAGCATCAAGTTTTAACAATTCTATTCCCAAATGCAACCACTCCTAGAAGTACTGAAAACAAATGCTTAGAGGCGTGTTACTTTAGCCCTCTACTTTTAACCCATGTTGTGCACCTTTTGTTTTTTTGTTTTGTTTTGTTTTTTTTTTT
Source organism: Chlorocebus sabaeus (assembly GCF_047675955.1). Lineage (NCBI taxonomy): Eukaryota > Metazoa > Chordata > Mammalia > Primates > Cercopithecidae > Chlorocebus > Chlorocebus sabaeus. Next base: position 26,517,858 of record NC_132920.1, on the reverse strand, counting down.
TTTTTTTTTGAGACAGAGTCTTGCTCTGTTGCCAGGCTGGATAATACAGTGGCATGATCTCCGCCCACTGCAACCTCTGCCTCCCGGGTTCAAGCGATTCTCCTGCCTCAGCCTCCCAGGTAGCTGGGACTACAGGCACGCGCTACCACGACCAGCTAATTTTTGTAGAGATGGGGTTTCACCGTGTTGGCCAGGATGGTCTCAATCCCTTGACTTTGTGATCCGCCTGCCTAGGCCTCCCAAAGTGCCAGGATTACAGGTGTGAGCCACTGCACCTGGCTGTTGTGCACTTTTAAACACCTAGAAAGGCTAGATGTTTCAAACTGCACTGACGTTTTCCATTATATATACAGTAGCATTGAATAAATGGTATATATACATAACATAGACTATAATTTGAGTGTCTTCTAAATAGGAACATTCTGGCCTAGAACCCTTCCCTTTCTGACCTCTACCAACCCTGTTGACAGCTATAAGCCATCTGTAATGCCTAGGGGGGATTTTAACAATTTCACTTGTTTTTAAGAAATGATCCCTATGAATTTTAACACAAAGTGTACTTAATGTATTCGTTTACTAACTTTACTTTTGTCATACACTGGCAACATCTTTAACATCGACTAAATGTAAATTAGGACTCCTACGTCTGCTTATATACACTATATACACAGCACAGTAAATGAAAATGCAGACCTAAGGGACAATGGTCAATGTGCCTCATCATAAACACACTGGACACTGGCAGAAAGCCCTTTGTACTTTGTGCTCCTCCTTTACCCTGAACCAGCACAAATATCATAATGTGTACTTCTCAGAGAATTGTTCAATTTCCAAGACAATATTTCATATCAAAAGGATAACTACAAAACGTGTTATTTACTACATCTACTTTTAACATACTTTGTGCACTTCTAAACATCTAGAAAGACAAGATGTTTCAAATAAGGACTTAAGTTTGTCCACTATATACATAGCACTGTGGAATAAACTACACACATGTAACAATGGTTATATGTGAAAGTGTTTCCTAAATAGGAACATTCTGGTCTAGAACCCTTCATTCCTTCCAACTCCTCTCCACCACCAAACTGGTGGATATAGGCACATGTGTCACTTCAAGCTGACGTTATTTCACTTCCAAAAGTCCTTTTCACAAGACAGCCTCTCTAGGAATTTTAACAAAATGTACAAAATGCGTTAGTTTACTAACTCTACTTTTGTCATACATTGGCAACCTATTTAATAGCTACAGACCAGATATTATAAAATCAGGACTCATTTGTCCAGTATATACACAATATATACAGTATAGCAAAGTTAAATGAAATGCATGTAACATATAGGCAATGGATTAAGCTGAAATGTTCTAATAAACAATGGCAAAACCTTTTGCAATTTCTTCCCTCCCACCTCCCACATGGTTCAACAATTCCACTTCCAAACAGCATTTCCCATCAGTTTTTAAAAGCTATTTACAAAAAGTGTTATTCTAATACTAATTTAAAATACATCAAGCACTTCCAAATATCTAAAGACTAGACATTTCATAACTTGTCTACCACGTACACAGCACTGTTAAATAAAACTGCACACACATAACAATGGTTATCATCTGAGCTATCTTCTAAATGTGACCATTTCGGCCTTGAATCATTCCCTCTACTCTTCCTTCTCTGCCTTCAATCCAGTGGACAAGTACAGGCACGTGTAATGCTTAGAGATTGTTGAACAAATTCCTATGCAAAAGTCAATTACAGAAGACAAGTTTCCCTATGAATTTCAACACAAAGTATACAAAATATGCTAATTTTACTACTTTGTCATACACTGGCAACCTCTTTAACACCAAGAGACTAGATGTTGAAACATTAGGACTATTTGTCCATTATATACACTATATACACAGCAAAACAAAACACACAAAACATACAGAAAAATGGTGTCTGAAAATGTCCAAGTATGAACACACCAGCATATTATCTTTTGCAATTTCTTCCCTCCCACCTCCTCTAAACCATTGAACAAGTATAGACAGTACTATACTGCTTACAAAGGTGACTTCGCAATTCAATTTCCAAAAGCATTTCCTGTGAATTTTAGCAAAAAGACATTTACAAAGTGGTATTTTACTGCCTCTACATTTAACATACACCGGGCACTTCTAAACATCTAGATAGACTAGATGTTTCAAGTAAGGAGTTAATTTGTCCACTATGTACACAGCAGTCTTGAATAAACTGCAAACATGTAACAACAGTTATAATATGAAAGAGTCTTCCAAATGTGAACATTCTGGCCTAGAACCCTTCCTATCTCCATCAACCCAGTGGGCAAGAATGCTCAAATTTTCATAAGACAATCTTTCCTAGGACTTGTAAAACAAAATGTACAAAATATATTAGTTTACAAACTCTACTTTTGTCATACACTGGCAACCTGTTTAACATCCAGAAAGACTAGATGTTGTAAATTAGGACTCATTTGTCCTTTATGTGTACTATACACACAGATAAGTAAAACAAAATGTAAGTAGGATGGCATACAGCTCTCTGCACCTCCCCTCCTCTCTGTTCCCCTGAACCACTGCACAAACACAATGAGTATTACTCAACAGGTGATTTGGCCATTCCCCCAAAAAACAACATTTCTATGAATTGTAACAAAAAGATATTTACAAAATGTGATTTTACTACCTCCAATTCTAACATATATCAGACACTTCAGAATATCTAAAAAGAATAGACATTTCAAAAAAGCTTAGCATTGTCAACTATATACACAGTAGTGAGGAATAAAATGCACACAAAATACTGGATAGAATATGAAAATATCTTCTAAATATGACCAGTCTAGCATAGAACGTTCTTTTCTTCCTTTTCGGGTCTTCCAGCTCCATGTCATCTAACCCACTGAACAAACGTGGACGTATCGCTTCCAGAGGCCATCTAACAACTCCATTTCCAAAAGTCATTTCCAGAAGACATGTATTTTCTACGATTTCTTTTAAATAAATGAGAATTTACAAGATGTGTGACTTTCTAACCCTATCATATGTCCGCAACCTCTTTCCAACTAGAAGGGCTAGATGTGACAAATGTTTTCTATTAAAAGGTTAGGGTGGAGTTGAGAGCAGCTTTTTCATATTATATACACAGGCCTTCCATAACGGCCAGTAAATCTTCCCAGAGGGTGGTGGGCATTTCCAATGGGCCAAACGTGGCCTGTCATTCTACCATTTCTCTCTTCCGACAGCAAGGTCTGGTAGTACGAAGACCAACCGCCCGACGTCCGCTAACCGTTCCACCCATTGTCGTTCGGGACTTCGCTCACCTCGCAGGCCCGTTAAGGCCTTTGTCCGTTGTCGTCAGGACTAGGTAGGTCTCGCCCAACGGCGACAGAGAGGTCACCCGGGACCCAGATCTGGCGGTTCCGTGGCCTGAAGAGGCGGCCGAGCCTGCCTGCGTCCCTAGGCCGCCTTCTCGGGCCCTCCACGCCTTAACGGCCTCCGCCGCGCAGCGTTCGAGCGGCCGGCATGCTTCCCGGCCCGGCACTCCCGCCGCCACGCCCAGCAGGCTTGGGCCGGGAGACCCGACGGCCGGCGGGGTACGGGCTGGGAGAGGACAACGCCGCCATCAGTCACCGAGATAGGGTGGAGAAGAGAGGTTCAACGCCGCTTCAAGGCCTGGGCCCAGTCACAGCAGAGGCCTCCCGTATCTGCAGGGCAGAGGGCGCGGCCTGTCCCGGTGTCCTCTAGCTCACCCGCCGACCCGGGGCCGGAGGGCCTGGGGGGCCCAGGAGGAGCGGGGCCGCGCTCAGCGTCTCTCCGCGCTCTCTGCCGGACCGGAACTCTTGCAGTGATTTCTTATGGGGAGTCAGGATGAGGTGGGGAATGAGACTGAGGAAAGGGAATTTAAAAAATTCTATAACTAAATAAAGAAGAGCCCTACAGTAATGATAATGAGCCATGAACTGAAGAGTAGCATTCATTCAACTCTGCATGTGAAGGAGGGAGAGGGAAAGACAACTAGAGACAGGAGAAACAGGGAAAGGAGGTGAGATTTCAAAACACCAGTAGGTTCTGAAATTATTTTCTGAGTAGAGTACTTTTTGCTGTCCTTGGAGTGGCTAATAAAAACAGAGTGCTTTCATTCCGGAACTCAGATAATTTATTTTTTAAAAGAGCAGGTAGGAAAACGTACCGTAAACTTAAAAAGTAGCAGCTGTCAGGAGTGGGATTCGAACCCACGCCTCCAGAGGAGACTGCGACCTGAACGCAGCGCCTTAGACCGCTCGGCCATCCTGACTGCCTTACTTCGCCCTCTGCTCAGAACTCACTTCTGTCTCTATCTAAACCCTATTCGTTCCCCCTCCACCTGTCCCCCCAGTCCCCACCCCCGCCCACCCCCTTGTTTATCTTTTTCTCAAGATATGGGCATTACTGGGTTAAAAGGTAAGCCGCCACTCCACGAACTGCCTCGGACGGCGATCCGGAGTTGAAGCACTGCATAGGACTGGTTGTCTGGGCCACAGAGCGGCGCCTCCCGAGAGAACGCCCAGTCGCTCGCAGGCTGCGCGGGGAGGGCGGCGGCGGGTGGGGCGGGGAGCAGCAGGGCGGGGCGGAGCGAGGGGCAAGCTCAGGGCCGAGTGAGCAAGCTCAGGGCCGAGTGACTACAGTGGAAGACGCCGATCGCGCGATCGCGCCCTACTCTCAACTGAATTCTAGTTAAAATAATGGCAATCCTGTTGAACTCGACATTGCTAGACTACCTGGCTTAAATTTACACTTAACTCCCAGGAAGTTTTAGGCTTACTCCAGTTTTTTGCTGGAACAAGGTGCTCGCTGATCCCTCTCCTTTGCGTTCTGCTGCAAATCTCCTAGCACGTGGTTACCGTTGGCGGGGCGGGTGGAGGGGGCGGGGAGCGTGGGTAGGCTGGCTTGTCTTGCCTCTCGGTCGGAGTTTATGGAGGATTTGTGTACTTTTCGGTGTGGATGTTATACTGTAATAAAAACTTTAAAACGCAAAAGCAAAAACAACAGCAACAAAAATGGGGAGTAGCTTATGTATTTTACTAAACCCGGCGCAGCGGGTACTTGATAGAAGGCCTCTAGCACAACTTTTCTAAACATAAACAAAGGTCAGAGGTGACCTACTTCAAATGTTGTTAGCAAGGGTTAGCAGTCAGGATGCCATGGGTCGGAATATCACTGACTGGAAGTCAGGGGACCTGAATACGAATTTCATACAGCACTAGAACTGGTCACTAACTACCTGGAGAATCTTAAGTCATTTTGCTTCTGTGGACATTAGAAACAGCTTTCTTAGACACCTATAATAGTTTCATCGTGAGTTCAATTGATAGAATACAATGCTTAATCCCTTAAATTAAGCATTAAATTCCCATCTCCAGGGAATCAATTAGACGCAAATTCTGTTCTTCCCAGGCCTACCAATTCAGAAGTTGTGCTATGTCCAACATGGTGACTACAGTTAATAACAACGCTATTGAATACTTGAAAATTGCTAAGAGAGTGGATTTTAAATGTTCTCGCCACAAAAAGAAAAAGATGAGTATGTGATGATTGGATATGTTAATTAGCTTGATTTAGCCTTCCCACAATGTACACATAGAACAAAACATCATTTTGTACATCATAAATATATATATATCTTTGTTGATTTTAAAAATATAAATAAGCAAATTAAGAAGTTATGGGGATAGAATCCCACAGTAAGTGTTTAATAAGTCCTCTGCAAGGCCTCTAAAATGCAGTCACCTCTGCTCTTTTCACAGGGTAGTATACTGGTGGATACCAACTTTGGAGACGAGAAAGGAGAGAGGCAATTCATTCATCCAACATACCGGAAATATTTATTGGGTACCCACTATGTGCCAGGCAGAGTTCTAGGTGCTGGTGATCCAACAGTAAACAGACAGAAGAAGCTCCACCATCGAAGGGCTTACACCATAATGGGGCAGTGAGCCCAAGAAACATGAAATAAAATGGACAGAGCTGTTCTCCCTTCGGCAAGCACTTACACTAAAACTGGAACAATGCAGAGAAGATTAGCATGGCCTTTGCACAAGGATGACAGGCAAATTTGTGAAGCATTCTTTTTTTTGAGACAAAGTCTCGCTTTTGTCGCCCAGGCTGGAGTGCAGTGGCGCGATCTTGGCTCACTGCAACCTCCGCCTCCCGGGTTCAAGCGACTCTCCTGCCTCAGCCTCCCGAGGAGCTGAGATTAAAGGCGCCCGCCGCCATACCCGGCTAATTTTTGTATTTTTAGTGGAAACGGGGTTTCACCATGTTGGCCAGGCTGGTCTTGAACTCCTGACCTCAGGCGATCCATTCACCTCAAGTCTCTCAAAGGGCTGGGATGACAGGCGTGACCCACCGTGCCCGACCAAAGCATTCCATTTTTTACAAAAAGAATACAAAATTAAAAAAATAATAAAATAGAGAAGCTGAGGCTCTAATAAAGTAGTTATTTTAACTGCAGTCTGTAGGCCTCATGACAAATCCCAGCTTAGTTCCTAATGAAAATTAGAATTGCCCTCTAAAGAAAGAGACGTGGGAGAGGAAAAGTCCAATTTAGAAACAATATATGTATTTTTTGAGATGGGATCTAGCTCTGTTGCCCACGCTAGAGAGCAGCGGCATGATGCTGGCTCATTGTAGCCTTGAACTCCCCAAGGAGGAGTACAGGAGCAAGGATTACAGTAGCTAGAACTACAGGCACACATCAGCTGTCCTGGCTATTTTTTATTTTTTTGTTATTATGTTGCCCTGGCTAGATAGTTTTATAAAAGGTTGAAAATGTCCGGGCACAGTGGCTCACACCTGTAATCCCACCATTTTGGGAGGCCGAGGCGGGTGGATCACGTGAAGTCAGGACTTCGAGACAAGCGTAGCCAGCATGGTGAAAACCCATCTCAACTAAAAATACAGGAACAACAACAAAAAATTAGCCAGGCGTGGTGGCACATGCTTGCAATCCCAGCTACTTGGGAGGCTGAGGTAGGAGAATCGCTTGAACCCAGGAGGCAGAGGTTGCAGTGAGCCGAGATCGTGCCATTGCACTCCAGCCTGGGCAACAAGAGCAAAATTCCGTCTCAAATAAATAAATGGTTAAAAATATGGAAAGCAAAACTAAGGCCGAACGTGGTGGCTTCACGCCTGTAATCCCAGCACTTTGGGAGGCCAACGCGGGCGGATCACCTGAGGTCAGGAGTTCAAGACTAACCTGGCCAATAAGTGGGGGTTTCAACCCCGTCTCTACTAAAAATACAAAAATAGCCAGGCGAGGTGACACATACCTGTAATCCCAGCTACTTGGGAGGCTGAGGCAGGAGAATTGCTTCAACCTGGAAGGCAGAGGTTGCAGTGAGCCAAGACTGCCGTTGCACCTCAGCCTTGACAACAGGAATGAAATTTCCCCCCACCCCCTACCCCCACCTCCATCCCCCATCCCCCACTCCCCATCCCCCCCATCCTCTCCATCCCCCACCCCCAGCTCTGGCTGGCTTTGCCTAGGCTCATTTATGCCTGCCATTCAGTCAAGATGCCAAGCCTCTCTTTTCATAAAGTCTTTCATTCCCAAGGAGGCTAGACGTGATGGGAAAGCAGTTCCCAGAGGTCATGCCCCAGTGTGCACGTTCTTATCGAACTTCTGCTTGCCTCACATTACCCAAAGCAAGTCACAGGGCCCAAACCAAAGGCAGTGTAGGCAGAGGGTACTACAAGGGTGGGGCCCAGGTGTATTTGTACAACCATCTACTATAGTAATCTTAAAGCATAGTGAGAAGAAACAAAATTTAGAATTGAAAAACTAAATTGTAAGACACAAAATTGAAAATTAGGTGAAAGATAAGAAGAGGATAGAGAGTGAGTGTTCATACAAATTTCTTGAGGTAAGCTGTTTTCTGATGAAGCATGGGGTTTACTCAGCCAGAGGGTATAAGGGCTCAGGGCTCTCAAATAAGATTACTAGATGAAATACAGGATACATAGTTAAATTAGAATTTCAGATAAACCATGAATGACTTTTTAGTTTAAGTATGTCCAACATTAAAATACATTATTTGCTAAATCCCAAAGAGGCTGAGTCAATAAAAGCCTACTTGGTAGGCAGGGTTTGGTCTGTCCCCACGTGTGTTTGAAAACATCCAGCAGCCATCTCTCTCATGTAGTTTAACCATACTATCCCTGACCTCCAGGTCAGTTTCAAACTTCCTTGAACTTTGAGCATAATCATGACTTAATCTGTCGGCTGATATTTATTGAGCAACTAATATGTGCCAGGTACTTTATTTACAAACAAAACAAAATCCCTGCTTTTGTGGATTCTTGCCTCTGTGATGAAGAAAGACTATTAAAAAAATGCATATAGTTTCAAGTATTAATAAGTACTTTTAAGAAAATTAGTAATTGTGCAGGAGTTTTCCCAAAAGAAAAGTAGTGCAGGGTGACCGGTCAGAAAGTAGAAAAGTGGGAGGCGGGTGCTATTTTACAGAGGGTGGTTAGAGACATCATTTGAACAGAAACCTGAATGAAATGGGGGGCAAGACAAACACATATCACACATATCCAGGGGACACACAGAGGGCACAGCAAGGGCAAAGAACATGGGGAGAGAATGAAGGAGCAACAAAAGGCTTCTGTGTCTGGAGAAAAGGAATAAGGAAATGAAAGAGATGAAACTGCAGATATAGCCAAGGACCAGATGGTGTTAGTACGGCCTGAATTTAATCCTGAGGCTGCATTGGGAAGCCATTGGAGAATTTTAATAACATAATCTGATTTGTCTTTGAAAACAATACTCTGGGCGTGGCACAGTGGCTCATACCTGTAATCCCAGCACTTTGTAAAGCCAAGGAGGACAGATGGCTTGAGCTCAGGAGTTCAAGACCATCCTGGGCAACACAGGGAGATCCTGTCTCTAAAACAAACAAACAAACAAACAAACAAAAAATAGCCAGCCTGGGTGACAGAGTGAGACTCTATTTCTTTGTCTTTTCTTTTCCTTTTTTTTTTTGAGATGGAGTCTTGCTCTGTCATCAGGCTGGAGTGCAGTGGCACGATCTCGGCTCACTCCAACCTCTGCCTCCCTGGTTCAAGCAGTTATCCTGCCTCAGCCTTCCGAGTAGCTGGGACTACAGGCGCACGCCACCACACCCAGCTATTTTTGTATTTTTTGTAGAGATGGGGTTTCACCATATTGGGCAAGATGGTCTCAATTTCTTGACCTCATGATCCGCCTGCCTTGGCACTCCCAAAGTGCTGGGATTTCAGGTGTGAGCCACCACACCTGGCTGTGAGTCTCTATTTCCAAACCAAACCAAACCAAGCCAAACCAAACCAAACCAAACCAAACCAAACCAAACCAAACCATACTCTGGTCTTTGTGGGTATCTGACCATAGAGGCAAGGGTTGAAGCAGGTGCTATATAAAAAATCCGGGTAAGAAGTGATGATGGCTTAGGGAGCTAGTGGTAAAGAAGGAAAGAAGTGCTCATGTCCAGGTTATGTTTTGAAGGCAGAGCTGACAGGACTTACTAGGCGTTTGGAGGTGGAAAATGAGATAAAAAGAGGAATTAGTGCTTATGCCTATATTTTTGGCTCGAGAAAATGGATGACAATTAGAGTCATTAATGGAGTAGAAAAGATTAAGTAAGGTGTAAATTGGTCAGAGGGAATCTAGAGTTGTACTTTGGTTCCCTTAAATTTGAGGTACCTATTATTTATCACAGAGAAGATGTTCAAGAGGCAGTAGAATAAGTAAGGCCATCTGGAAACCACGTTGGGGCCAGAGTCATCAATTCAGGAGTAGTGAGCCGATAGGTGAGAGTTAATGTTGCAGACCTAGAGAAAAATTCAGTCTTCAGCGGCTCTTGAAAGGATTAAAAGGCTTGCCGGGCGCGATGGCTCAATCCCAGCACTTTGGGAGGCCGAGGCGGGCGGATCACAAGGTCAGGAGATCGAGACCACGGTGAAACCCCGTCTCTACTAAAAATACAAAAAACTAGCCAGGCGCGGTGGCGGGCGCCTGTAGTCCCAGCTACTCGGGAGGCTGAGGCAGAAGAATGGCGGGAACCCGGGAGGCGGAGCTTGCAGTGAGCCGAGATTGCGCCACTGCACTCCAGCCTGGGCGACAGAGCGAGACTCCGTCTCAAAAAAAAAAAAAAAAAAAAAAAAAGGATTAAAAGGCTTTAAACAACAATAAACTCGTCAGAACTGCAATTCAACAACTACAACAATGTAACAGTGCCTCACTGTGGTTATTACAATCCAAAGCCACTGTCCTGACACTTGATTATCTTCCACGGCTGTTTTGCTGTTTGAATGGAACTGGTGGCTGCCTTCACCTCTCTCTCTTAGAAGAACATGAGGCAAAATTCTTGTATAGTCCAGCACAAGGTCTTTCTGTGGCAGTGGCTTGATGTTATGTTAACTTTCTTACCTCCTACTGGTTCTAAGTCGTATACTGCTTTGTAAACTAACACAAGATTTGCTCAGCTTATAGGATTGTTTGAAAGTCATTTTCTGGACAGTGTACTTTGTACCTAACCAACAGCATGGACCCTGAGTCAGATGGTCTGGAGTCAAATCTCATCTCTGCTTACTCTCCAGCAGGTGATAGAAGCCATTTTATCTCTCTTTTCCTCAGACTCTTTATTTGTAAAATGAAGACTGCACTGATACCTACCTACCTCCTAGAAGTCTGAAAAATGGCAGGAATTACAGCATGCAAAATACAGGACCTGATGCATAATAAATACTTTGTTACTGTTAATACTATGAGTATGCATATTCAGTCGCTACATAAATGCATTTTGCACAATTATCAAAATTTGGAGATATTTCTCTTTCTTTCTTTCTTTTTTTTTTTTTTTTCTTGAGACAGCTTGCACCCAAGCTGGAGTGCAATGGTGCAATCTTGGCTCACTGCTACCGCTGCCTCCTAGGTTCAAGCGATTCTCCTGCCTTAGCCTCCCGAGTAGCTGGCGCCATAGGCGTGGGCCACCACGCTGGGTTAATTTTTGTAATTTTAGTAGAGATGGGATTTCACCATGTTGGCCAGGCTGGTCTCAAACTCCTAACCTCAGGTGATCCACTGTCTCAGCCTCCCAAAGTGCTGGGATTACAGGCATGAGCCACCACACCCAGCAAGACATTCCTCTAGAAAAACTCTTATTACTTCAACTAAGATCTTCAATCCCAAGTAGATGCATAATATTTTGAAGCACACATGTAGTCTGTTCTCAAACAGTAAAGTGCACATGAATCACCATGTTGTTAAATGTAGTTTCTGATTCAGGAGGTCTCAGTGGGATCTAAGGTTTTGTGGTTCTAACAAGCCAGTCCAGAATCAGCATGAGTAGCAATGCTTTAAAGTATGCAGGGAATCCCTGTGCAGCGTTCTCCTCCATGGTCAGCCAGTCTTCTATGATGGATGATTGTTGCTCATCTGACCTTTCCTTGGAAACTCTTGGCACCACATATATATATAATATATATGAAATATATAATAGATTATAATATATATTATATATAATATGTAATATATGTGTGTATATATTTTATATATATGTGTGTGTGTGTGTATATATGTTTTAAATGAAAGGATAAACCCAAATATTGGCATTGATCATATTTGAGTGATGAGATTTCAGACTATTTTTACTTTGTAAAATACATTTTCATGTATTTTCAGGAAAATAAGTTATTTCCATTTTAAAATAATACAATGAGAGCAAGAGTAAATGTATATGTAGTTGGGAGTAGACTGTCAAAGACTATTGCAAGAGGGGTATTTGAGGAAATATGAGTGCTGTCTGTAGGCAGAAGAGACATGACTCAAGATGTGTGGAGGAATGGCATGGAAGAGGTGCTATTGATTAGGGAATAGGGAAGTAGTTCAGCTATTTTTCTCACAATCTGAATGTCTGGGTTTAGTTACCTCATAGTCTCTGTTAAATAGAGGCAGGCTCCCAGAAACATGTGACTACCAGAGCTGGCATTTGGCAGTGTGAAATAAAGTCAGCTGTTATCATTTTAGGTGTATGTGCATTTTTAGTATGATTTTTAGTTGTAGGGCAGAAAGGTGTTTGTTTCCAGATTAAAAAAAAATCAGACATTAGCAAATACTTCAGTTAGTTTCAGTGCTTTTGAAATCACAGTGTCACCTACTTTGCCTGGGTGACTAACACAGGCTTTAGTAAAGCATTGGCGATGCAACATTTCTTGTCTTTTAGAAGATTTGGAAATAAGGCCAGACATACTGAGACTGATAATTTCCTTATCTCTGGGGCACAGTTCTTATAGCTGGTGCCACCAGGACAGGGAGCCAAAGGCAGGTTCTTAGCTCTAGCACATAAATTATTTTATTTATTTATTTATTTATTTATGTATTTATTTTTGAGGCAGTGTCTGGCTCTGTCCCCCAGGCTGGAGTGCAGTGGAATGATGTTGGCTCACTGTGACCTCTGCCTCCCAGGCTCAAGCCATCCCCCAACCTCAGCCTCCCGAATAGATGGGACTATAGGCGTGTGTAACCATGCCTGGCTAATTTTTATATTTTTAGTATAGACAGAGTTTTGCCATGTTGACCAGGCTGGCCTCAGAACTCCTGGCCTCAAGCGATCCGCCCGCCTTGGCCTCCCCAAAGTGCTGGGATTACAGTTGTGAGCCACTGTGCCTGGCCCACATAAATTCTTTCTAAGGGGTGTGTCTGGCTGGAGCTGGAGGGAAAAAGGAAGGAGGACATGGTATCTCCTAAGAATCTACCACAAGCTCAGTACTGTGCCCAGTGACCATTTTCCTGGAAGGTCATGGGGAAAAAGGAAAGAGGAGTCATAGAGCTGATTATAATCTGTGACTGTTCTTTTTCCCTACTCTCAGAGGGGGATTTCTGTGGCAGTCCATCTATTCTGGGTGAGGTTTAGAGATACATTTTAGGATGTACATTACACATTAAATCAGTAAACTACTGCCTGTGGTTCTTAAATATTTACTATTTTTAATAGAATGATTATGAATTGGTTTTGTTTTTACTTTGGCGTGAAATCTATTCAGAATGGGGGTAAGGAAGGTGTTGAGGTAAAGGCTTGTATCTAAATACACACTCGAATGTAATGCATAACCCCAAGTGAATTCCCATTTGACCCCCTTTTCTCTCCCCTCAGCTCCAGAAACAAGCCCATTTTCCTCTTTCTGGCTGTTACCATCCATTCTTCAACTTGAGAGTCCTCTTCTCTGTGGCCCACACTAGAATGCAATGCAGGCTCACAGCTTCTCCACTGCCTACTTGCCCCTAAAACAAATAGAATGCTTTGGAGGATTTTAATATTGTAGACACAGGTGTTGGATTTAAGCAAGTAAGTGCAGGGAGGATTATAATATATCCTGAAAGTATTAGAGTGGTATTTAGTTTCATGATGCATCATAATGTATTATAAATAGATCGAGCAATTTCTTTTAGTTCCTTTTTTAGTCTTTCATCTTCTTGGAATCCCAGTTTCATTCAAACATCCCTTTTAAATCCAGGGACTGATGCTACTAAGCCTCCTCCTTCCTTCAGTACAGTTTACTCTTGATTTTATCCAACCTATCCTACAAATACATGTTTACTGATTTATTATAAAGGATATTACAAAGTATACAGATGAACAGCTAGATGGAAAATATGTATAGGCCAAGGTGTGTGGGAAGGGGCATGCAGCTCCCAATCCTTCTCTGTACACACACCGCCCTCCAGGAACCTCCAGGTGTTCAGCTATCCAAAGGGCCACAAGGCCAGTGGCTACCTACCCTCTGCCCCTGTTTGGGTGGTGACTCCATTTCTACTACTGTAAAGGTAACCTGATTGATGGTATAGGTAAGAGAAGCCAGCTCTTTAAATTAACAGTACTTTTCCAAGAGGAGGAAATGTTTGGGAAATCTTTAATGGTAAGGCCTTGTAATTAAAGGAAAAAAAATGGGGTGGGTGATCTTTGGAAATTATTTGATGTAGTTTGGATCTGTGTCCCCACCCAAATCCCATGTTCAACTGTAATCCCTAATGTTGGAGGTGTGGCCCATTGGGAGGTAATTAGATAATGGGGGCTGTTTCTCGTGGGTGATTTAGCACCATCCCCTCAGTGCTATATTTTTTTCTTTTTCTTTTTTTCTTTTTGGAGATGGAGTCTCTCTCTGTCGCCCAGGCTGGAGTAAAGTGAGTGGCATGATCTCGGCTCACTGCAACCTCTGCCTCCCAGGTTCAACCGATTCTCCTGCCTCAGTCTCCTGAGTAGCTGGGACTACAGACATGTGCCACCACGCCTGCCTAATTTTTTTGGTATTTTTAGTAGAGACGGGGTTTCACCATGTTAGCCAGGCTGGTCTTGAACTCCTGACCTCAGGTGATCTGTCCACCTTGACCTCCTAAAGTGCTGGAATTACAGGCGTGAGCCACTGTGCCTGGCCAATGCTATTTTTGTGATAGTGAATGAGTGACTAATGATGAGATCTGATTGTTTAAAAGTGTGTAACACATCCCCTGCTCCCCCCGCCTCCTCCCCTATCCCTGCTGCTGTCTTCCTTCTGCCACGGCCTTTAAGACTTGCCTGCTTCCCCTTTGCCTTCTGCCATGATTGTAAATTTCCTGAGGCCACCCCAGAAGCTGAGCAGAAGCTGTCATGCCTACAGAATTATGAACCAATTAAACTTCTTATCTTTTTTTTTCTTTTTCTGAGACAGAGTCTTGCTGTGTCACCCAGGCTGGAGTGCAATGGTACGATCTCAGCTCATTGCAACCTCTGCCTCCCGGGTTCAAGTGATTCTCCTGCCTCAGCCTTCTGAGTGCTGGGATTACGGGTGCCTGCCACCACACCTGGCTAATTTTTGTATTTTTAGTAGAAGTGGGGTTTCACCATGTTTGTCAGGCTGGTCTCAAACTCCTGACCTCGTGATCCACCCGTCTCGTCTCCCAAAGTGCTGGGATTACAGGCGTGAACCACCGTGCCCGGCCTAAACTTCTTATCTTTATAAATTACCCAATCTCAGGTATTTCTTTACAGAAATATATGAACGGACTAACACAAAATTGTTCCTGAGTTGAAATTCTGTATTCCTGCTTGAAGACCGTTGGTAAGTAGTTGTTCCCTCATGAGGCATCAGCCCCTATGTGCACCTGCCCTGGTGAACCCACTGCCATCAGGTCTAGAGATGAGCCTTAGACCACATACAATGACAAAGCTTTGGACAGCTGCATTCCCATGCAAGTTTCTTTCTCTATGTTTTATTATGTTTCAGTTCACATAAAGAAAGGTTAAGAGGCTGCTCTTAGCAATCAGGCAAATTTATTTATTAGGTAAAGACAATGAGCAACATCTATCCTGGAAAATGGAGAATACGATGGAAATGGAAGGTGTAAGCCTGGAGTTTATTGGCAAGACAAGCCACATGTATACAGGAAAGTGCTCAGGGGCAAATACACAGGTGCAGTCAGTCCAGCTGTGCTAAACACAATAATGCAGCATTCAGGGGACCCCGAGGAGAGGCAGCATGTAGAAAAGCTGGGTAGGGAAACACTGAAAGGTGCACAGTGTGGAAATGGAGGCAGTTAAAGCTAACCAAAGGTGTGCGTAAGGGGTTTGGGCATTGAGATGAGGGCTGAGGTGACATAAGGTTGAGATGGTGGCTGATCAAGTAATGATATCACTGAAGGATGATTTCTAGGAATGTCTTTGAAATGGAGAGATGCTATAACAAAAAGAAGAGGACAACTGGAAACTTGTGGAGTCAACAAACTGAGGGTGGAATGATCTCCAGGCAAGGGAGAAACAGGAGGGCACAGAGAAAGGAATAGGGCACAAAGGACAGCGGTGCAAACAACTTTCGAGTTTTGTCAAAAATTCTCTCCTCTATCACACTTTCTGCCTGACCCTTCATCCCTGCTCATCTCAGTTCTTCTCTGCTCCCCCTTTTCCAGAGCTCAGCACCCATAGAAGTGGGGCCAGTCTCCTCTATCCTATGGGACATGGCTTAGAAAATTTGAGATATAGGCTGTGAAAACTCTGTGGGTGAGCCAGGTGTTCATCATGTGCCTGGGTTCACCTCACTTCCCTCCATCATAATGTTCCCTCCAAGTTCCTTTATGGGATTTCAGCCTGAGATTGTCCTTTTGCAGCATATTTTGAATTTTCCACTTGCCTAAAGTCTGTTTTTCCACATACCCTTATCCTGGATACCAAGACATTTCAACCACAACCCTATGCTAACCTGACCCGATCTTGATCCCTAATCTGTCCTTTGAGTTTGCTCCAAGTAGTTTCCTATAGGTTCTAGTCTTAAGGGATTAGGAGAACACAAGAAGCAGTTTGAGTCACCCCTCCATCCTCCAAATATTGGTACAGAAACAGATTCGAAAGGTGCAATCCCCACCTTCTCTAGCAGCAGTAATGCAACCTTCACAGGATGAATTAATCGCCACCCAACAGGAAGAAACAGGCTGGCTGAAGCTGGCTGGTGAAGCTTCAGAAGGCTATGGAGGAGAGGGGTTAGAGGAAAGGAAAACAGATGAGCTGGGATATTCCTTAAGGTGTCCCTTGGCTGGGTTGGGTAGGGATTAGCTTAGAATGGAGTGTGTCTGCATCTGCAGAGGCAGAGTCCTCCCCTATGGGGGACAATGGGATCTCCTTAGAAAGGTCCTGGGCATTAGCAATGACTGTGACCCCCTCAGGCCCATCAGCAATTGGGCAGATGGTCAGAGGCTTTTTACCACAGGACCATAGGCAAAAGAAGGGCCGGAGGGGGCCAGAGAAAGAGACATTGGAGAAAGTATAGATATGAGATCCATCATTCATGTTGTAGAAGGAGATGTCTCCTGATTCATAGTCTAGGAAAATCCCAACTCTGCGTGGGGGCCCTGCCAATGGGAGAGGGGTCCGGAGAGGAGTGAGGGCCCAGTACCCATTTCCATACAACTCTACAGCCCAGAACCCATTCTCAGGAGTCATGGGATCGAATCCTTTCTTCATCACATTCTCCCTACACACGCCGATTGCCCAGTCAGTCCTGTCTCCCACCTCCACCTCCCAGTAATGCCTTCCTGAGGTGAAGGTCTCACGGCCCAACACACAGGGCCAGGAGTCAAATCTCTCTGGTTTCTCAGGCAGTTTCTGACGTGAATCTTCCAGTCGAACAGATTTTGAATCCTCATAAAGAAAGAGGTGGGGATGAGCTGTGTCTGGGTCCAGAGTCACATCAACTGGAGAGAAAGAAACAGCAGGTCTGACATCAGTGAATATTACAGGTTGCAGGACTGTCTTTCCTTCTCCTAAGAAACAGAGTACTGTTGTAGGAGTTGACAGGTCTCCTGGAGGTGGGGAGATGTTTGGCCTGCTCATGGGCCTCCATTCACCACAGGATCCCCTCTTACCAGCAGCTAGAGGGTGATGTAAGAGCTGACTGTGCCTAGGGCCTAATGGGACTCTGCTGGAAGGGGCTTGTCTCCTGGCCATCTTCCGAGGGTTCTCTGTGTGCCTCACAGAAACTGTTGAAGCCATTTGTCATTACTGGTTTCCTTCCTGTCCTCATCACTAAAGTGTGTTAGTGTTTTCATTTCCAAGTATCATAGCACTTTGAATTCCTAGGGGATAGAGCCTCAGAGCCCTAGAGAAGTTCAGAGCCACTGACCTGCATGCAATGTAGCCTTTTTCCATTCTGCAACAAAAGAGAAAGATAGTCATTGACAGGTTATATAATAGAGAGAGAAAACTCTGTGGGTGAAATAACAAGAAGACAGAACTTACTGAGTTCTTCCAGGAGTCTCTCTGGAAAACAAACAAAAATACCTCGATGTATAGTGGATGTAAAGGAGGGGACAAAACTCGTATGGGAAACACACAAAGGAGGAACTGTTTAATTCATGACTACTTGAATATTGAAGCATTGCCAATAAATCAAGAACAAGGATTTTGTTTTGCTTTGTTTTTGAAGAAAGATGCAGGAAGTTCCTACATATTGGAACTGGCTTGGGATCAGATTTTTTTTTTTTTCTTTTTAGATAGAATCTCATTCTGTTACATAGTCTGGAGTGCAGTGGTGAAATCTCAGCTCACCGTAACCTCCACCTCCCAGGGTCAAGCAATTCTGCTGCCTCAGCCTCCTGAATAGATGGGACTACAGGTGTGCGCCACCATCCTGGCTAAATTTTGTATTTTTAGTAGAGACGGGGTTTTTTTTTTTGAGACGGAGTCTTGCTCTGTCACCCAGGCTGGAGTGCAGTGGCGCAATCTCGGCTCACTGCAAGCTCCGACCCCCGGGTTCACGCCATTCTCCTGCCTCAGCCTCCCAAGTAACTGGGACCACAGGTGCCCACCACCACGCCCGGCTAGTTTTTTGTATTTTTTTAGTAGAGACGGGGTTTCACGGTGTTAGCCAGGATGGTCTCGATCTCCTGACCTTGTGATCCGCCCGCCTCAGCCTCCCAAAGTGCTGGGATTACAGGCTTGAGCCACCGTGCCCGGCTGAGACGGGGTTTTACCATGTTGTCCAGTCTGGTTTTGAACTCCTGACCTCATGTGATCCACCCACCTCAGCCTCCCGAAGTGCTAAGATTACAGGCATGAGCCACTGCACCCGGCCTCAGATCTTTAATAATAAGATTGGTACTGAGTAATTGAGTTAAAAGTGGGAGTAGGGTCTGAGGGTGGGTAGTGAGTAAACATCAGGCCTGATATCTTGATTAGACTCTGCCTATGCCCCAAACCTCTGTGCTTCTTCATATTGGCATCTGTGACTTCAGGAGCCTTATGATTCCTTCCAATTTTCAGAATTCTAGAATCAAGTATCTTCTTCTTTTTTTGAGATGGAGTCTCACTCTGTTGCTCAGGCTAGAGTGCAATGGCACGATCTTGGCTTACTGCAACCTCCGCCTCCCAGGTTCAAGCAATTCTCCTGCCTCAGCCTCCCAAGTAGCTGGGATTACAGGCACCCACCACCAAGCCTGGCTAATTTTTGTACTTTTAGTCGAGATGGAGTTTTGCCATGTTGGCCAGGCTGATCTCGAACTCCTGACCTCAGGTGATCCACCTGCCTGGGCCTACAAAACTACTGGGATTATAGGTGTGAGCCACCATGCCCGGCCTCAAATATCTTCCCGTCATCCTAAAGGAAGTCATTCTAAAGGATTTGGATCCAGCCTGCCTCTGAAGCACTCCTGACACGTAGCCCTTGTGGATTCTATGATGTACCTTTAGAGCTGAATTCATTCCTCCTCTCTCTGGATCTTTCGTTGTATAGTCTCCAAGTGAAAAATATGGACCCAATGGTGAGAAGTCCTAGAACCATCAGGATGACAGCCACAGCCACTATCCAAGGAGTCAGCCTTGGGAGGGAGGAAGCTAAAACAAAATCCCCAAGAAGGACATTAGTTGAGAAACACTGAGCAAGTCTGGCTTTTCTGCAGTTTCCAAAGAAGGGTGGAACAGGTGATGGCCTGGACCACTCTCCTCCCTCATATAGCAAAAAAATAGTCACTCCAATGCCACTCTAAAATTTTCAGAAAAAAAATTGACTTCAAGCAGGAGTCAGCAGAGAAAGAGAGAAATGAAGAGTAATTTGAGGACAGGATCTGTGAAATAATAAATATAATGGACAAATTCATGTCATTATGGAAATTCCTCCTTAACTATCAGTGCACAATGGGAGCCAAGAGGATGAAGGAGGTAAATAAGGAAAGGGAAATGTGCCTCTGTATGTAACAGAATGGGACTCATTGACCAAAGAATAAGGAAAGTTCCTGGCTGAACCAGAGACAGTATCTGGGGAATAATGAGAGGATTTGCTTTCCTGAGGACCCTGGAAACCTAGACAGAACTCTAGCACAGGATGGGAGGGAGAAGTGGGTATGGGTGGAAATGGCAAAAGTAGAAAAATAGCTTAGTCTTTTTTTTTGAGACAGAGTCTCATTCTATCACCCAGCCTGGAGTGCAGTGGCGCGATCTCAGCTCACTGCAAGCTCTGCCTCCCAGGTTCATGCCATTCTCCTGCCTCAGCGTCCCGAGCAGCTGGGACTACAGGCACCCACCACCATGCCTGGCTAATTTTTTTGTATTTTTAGTAGAAGTGGGGTTTCACCGTGTTAGCCAGGATGGTCTCGATCTCTTGACCTCGTGGTCCGCCCATATCGGCCTCTCAAAGTGCTGGGATTACAGGCATAAGCCACCAAGCCCAGCCAACTTAGTCTTTTTGTTTACTTGAGGCGAGAAGGCTCTGGATCAGGAAGGTCTCCAGGGACAAAGCTTCTCTATCTCACTTAGATCTCCTAAAATGGAAAATCTGGAATTTCGCTGGGTGCAATGACTCACACCTATAATCCCAGCACTTTGGGAGGCCAAGGCAGGTGGATTGCTTGAGGCCAGAAGTTCAAGACCAACCTGGGGAACATGGGGAAACCCTGCCTTTGCTAAAAATACAAAAAATTAGTTGGGCATGGTGGTGTGCACTTGTCATCCCAGCTGTTCTGGAGCTGAGGCAGGAGAATCGCTTGAACTTAGGAAGTGGAACTTGCAGTGAGCTGAGATCATTCTGCTGCTGCCCTTCAGTCTGGGCAACAGAGTGAGACACTGTCTCAAAAATTAAATAGATAAATAATCTGAAATTTATATGAGATCAAGGTAGATTTATGTCTTCAGTATCTTAACTCTTCTAATAAAGTTGATGGGGTTCCTTTAAGTCAGTGGACAAGAGCTTAGGTGGGGAAAGTAGACAACTCTGCCGTGACGTCACATGTGGGCAGGTGTCCCAGGTGGTATGGCTCTGAAGCTGTGTCAACATAGGAATCCAGCAGCATTGGTTCCACTAACCTGGTATGAATATTTCTACTTCCTTCTCCTGGCCAAGAAGGAGATTCTGGATGTAGCAGGACACATTTTTCACGGAAGTGTCTCTGATGATCATTGAAGCAGCCACAGTGAACAAACCTTCTTCATCGGGATTCCTAGACTCTGATGTAGATGGAAACTTCTCTCCCTTGGAAGTTCTCCACTGCACCTGGGGCTCTGGGTACCATCCCACTGAGGTGCACTCGAGCCAGATTTCTCCATTTTCTTGAACTTGCATACTGATGTGAGGGTCAGAGCCCAGAGCTATGGAGAGAGAATTAATGTTTTAGTGGACCCCTTTTGAGAGCCTTATAACCATAGAGGTACATAGTTTGAGAAAGACAGAGAGAGAGAGAAAGGCACAAGTGGACTAGTAGTGGGAAGAACTCATCTCCATATTTCAATACACAAGGAAACTGAGGGCCAAGCACAGTGGTTTCTGTCTGTAATATCAGCACTTTGGGAGGCTGAGGCAGGATTGCTTGAGTCCAGGAGATCAAGACAGTCTTGGCAACATAATGAGACCCCATCTCTTTGGGCATGGTGGTTCTTGCCTGTATTCCTAGCTACTTGGGAGGCTGAGGTTGGAGGATTGCTTCAGTTCAGGAGTTCAAGGCTGCAGTGAGCTGTGATGGCACCACTGCACTCCAGCCCGGGTGACAGAGTGAAATGCTGTTTCTAAAAAAGCTTTTTTTTTTTTTTTAAATGAAATTGAAGTACCAATAAAATGAATTTCATATACCTTATCAGAGAGGGATGCCTTGTTGGGATTAAGCCTTTGAAATGTTTGCGGCAGTTTGGTGGACAGACTTGGGGGTGCTTGTCCAGCCAGTAGGAATACTAAGACCAATAACTCAGAGGTGGGTTAGTAGTCTAGGTTGAGAGCCTCAGAGCTGAATGATAGCTCTATGGTTGAGAGCATTATGAGAAGGCTTTGGTGGGGAGGAGGAGAACTAGGACTGGGACGAACAGAGGAATATCCTTGAGTAGAGGATTGGAGATTCTTTGACCTGAGATTATAGTTGACAATTTAAGCTTTCTTTATCTATGATGTTGATTCAGAAATTTTCTTAAATGGTCTCAACTTCATCTTCCCTCACATAATTGTGGCCTGCTATATATAAACATAAAGCTGCTATTCTTGTGTGTTCAGCCTATTTTTTTCTCTAATTCCACATGGCACAGAAAAACTGAGTTGCGTAAAAGAGCTCTTCAACACATTTCCACAACCACTGGTTAAAATCCACGTTCCAAGAATGTGTGTATATACAAGAATGTATATTCTTTTCATGGAAGGAGCTGCCACTTTCAGCAGATTCTCAATAGTGTCTGCCACTCATAAAAGGTAACACGTTTTATGCCATCAAATCTCTAGGTTTTTATAATGAACCTTTAAGATGCTTCTTCCCTAAAAGCAAAATGTCAATATTTAAATTATACATGATGCTGCAACTGGGGGACCCTGTTGTGAAGCAGGGACCCACATTTCACCCAAGTATTTTTCAAACTTTATGTTTACTTGAATATATATCTATGTGTGTATATATATATATAATATGCATCTAGATATAGATAATACATGCATATATGATATATATGTGAAAGGCAATGTTTGTATATTATATGTTTTAGATCAGTTTAAGGCACAGTGTAGTAGCTAATACATCTATAATGTTTTTAGAATTGGCGAGGTCATTTCTCATATATTGTCTAATTTTCTTTTATTCTTTTTTTTTTTTTTTTTTTTTGAGATGAGTCTCACTCTGTTACCCAGGCTGGAGTGCAGTGGCGCAATCTCAGCTTACTGCAACCTCTGCCTCCCAGGTTCAAGCGATTTTCCTTGAGTAGCTGGGATTACAGGTATGTCCCAGCTAATTTTTTTTTTTTTTTCTTTCGTAGAGATGGGATTTCACCAAGTTGGCCAGGCTGGTCTTGAACATCCTGATCAAAAGTGATCCACCCGCCTTGGCCTCCCAAAATGCTGGGATTACAGGTGTGAGACACCACACCCCACCTTTTTATTTTTTGACAGCGTTTCACTCTATTGTCCAGGCTGGAATGCAGTGGCAACCATCAGCTCACTGTAACCTTGAACTTCTTGGCTCACGAGATCCTCCTGCCTCTCCTTCCTAAAGAGCTGGGATTATAGGAGTTGGCCACTGCTCCCAGACTATTTTACTCTTGAAAAATAATCTTAGATAAAAGCATCCTCAGTTTTACAGTTAAAATCAGAAAGAGATTTGCTTGATGTCATTCACTAGGAATTGAAAAAGTCAGACCTCAATGCGTACTTTCCTCCTCAAAGCTTATTATTTTCTTTATCGTTTCCCTTTGAGTTCTGGCTTGAAACAAAAAAGGGAACAAGAAGAGAATCTTTTCTATATGAATCAGGAATGTGACAAATAGCCATGCTCTCCAATCTTAGGATGTCAGTCTTTAGAAACTAATCCATAAGCCAGCCTTAAAGTGTGTGGTATGCTTACCACAGCCATAAGGTGTGTAATGGTGAAAAATACAATTTAAATGTACAATTCAGGGACTCAATGAAGTAAATTATGGTGTACTTGTATAAAAGACTGTTACATAACTCTTACATATATTTAATTATTTCATGAAGAAATGCTTACCCTATTATTGAAAAAGGGCTGGAGATAATTGAAATACAGTTCTACAATAAAAACATTGCACTGCTCTCTCTGTGTTCAACTCAAAACCCTTTCTCACTGATCTACTGTAGGACCTTCAGTACCTTCTAGCTGTGGAGTCCTAATCAGGGGAAAGCAAACAGATAAGGCAGATAAGCTACAAGTCTGCCTTTCTTCATGGTCCAGTACACAGCCCTCCTGTGCAAATAACTCACAGTCATCCTTCCTGTGTCCAACTATCACCAAACACCTGCAAGGTAGCTCACTGCAACCTTTGCCTTACAGATACTGCACAAAGCTCTCTTCAACAGACAGCATAAAAACTATTCTACAAATTCTCCAGCAAGCCCTTGTTTCCTGGCAATCAGTTTCTCTTTTGCTGATCCTGCCCTTTGCCTCCTCGCAAAGTGTTTTTATACTTTTAAAAGTAAATCTGCCTTTACAACTGTCTCGGTAAATTCTTTTACCTGACCCCCACCCCCAACCCCAACCCCCACCCCCGTCCCCACCGCGCCTTCGGCCCAGATAGTCGTCCCTCCCCGGCGACATCAACCTAAAGGAGATTTTGAGAATGAATCTGATGGTTTACAAAGTAGCTGATCCACACGAAAGTATATACAGCAGGGGAGTCGTCGGAGAAAGTCAAAGCCCGTCTACTCACCAGCCACCTTCAGATGCACCAGGGCTTCTTCGTAACTTCCATCCTCCCTGAAAAAGCACGTGTACTCCCCGTCGTCAGAGACTCTGACGCCGCGGATCCTCAAGGCCACGCGCCCCTCGGCGATGCCGTCCTGGACCAGCGTCGCCCGCCCGCGGTACTCGGGCATCTGCTCGGCTTCCTGCTCTCGCCCGTCCCTGTGCACCAGCACCGCCGGCGAAACCTTCTTTCGGAACCAGCGCAGCTCCAGGTGCTCGGCGCTCGCGTTCGGGGACAGGCGACAGGGCAGCTCGGCGTCCTCACCCACAACGGCCAGGATGGGCTCCGGGGGTCCAATGACATCAAAGGGAGCTGCGGAAAAACGAGTGGGATGAGACGGGATGTGGATATGGGAACTGCGGACAGACGCGGACCAGATTCCCGCCAAAGCGTAGTGCCCCGTGCTCTCTTCTCCTTTGACAGCTGAGTTTGAATCCAGTGGAGGTCTCCAGGGAGAGCCAAGTGGGATTGTTTATTTCACATTTATTGAGATATTTCAATTATGCAGGCCAGAGAGAGAGAAAGAGACCTACCTGAATCCAGTTTGGGCAGCTGGAGGAGAATGAGGGTGAGCAGACATCTGGGGAGGCCAAAGTTTGGGAAAACTGCCATCTCCCACCTTTCTGGAGCAGCAAGATAACTGATGTGAGTCCCTCAGGAGCTTCAGCCTAGGAGATGAATGGACAGGAAACAGCTATCGGCTCTGTCAACCCTCAAAATCCTCTCTACACTTCTTTCCAGCAGGAAGTGTTCTGGTCATTTGCCCCTGAAACCTCCTCTCAGCCTCCATCCCCAGTATGGATTTTTAGTTTACACTGTGATCATCACCTTCCCACCCACCACCCTAACTCTAAAACTTAGGAGAAGGGAACTGTGAGGCATAACACTCATTAGTTGGTTGCACATTGATGAACAACTCTTGGAATCACTGCACTGAAAAAAAAAAAAAGTCTCCTTTTGTTTTTTTTTTTTCAGACGGAGTCTTGCTCTGTCGCCCAGGTTGGAGTGCAGTGGCACGATCTTGGCTCAGTGCAACCTCCACCTCCTGGGTTCAAGCGATTCTTCTACCTCAACCTCCCAAATAGCTGGGACTACAGGCGCACACCACCATGCCCGGCTATTTTTTTGTATTTTTAGTAGAGACGGAGTTTCACCATCTTAGCCAGGCTGGCCTCGAACTCCTGACCTCGGGATCTGCCCGCGTCGGCCTTCCAAAGTGCTGGGATTGCAGGTGTGAGCCACAGCACCCAGCCAGTCTTTTTTCAAATACAAGAATTTGGTATTTGCTTTTGGCAATGATAAAAAAGATAAGGGTATAAAGGCAGAAATGGAGTTCAAGGAAATGAATTGGAGGAGAAGAGAGAAAAGATGGGAAGAGATGGCACAGGAAGCAGGAGCTGAAGCAAGCAAAAGGGCTTGAAGAGTAGAGGGCTAGGACCAAGGAGAAAAGAGCTGGAGAGAGATAACTATGCTATGCCCTCCTGGCTTCTCACTCTTTCAGGGAACTGAGAGTAATGGCACATACTGACCTGGGTGATCTTGGAGAAAAAGGCACAAGAGGCCACTGCTACCAAGTGAGAAAGTGGCCCCCCGGGCAAAAGTTAAAAGCCATCAGGAAAAGGAAGGGGGAGGTGCTCTCAGGAAAGCCTGCCTCCAGGTGGCCTGGTATATTCACTTTGAGAAAAAAAAAAAGGATATGAAAAGTTTTTCAGAGAGATGGAAAACTGGATTTGTGGTCTTCAGCTCAGTAATCAAGATATGCATTGATGAGCTGGACCAAATGAAAGGGGGAAAAGAGAAAAAAACAAGAGAGGCAAGGAAACACACAAATGAGATGTGAGGGTGTCAGCCAGTTATTTCCTCTTTCCAAGCCTCAGTTCTTTGATCTCTAAAATGGTAATAATGTTGAACATACCTTTCTTGAAGAGGTGTTGGGAGGATTAAATGAGATTAAACAGGTAAACTGCTTAGCACGTAGTAGGAACTCAGCAGAGGATAAATTGTTATTCTATTATTATTTATGTAGGTTGAACAATGAAAGCCCAGAGGCCAAGGTAGCAGTAGCCTCTGGCTACAGCCGTCTTCGTTACTGGAGTGTCCACTGAAGGTGCTGTGTCTGTTGGCACAACTCCATTAAGGGCCGGTCTTAAGGGTAGGCTGTGAATGTGCCAGCTCATGAAGTGTAATTCTGTTTATAGGGCCCCAAAGTTGCCTCCCTGACAATTATTTCTCTTGAAGCAACTCATCACGAGACCCACAATTCCTGAATTTATACTAAACCTACCTCTCATTGTTATGAAAAAAATTAAAAATACAGAAAAATATTTTTATGAAATGGAAGTCACACTTAATCTACCAACTAATGATAGCCTCAATTCACATTTTGGCATATTTCCTTCCAAGTTTTATTTTATGCCTATGTATATCATAAAAACAATCAATTAGACTTTTTGTGTAACTCAAAATATTGTTAATAGTTGTAAAATTGCCATGGTTGTGGGACATTTGGGATTTTTGTCCTATTATAAATAATACACTTTATATATAAGTCTTTATTTACAAATTGGATAATGTCCTGATAAGCTGTTTGATAAATTTCCAGAAATAGAGTCATCAGATCAAATGGTATAAGAATATTTCTTTTCTCTTTTCTTTTTTTTTGAGACGGAATCTCTCTCTGTCGCCTAGGCTGGAGTGCAGTGGTGTAATCTTGGCTCACTGCAACCTCCGCCTCTGGGGTTCAAGGGATTCTCCTCTTGCCTCAGCCTCCCAAGTAACTGAGATTACAGGCCGTGCCACCATGCCCAGCTAATTTTTGTATTTTAGTGGAGACGGGCTTTCACCATGTTGGCCAGGCTGGTCTCGAACTCCTGACCTCCAGTGATCCGCTTGCTTCGGCCTCCCAAAGTGCTGGGATTACAGGCATGAGCCACCATGCCTGACATGGTATCAGCATATTTCTACAGTCCCTTCCTGAAATGTTGAACCCATCACACCCTCAATATAAGTGCCGTCACCTAATCCCTGCTAGCACTGAGAAGTTATGATTTCACATCCTTACTATTGGGATGGGTCAAGTTAATTATTGTTATTTATTGTGCCTTTATATGATAGCAAGGCTGGAGTTTTTATGTGTTAATTAGACATTTAATACATTCTAGAAATGAGCTTTACAGGCCAGTTGCCCATTGTTTTCAAGACTGGTGCTGGTGCTAGTTCTTAGCAATCTGTGTGAACTTTTAATAACTTAAAAATATCAATCCTGAATTATAGTAACAAACATTCTTCCCAGTTTTGTTATTTATCTTTGAGTTGGAATTGTGATTAAGACGAAAGACAGTTACTCCATTTCACCCACCAGACTGCCAGGAGAATGATCTTTCTGAAATGCTAATCTGATCATATTACTTTTTGCTTAAAAATCCTTCCACTTCTCCCTAGTGACTTCAGCATCAAGTTTATGCACCTTAATCTGGTTAGGAAAATGCTGTAGGTCTAGCTTGATCTGGTCAAGAAAATACTCTGGCAGTCTCCCTGCTTCTTTCCTGAGGGCCTTTTCTCCATTCCCCTTCTCCTTCCCTGCCTATCCACCCACAGGCTGAATTTGAAGTGGGTGTAGTTACCTCAACCCACAATGCCTCTCAGGCCTCCAGATAGCAGTGCTTGCCTTCCCTCTTCCTGAATATTCTGTCCCCTCTTAACTTTTGTTTGTTTGTTTGTTTGTTTTTTTGAGATGGAGTCTCATTTTGTTACCCAGGCTGGAGGGCAGTGGCACAATTTCGGCTCACTGCAACTTCTGACTCCCGGGTTCAAGCGTTTCTCCTGCCTCAGCCTCCTGAGTAGCTGGGACTACAGGCGTGCCCCACCACACCTGGCTTTGTTTGTATTTTTTGTAGAGGTGCGGTTTCCCAATGTTGGCCAGGCTGGTTTTGAACTCCTGACCTCAAGTGATACACCCGCCTTGGTCTCCCAAAGTGCTGGGATTACAGGTGTGAGCCACCGCGACTGGCCTGTTCCCTCTTATCTTTATGATAAACTTCTATTCTTCCCTCAAAAGCTCATGTAAGGGCTGCACCTTCTGCAATGTCTTTCAGACATTGCATCAAGCAGATGCAACCTCACTTCTAGGGCTTCTCCTGATTAGCCTTTGTCCCCTCCAAGAGAAGTAGACTTTCCTGGAAGATGGGCCAGGTGTATGCTGTGACACTTGGTCCCTTTCTCATGGCAGACATCTGATCTGAGCCCTAGTTTCAGAAGCAGATGTGTTTATTGTCATCTCTTGTTTCCAAGCTTATCTTCCCCTCTTAAACTGAGCTTTTCTAGTTCTTACTCCCTGTCTTCTCATCAGCATATAGACTGAAATATAATTTGTGGCTTTATTCAAACCCATCATTCCTTAGTCTTCCTAGTTTAAGAGGCTCCTGTCCCATTTTCCTCTTCATGCTTAACTTGCTGATCATATCATCTATATTCTATTTCCCCTTCCTCATCTCACTTCTCTTATCAGCCCCTTTCAATAAGACTTTTGTCTCATGCTTTATATTCTCATAAGAGATTGTTTTCAGGGGGACAAAAGAGCTTTTACTTGCAACTTAGGGAGCCATACTGAAAAGAAAGGGTCTGGGGGAAAGAAGAAAGTACTTAGAGCTCAAGCTATTGCATAACAGACACTATTTTGATTGGATAACATCTGGGTCATTTTGACAGAAACCAAGTCATCATCTTACACAATGAAAGACAGGATCTCTGAATTTCCCAAGGTTTAGAGAACAGAACCTCTAGGATGCCCCTAGAATGCCCCTGCCTGTCATGGTTCCTGACTGGGAGAAGCCTTGTGAGGTGGGGCTGCTCTTAGGAAGTTCCTGC
This sequence comes from Chlorocebus sabaeus, assembly GCF_047675955.1. Taxonomy (NCBI): domain Eukaryota; kingdom Metazoa; phylum Chordata; class Mammalia; order Primates; family Cercopithecidae; genus Chlorocebus; species Chlorocebus sabaeus. Next base: position 26,488,782 of record NC_132920.1, on the reverse strand, counting down.
TCTTCCCAGGCCCACTGGGAGATGGAAACAAAAACTTCTTCCTTTTAGACATGAAATCATTTGGGCTGAGGAATGTAATATGCTTCATATGGAACCTAATGATAAAATGTCAGCATTTATTTCCCCTCCCTGCTTTTCACTATAATCTGTTGAAATTTCTCAGTGTTATCCTCTTGTCAAATTCAATGGTTACTCTCATTCTCATCTTACTTGACTTTCATCACTGAGGCAACCATTTGTGTTTAGTTATTGATTGATTGATTTAGAGACAGAGTCTTACTCTGTCACCCAGGCTGAAGTACAGTGGCACAATCTCAGCTTACTGCAACCCCCTGGGTTCAAGCGATTCTCGTGCCTCAGCCTCCCAAGTAGCTGGGATTATAGACATGCGCCACCATGCCCGGCTCATTTTTGTACTTTTAGTAGAGGTGGGGTTTCACCTTGTTGGCCAGGCTGGTCTTGAACTCCTGAACTCATGTGATCTGCCCACCTTGGCCTCCCAAACTGCTGGGAATACAGGTGTGAGCCACCATGCCTGGTCAATGTCTTTTCTTTTTAAATGTGGTTTTTAAACAGTTTACTGTAGATCCGTTGTGTTATGTGGTACTTATCTACATATTTCTCAAGACAGTATCATATTCTGTCAAAGTAATACATACAAACAGGTTTTTGTTTTTTTTTTAAAGGACAAAGAGCTTTTAAGAAATGTCAGTCCCACTTCCCACTTCCAACCTATTACTCCTGAATCCCCAGAAACAGCTTCTTTAAGTGCTCAGTTGTTTTATCTGGTACTTATCTGCATGTTTCTAGAGACAATACCATATCTATGCTGCTATTTCTCTATATATACATTTCTAGATATTACTTTTCTATACCCTATTATGCTCAATTATGATTTAGCTCTGTTATACCACCAGTAGTATACATCACAACTTCTGTTCCGTATTTCCAATACCGTGGCTATGTAACTATAGTTTTACAGGACCAAGTATCATATATGATTACGTTTATTTTCATGTACAACCTCTTGTTTTTTTAGGAGTAGGGAGGGGGTGAAATGAATCACTTTTGTTCCTTTGTTTAGCTTTCTTTATTCCCCTCACAGGTTTTTCCTACTCCTCTAATTGACTCTAAGCACAGTTTCCATAGTCAAGTATATCAGGTAATTTATCAATCCCCTCTCTTCATTCTTCCCAGAGCAGCACTTCGGTCTTACTTAAAAAGAGATTCTGATTTAGTAGGTCTGGAATAGGACCAGGATTCTCACTGCTGGTTGCTCTGGTCCACAGGTCCACAGGTCCACAGGGCAAGATCTACAGCCTACAGCTCTTTTTTTTTTTTTTCTTTCTTGAGATGGGGTGGGGGGGGTGTAGGGTGCGAGGTTGGGGGGTGGTCTTGCTATGTTGCCCAGACTGGACTCAAACTCCTGGGCTCAAGGGACTTCCCACTTCAGCCTCTCCAGTAGCTAGGAATACAGGCACGTGCCACTGCACCCACCCAGCTATAACTCTTGATCTTGCTCCTTATTCAGAAGCTTTCTGTGAAGAGGCAGCTACCAGCTCTGCATAAATTATGGAGATGCCTCTGAGGGATGATTCTGGCTCGAGGTCTTAGGCTTGTTTTACATGTGGCCATACTGAGCCAAGACAAAGGACTGGGGTGAATGGGCATCATGTAAATACTGTATTCTTCTGTGGCTTGCTAGTCAGCTTTGTGGTCAGCTGCTCTTTCTTGGGGGCACACACTATTGATATGGTAGTAATAATCAGATATGACCTAATGGCACTTCAACATTATTATAGTGACATAATTCCACTATTTATCAAGCCTGTGTTAAAATTATACATACTGAGTTTATATAATGTTATAATTATAATTTGTATAATTTATGCACAACAGTTTGTGTATGTGAAAGTGGAGGGGAAGTGAAGCAAAAATGGTGTGGAGATGAAGATGGTGGACTTCTGTGTGGAAGAGGGATTAGCAGGGGTTTGCCCTGGGGAAGCAAAAGGCTGAGATCTGGTGGAGTGTGGACATCCCTGAATTATATTCTTGGAAGTTCTTTTGAAATGGAGAGTTCCTAGAACAAGAGAGGTAGACAGGGAACTTACAGGAGCCAATAAATTGAGGTTGGATTGAGCAAGAGAGAAAGAGTTCAGGGAAGGGATCAAGGTTTGTGGACCACTGTTTGAGTTCTGCCCAGAATTTATCCCATTGCAGCCTCTGAGCTATCTTCCATATCTGTTCGTCTTAGTCTTTCTTCCTGTTACCTGGTGGGGTAGATCCTTCCAAAGCAGGTGTACATTCTCCTGCAGGAGGACAAGCTATGATAAATGTGAAAATGCAAGACTTAGACATCTTAGGAGCCGCCTACGAATTCATTGTTGTCCTGACTTCATCCTACTTTCCTTTTTTTGGTAGAGACAGGGTCTCAAATATTATCCATTTTCATATATCCTGAGGCCTTGAGCCCTTGGGAGGAAGGAGCTCAGAATCCTGGAGAAGTGAAAAGCCTCTGACCTGGACACAATTGTGCTCTTTTCCATTTTGCAGTAACAGAGGGGTTTGTAAAAGGTTTGTTGTTTGTGGAACAATAGGGGGAAAAACTCAGAGTTTTTCAAGCCCTTTGATGAGTGTATTTAGAAAATGAAAAAAAATACAATTATCATTTGAGTTAAAGACATGGGAAGGGAGATGGAATGTGTGCATGAAACATACAATGAAACAACTGTTCCCTTCTGTGAATACCTGATTACTGAAACATTATCAGTAAACCATGAACATGCTTTTTGTTTCAGTTTTTGTTCTTAGAAATCTGTGGGAAGTTCCTTTTGGCTTTAGATGCTAGGAAATTTTGCTGTACCTGGGAACGAAAAGTCTTAGGGCCAAGTTTGGGGGGGGTAGAGTGGCACTGGGAGGATTATAGTGGGCACTGACCTGTGACCATGCTGAACCTCATCAGCCAGAGCCCCCTGGAACCCAACCAAGTGGGTTTATGGATACTTGTTACAGCAGCCTGGATTCCACACCCTGTGGGCAGATCACACATACCATGGGGAATTGGAAGGTGAAGCACATCACCCACGAGAAAATATGGAAGGAATTTGTTGTAAGTGATTTGGGAGATGTTCAAGGAAGCAATGGATTTATCTGGATGAATATCATCAAGCAGTAGACAATTTTTTTTGTGTTTTTGTTTTTGAGACAAGGTGTCACTTTGTCACCCAGGATGGAGTGCAGTGGCACCATCTCAGGTCACTGCAACCTCCACCTCTTGGGCTCAAGCGATCCTCCCTCCTCAACCTCCTCAGTAACTGGGATTACAGGCGCGTACCATCAAACCCAGCTAATTTTTGTATTTTTGGTAGAGATAGGGTCTCACTATGCTGGTCTCCAACTCCTGGGCTCAAGCGATCCTCCTGCCTCCGCCTCCCAAAGTGCTGGGATTACAGGTGTGAGCCACGGCGCCCAGCCCTATTCCAGTGCTTTTTATTAGGAGGTGGGAGAACAGAGAAGGCTCAAGTTGTAGTTGGTAAAGAAGCAGTAGTTACTCTGGTTAGCCAGGAGAGGGGGATGTATGGTCATTTTGTCTGTGATCTGGAATGGTTATGAAGTGGTCTTGTTTTTATCTCACTCAATCACAGTCACAGAATAGCCTTGTTTGATATTTAGTGCTCTGTGAAGTTTCTTATTTTCAGTAGGAAACACACAGCCTAGCTGGGAGTGCCTGACCTGTTCTCAGCTGATAGCTGTCAGGCCTGCTTTTTTTCTTTCTCAGTCAGAGCCCTCATTCTCTTTCAGGTCTAAAAGGTTTTGGCTTTTTTTTTTTTTTTTTCTTTCTTCTTCTTCTTCTTTTTTTAATTTTTTTAGACAGTCCCACTCTGTACTGCAGGCTGGCGTGCAGTGGCTCGATCTCTGCTCACTGCAACCTCCGCCTCCTGGGCTCAAGCGATTCTCCTGCCTCAGCCTCCTGAGTAGGTGGGATTATAAGCGCCCGCCACCACGCCTGGCTAATTTTTGTATTTTTAGTAGAAATGGGGTTTCACCATGTTGGCCAGGCTGGTCTCAAATTCCTGATCTCAGGTGATCTGCCCACATCGGCCTCCCAAAGTGCTGGGATTACAGGTATGAGCCATTGAGCCTGGCCATATTTGGCTTTTATAACTTTTATTGTCCCTTCCAATTTTGAAAAACTTAGAATCATTTTCTAGATTCTAGATGTAACATTTAGATGACTTTTGATTGGAAATCATCACAAAGGGTATGAATCCAAGCACATGCTTAAGGTTTAAATCCCCACCAGGATGGAACATTCCTGACAAATAGCCTGGTATGGTGAAATGGATCAGGAAGTAAATTCATCGTTTCTCTGTTTCCCCCCCATTTCATTTCTGAAAGAAAAATTATTGTCTAAATGGGAAGTCTGAGGCATGTTACAGCCACTGAGCAGAGAATCACTCTTAGAGTAAGGGAGCTAAAACAAAATACCCCAGAAAAGTTGATGAGAAACTCTGAGGAAGCATTTTCCCCCTAATTGCGTGGTGGTGTGGAGGTCGGGGGCGACTCAGGGCCTTCTGTGCCTGCTGCATCTGTGCTCCAATCCATTCTTCCCTCCTACAGCAAGAAACAGTGGCTCCAAGTCCAACCTGATCATCTCAAAAAAGTTTTGAATCTTTCTGAGAGACAGAAGGAGGGAGATAAGAGAGATTATGAGAAAGGACTTGTGAAAAAAAAGAAACAAAAAATGAAACCATTGGAGTTGATGTTTAAATCCCTCCAAACTAATAAATATGGTATGGGAAATGAGGAGAATCAGGAAAGTGAGAATAAGGGGAGGTGAGTAGGAATGGGGAAAATGTGACATGAAGTGGGAAGGGGTCTCGCCTTTGGAGATTCTTCTCTCTTCCCTTTCTCTACCTTTTTAAGAGTCACATAGAATCAGGAATAAGTCAGCTTCCTGAGGAGCCCCTCTCTACTTTTTAAACAGGCACTATTGAGATGTTACTTTCCTTCGGGTATTGGTTATTTATTTATTTATTTATTGAGATAGCATCCTGCTTTGTTGTCCAGGCTTGGTTACTGCAGCTTCAACCTCTAGGCTTAAGTGATCTTCCCACCTCAGCCTCCAGAGTAGCTGGGACTACAGGTGTGCACCAACACACCCAGCTATTTTTTTGTTTGCTTTTTTAAAATGGAATCTCACTCTGTCACCCAGGCTGGAGTACAGTTGTGATAACCTACCTTGTTCTAACTTGAATTGACTCTTCCTTAGCTGACAGAGCCAGACAAACTCCATTTTGGCTCCTTCACTTGCAGCCCCTTACCCAGCCCCCTTCCTCAAGGACTTAACTTGTGCAAACTGACTCCCAGCACATCCAAGAATGCAATTAACTGATAAGATACTGTGGCAAGCTATATCTGCAGTTCCCAGGAATTCACCCAGTTGATAGTACCTTAAGCCCCCGCATTTGTATCCGGTTGATGGTACCCAAAGCCCCTGCGTCTATTACCTTGTAATGGATTTAAAGCCCCTGCACCTGGAACTGTTTGTTTTTCCGTAACCATTTGTCTTTTTAACTTTTTTTGGTCTGTTTTACTTCTGTAGGATTGGTTCAGCTAGGCTCCCCCTCCCCTTTCTAAACCAAAGTATAAAGGAAAATCTAGCTCTTTCTTTGGGGCTGAGAGAATTTTGAGCACTAGCCGTCTCTCAGTCACCAGCAATAAAGGACTCCTGAATTAGTCTCGAAGTGTAGCATTTCTCTATAACTTGCTTGGTTACAACACAGTGGTGCTATCTCAGCTCACTGCAACCTCTGCCTCCTGGGCAGCAATTCTCCTGCCTCAGCCACAGGAGTAGCTGGGACTACAGGCATGTGCCACCACTCCCAGCTGATATTTGTATTTTTGTAGAGACAGGGTTTCACCATGTTAGCCAGGCTGTTTTTTTAAAATTTGTAGTAGAGACGAGGTCTCACTCTGTTGCCCAGGCTGGTCTTGAACTCCTGAGTTGAAGTGATCCTCCCGCCTTAGCCTCCTAAAGTGCTGTGATTACATGCCTGAGCCACTGCACCCAATCTGTGTTTTTTGTTTTGTTTTATTTTGTTTATTTCTTAATTTTCAGTTTCTTTAAATGGAGATTTTTGGAGCAAGTTTCATATCTTTAAAAACTCTGGAATAAGTGGCTAACTCTGGCCATGTGGTCACCGCTAAGAAGGTGTTGGTTTTGTTTTGTTTTTTAATTTAGGCAGGTGTTGGAAGGGGGGACCCTGAAGGCATAAGAACTCATCATCAGACTAGATCAGTCACACTCAGCTGAGACCCAGAAGATGAATAATAATAAGAGTTGTTGTTGTAAGTCAGTGAGTTTGGAGTGATTTTTTACTCAGCGATAGCTATGCAATACAGAAACTGATACTTGAAAGTGAGGTGTTACAATATTGAAAACCAAAAATATGTGGCATTGATTTTGGATAGGCGGGAGCTAAAAAAATCTTAATGGGAAGCTGAAAATGGTTGGAAACTGTTATGGAAGGTGTGGTATAATACGAAATATATTTGGTCTTTGTACTGAGCAAAAAACCCTTGAAATGTCCTGAGTGAAAATTCATATGAGTGTCTTTCGTTATTCATAGCGAGCCAATTAGATAACACCTGAGCTATTAAATGCGATAACTTAGGGTAGGGCCCCTACATAGCCTCAGGACAGGGCCAATCACCAGAAGGACTAAGTGATCAGAGGATTAGAGGGTTAGAACTTTTAGCCCCACTGGCCAACCTCCAGGAAATGGTATGGGGTTTGCAGACAAAGCTCTATACAAACTATACAACTATATAACTGTCATGCCTGTCCTCCGTGTGAAGAGACCACCAAACAGGCTTTGTGTGAGCAACAAGGCTATTTATTTCACCTGGGTGAAGGTGGGCTGAGTCCGAAAAGGAGTCAGCAATCATTAGTTCTTATAGGTTTGGGATAGGCATACAAAGTACATTCTTAAGGGTGGGGGAGAATATTACAAAGTACCTTCTTTTTTTTTGAGACGGAGTCTCGCTCTGTCGCCCAGGCTGGAGTGCAGTGGCCGGATCTCAGCTCACTGCAAGCTCCGCCTCCCGGGTTCATGCCATGCTCCTGCCTCAGCCTCCGGAATAGCTGGGACTACAGGCGCCCGCCACCTCTGCCGGCTAGTTTTTTGTAATTTTTTTAGTAGAGACGGGGTTTCACCGGGTTAGCCAGGATGGTCTCGATCTCCTGACCTCGTGATCCGCCCGTCTCGGCCTCCCAAAGTGCTGGGATTACAGGCTTGAGCCACCGCGCCCGGCCAACAAAGTACCTTCTTAAGGGCCGGGGAGACTATATTGTATAAGTTAGGGTGGGGCAGGAACAAATCACAAGGGTGGAATGTCATCAGTTAAGGCTATTTTCACCTCTTTTGTGGATCTTCAGTTGCTTCAGATCATCTGGATGTATACGTGCAGATCACAGGGGATATGATGGCTTAGCTTGGGCTCAGAGGCCTGACAATAACTATACAACTATAGCTCTCTGTGAGCTTCCAGACTGTTTGGCACATGGAGGTGCTTAGAGAGTGGTATGCCCAGAAAGGGCATGGACACTCCGTGTCACCTTCCCATCCACGCGCATACCTTGTCCTGTCCATCTCTTAATCTGGCTGTGGAGCTTATCCTTTGTAATATTCTTTATAATAACCCAGTAAATGTCTGCAAGGAGATGTTCAGCAAAAAAAAAAAAAAAAAAAAAAAAAAAAAAAAAATTTAGAGAAATACCTCTTTCTCTAAATCTTATTTATGGTATTTTGGGCACAGCAAGCTGTTATGGGTCCACACCCTTTAAGCTACCCAGAAGCCCTCTTGTACATTACCTTATTCCTTTCAAGGGATTTGAAAAGTATTTTGGTCTATAAACAAGTATATTTGGTCTATAAACAAGTGAATAAACAAGTAAATGTAAGTAACCATTTCTCTGAGTTTTGTGAGTCATCCTAGCAAATTTATGAACCTCCCCCCCAAAAAGAGGTCGTGGAAACCCTGGTTTGTAGCTGTTGGGTCAGAAGTATGGGTGGCCCAGACTTTAGAATGGCATCTGAAGTGGGGGCAGTCTTATTGGACCCAGCCCCCAACTTGTGAGATCTGACACTATCTCCAGGTAGATGGTGTCAGATTTTAATTATAAGATAGCAAATTGGTGTCCACTGGATAATTACCTTGTGGTTAGCAGAGGCCAACCCCATAGGTCTGATCACAAAAGTGTTCTGTGTTTGAGTGTGTGAGTAGAGGGAGAGAAAAACTGCTTTTTCCCCAGAGAAGGCTAGAAGAAATGGCGGCCTGTGTTATGTATTTACCAAATATTTATTCAAACTGTTACCTGTAGAACTTGAGAGATATAAAATGTTACCTAATGAACTTCTGGATTTAGGCAAAGAAATTTCCAGGCAAAATGTTGGACATGTGAGTTAACTGCTTTTAGTTGCATATAAGATACTGCAGGAAAGAGATGGGCTCAGGAAAGAATGGGCAAGTTTTTTTTCTTTTCTTTTTTTTTTTTTTGAGACAAGGTCTTGCCTTGATGTCCAGGCTGGAGCTCAGTGGTGCAATATAGATCTCTGCTCACTGCAACCTCTGCCTCCCAGGCTCAAGTGATTCTCGTGCCTCAGGCTCCCAAGTAGCTGGGACTACAGGGATGAACCACCATGCCCACCTAATTTTTGTATTTTTAGTAGAGACAGAGTTTTGCCATGTTACCCAGGCTGGTCTTGAACTCTTGGCCTCAAGCAATTCCACCCTCCTCGGCCTCCCAAGGTGCTAGGATTACAGATGTGAGCCACTGGGCATGGCCCAGGCAAGTTTGTAAGTAGAATTTATAAGATGAAGAGCTTTGCGCTTCTGGGTTGAAAAATAAAACTGTTTTTCATCTATGAGTGTAGATGAGACAGTAGATCTCCAGCCAGCAGTTGACATACTCTGGGAGCAAAGATGAAATCCAGGGACTGCCATGTAAGGCATGGCTTCTGGCTTAAGATCAAATGATGGGTATGACTGTAACATACTTCTTTATTATTATTATTGTTATTATTACAGCCCAGAGTAGACCAAAATACTTTTCAAATCCCTTGAAAGGAATAAGGTAATGTACAAGAGGGTTTCTGGACAGCTTAAAGGGTGTGGACCCGTAACAGCTTGCTGTACCCAAAACACCACAAATAGGATTTAGAGAAAGAGGTATTTCTCTAAAATAATTTGGGTGTTGCTTTTGACATGTGAGTGAACTAAAATCAAATACAAAGAAAACTCACAAAGGTTTGAGAAAACTGCATTGACAGTCAGCCTACATTAGAAGAGACTGAGATTGTTTGGATCCCCAATTTGAATGCCATGAAGCTGGCAGAGAAAGTTACTCGGCAGCCCAAAATGGTTTATTCTCCAAAGTTCTCTTCAGAAGGGGCTAAGGAGGATGGAAAATGAAGACCCTCCCAAAGGGTGGAACCAAGAGCTGTGGAGGACAAGGACACCAGAGCCACTCCCAGTGAACAGAACCACAGCCTAATCAAGGAACAGGCTCTATCACAAAGTAAGGAAGAACGGCAACATTTGCCCAGTGGGATTTCATTTCATAATTGCTGTGGAGTGGTGACAGCTATGGTTCTCCAATAATTCTCTCTCAAATGGAAGTTAATGTGGTAATTCTACCTCTATTCCACCATTGTACATTGTGTGTGTGTGTGTAATGCAGGGATCCAAGTTGATGGTGGGTGGACTTATCTTTTTTTTGTTCATTGATCTCCAGATCAAGAGAAGCTGGATCAAGCCTCAGGTAGAACATGAGGTGCTGGACCTTAAGAATGATGACAGGATGAGTAAGACTTTTGAAGGTCCTGTGATTGGGATTGAATGTATTGATATTTTTGTATGTGTGAGAGACATGAATAATTATGGCCTGGAGATACGTTGTGGTTGAAGGACTTATTGGCCATCCCTGAAACCTTTGCGATGCTTCTTCATGGGTGAAATGTATGTCCTACCTCTTGACTCTAAGCTTGCCCATATGACTTTTTTGGCCAGTAACATGTGGGTGAGAATGATAGTGTACCAGTTCTAATCATAAGACTTAAAAGCCTCATGACCGTCACTTCTCATCCTCTTCTGTCTCTGCCAGCAGCATGAGAAGTAGATACCTTGGCTTGCTTACTGGTCCCAGGAGGTTGGTAGATTCATAAAGCAGAGGCATTCCAGTTGACACATAAACTGGCAGGTGAGAAGTAGAGCACCCTATCTGAACTGCACTTAGATTAGCTAACCCAAGTCATCTTGTAGAAATGTAAGCAATAAATATGCTTGCTTTTTAAAGCCATTGAGTTTTTGAATAGTTTACTAAGCAACAATAGCTAATTGATCTAGATGAGTTGGATTTAGAAAAGAACAGTTTTTTTTTTAATTTGATCTGGAAATATTCAGAAAGGAAAAAGACTTAAATTTTCTAGACCTCAGTTTTATCATCCACAATATGGACTTAATAATCTCTATTTCAGCCTGGGCAACATAGTGAGACCCTGTTTCTACAAAAAAATAAAAAATTAGCTAGGTGTGGTGGCATGCACTTCCAGTCCCAACTACTCAGGAGGCTGAGGTGGGAGGATTGCTTGAGCCCAGGAAGTTGAGGCCACAATGAACCGTGATTGTACCACGGCACTCAAGCCTGGGCAAGACCGAGACTCTGTCTCAAAGAAAAAAAAATAATAAAATAAAATAAAAAACTCTGTCTCACAGGGTTGTCATGAGAACTCTAACAGAGTGATAGAAACATTTTATAACTTAAACACATACGCACACACAAATTCATTTTAAAAAGTCCTCAGGTTTAACTCTTTGTACAGATGAAGAAACAGAGGCACCATGAAGATATGACTGATACTGTTTGGCTCTGTGTCCCCACCCAAATCTCATCTTTAATTTTAATCCTCATGTGTTGAAGAAGGGACCTGATGGGAGGTGATTGAATCATGGGGGCAGTTTCCACCATGCTGTTCTGATAGTGCATGAGTTCTTAAGAGATCTGATGGTTTAAAAGTGTGACACTTTCCTTTTCACCCCTCCCTCTTTCTCTCCTGCTGCCTTGTGAAGAAGGTGCTTGCTTTTCCTTCACCTTTTGCCACAGTTGTAAGTTTCCTGAGGCCTCACAGCCATGCAGAACTATGAGTCAATTAAATCTCTTTTATTTATAAATTACCCAGTCTCAAATAGTTCTTTATAGCAATGTGAAAATGGTCTAATACCATGACTTTAAAAAAATACAACCAGTGAGACCACGGCTGAATTTCTCTCTTCCTGAAACTTAGTGTTGTACTTTTTCTTTAAACAAAACTGTTCAAAGAGTATCAGCAATACCACAAATAAATGTAAAAAGCATACAACTCCTCTAGAGCTGCAGCCATAAAAGATCTATTTTTATACTTTCCTATTAAATATTTCCAGATCTGACTATCTGAATTAATGATGGTTTTGACCAACATTGATAAATGTACTTTTAAAAAACTTTTTCCTGGTCATTATTACAAAAATGAATTATTGAATTGGCTTGAATCCAAACACTGCCCTTGAAGTCATCATTTTAGATGCCTGGCTCACTTTCAGTCCCCTCCGGCTACTGAGGATTCACCTAATGATAGCCCGGGTTCACTACTTACTTGCTTGCCAGTAAGCTCAAACTCAGGTCATGGGTAACCATGCCTACAGCCTTAGTTATTCTAGGAGCACCTGAACCAAGTCAGCTTATCATGAGTTTGTTCTCATAGAAACTTAGAATACAATATTTCTTTATCCCAGTTCTAGGCCTGGAGATTTCCAGTGTGGACTGGAAATCTTTGAAGTTGGGTGGAAATGGGCTGCCAGCTCCTGGGCCTCATAGCTGTCACGATGGGATTTAATCAGGCTCACAGCTGTTTTCCCCTTCCCAGCTCTCTGTCCACTTCTGTCTCTGACCTTCCTTTGTGGTTTCCTCTTCTCCTTAGGAGGCCCCATAGTTCTCTCTCTGTCTCTCTCTCTCTCCCTCTCTCTCTCTCTATATATATATATCTTTATATGTCCTATTTTCTCCACTCTAAGTCCAAGCATACAGTGTCCATCAAGCACTAGGTTGAATGTGCCACCCTGATGTTAAAGCAAGTAGTTTACAACATGTCATTTTCTCACACTTTTCTCCTTGGCTGACAACCCTGTGGCAGCAAGAGTTTCCCTGAGACCGCCCATAGGATTCCGCCCTATGGTTATAAGCTAATGAACTACTAAGGCAACAGTTTAATTAGGAAGAGAGGTGGGTTTCGGGCCTAAAATGGGTGTCAATGGGGGCAACTGGAAGAGGTCCTTTTATGTGACCAGAGGGAAGAGCTCATTTACCACCAGGCATGGGGTAGAGTGTGCTGTGCTATGGTAGTCAAGATGGCCAGGCCCTCTCTACATTACTCTGAGACCAGGAATTTGGTAGTGGTGGCAGTGGGTCCCCATCCTGTGAAGGATGAGGGCACACAGAGCCTCAAGATCAGCTAGAGTGAGAACTAGGGCCTTCTCAGGTCTTTCCAGAGCACACACACGGCCCTGGGCATGGGCACAACCCTATATATATGTGTGGACTTCTAGAATCCCAGAAATATGTCAGAGATTTTCAAAGCCCTCTGTATATATTTCACTCCTCAGCCTTTCTTATTAAGCTTTTTAGTTATTGTTTGCTCCAATGATTATCCACCATCTCAGATAGCTGTGATGTTAAACAATTGTCAATGATTATTGTCAACAAATGCTCCCAGAGAAAACCCTGTTCACACTTGGTGAGCTTTGAGTCAGATCAAATAAGGACAAAGTTTGCAAGTGACGTCTTCTAGGTGCTGAGTTTCAGGACACACCATCCAAAAATATGAGTGCAGGAGACCAGAATATGCCATCTCAAAATATGCCACCCTGGCATATTGATCTTTTTGAGCTAAGAGAAATTGAAGACCAGACAACATAGAAAAAGCTCTTTGCCTTCCCCTCAGTTGTCTAAAATGAAGTATAAAACACCCCTTTTGTAGAGAAAAATTTACATCTATAAAAGAAATTTTTACTAGTAGAGGTATTTACACCAGGAAGAGAACTGCCCTGAGACAAGTTTTATCACTTGAGGGACTTTTATCTCTAACAAGGTAACCTTTACTCACCATACATTTTCTCCTCTCACCATCCCATAATTTGCCTCCATCATTTCCCAGAAGCCCTGACCCCTCCTTTCTGTAGCTCAGGATGCTACATTAGCTTCAATCATCTGGCCCTTCTTTGAGTCTCATATTTTGAGATTTGAGGGACTCCTGTACATACACATGTAATTAAAATGGTTTTTCTCCTGTTAATCTGTTTTAGATCAATTTAATTCATAGCCTAGCCAAATAACCTAGAGGGGTAGAGAGAAGCAGATTTTTCCCTCCCCTACACAAAGAATGACCAGGCAGGTCTAGTAACAATAATTCTCTAGGAATGGGGTTTTGAAGGAGCCCCAATCCCTTTCTATTCCAGTGACTGTCAGGAGCTGTTTTTCACTATAATTGTGGGGTGGTTTCTAGGCTACTGCAGAGCTGTGGTGGGGGGGGTGGTGGTGTAACAGGACATGTTAAAATGTCTGTAAAACTTACTGTTCTTACTGAGGTTCAGCCATTGTTCTTGAATAAAATTCACTCTGATTGCTGCAAACCTTAGGTTAATTTACAGAGTTCTGAGAAAGCTGATTCTGGCAATTTTTTTTTTTTTTTTCGAGATGGAGTTTCGCTCTTGTTGCCCAGGCTAGAGTGCAATGGCATGATCTTGGCTCACCAAAACCTCCCCATCCTGGGTTCAAACACTTCTCCTGCCTCAGCCTCCCGAGTAGCTGAGATTACAGGCGTGCACCACCATGCCTGGTTAATTTTGTATTTTTAGTAGAGATGGGGTTTCTCCATGTTGGTCAGGCTGGTCTTGAACTCCCAACCTCAGGTGATCCGCCCGCCCTGGCCTCCCAGACGGCTGAGATTACAGGCGTGAGCCAACGCACCTGGCCTTTTTTGGCAATTTTTGCCAGTGTTTATTATTTTTATGGAGGGAGGGATTTTCAGAAGTCCTCACTCTGCCATTCTCACTGACTTCTCCACGTGTGTGTGTGCACACGTGTGTTTAATGTCTAAAAGTATAATTTGAAAATAACTTGTGCTTTAAAACCTAAGCCTTTTCCTCCCAGGGTAGATTTGGTTATCTTAGAGCAGCAATTCTCAGATGCTTTGGTCTCATGACCTTCTTATACTCTTGAAAGTAACTGAGAGCCCCAGAGAGTTTTTATTTATGTGAGTTATATCTATCAACACTTAGCATTTAAAAATTAAAACTGGGCTGGGTGTGGTGGTGCACATCTGTAATTCCAGCACTTTGGGAGGCCAAGGTGGGTGGATCGCTTGAGCTCAGGGGAACGAGACAAGCCTGGGCAACATACAAAAAATGCAAAAATTAGCTATGTGTGGTGGCATGCACCTGTAATTGCAGCTATGTGGGAGGCTGAGGCAGGAAGATCGCTTGAGCCTGGGAGGTGAAGGTCGCAGTGAGCCTAGATGGCGCCACTACTCTCCAGCCTGGGCAACTGATTGAGACCCTATCTCAAATAAATAAATAAAACAACCTTGTTTTTTTTTTTTTAAATGAGACAGAGTTTTGCTCTGTTGCCCAGGCTGGAGTGTAGTGGTACAATCTCGGCTCACTGCAACCTCTGTCTCCCAAATTCAAGTGATTCTCCTGTCTCCATTTCCTAGTAGTTAGGATTACAGTCATGCACCACCATGTCTGGCTAATTTTTGTATTTTTCATAGAGACAAGGTTTCACCATGTTGGCCAGGTCTCAGACTCCTGGGCTCAAGTGATCGACGTGCCTCGGTCTCCCTAAGTGCTGGGATTACAGGCATGAGCCATCATGCCCGGCCCTTAAAACACAGCATTTTAAACACAATAATACACATTGTGACATACATTCCAATAGGTGTCAGAGGGATGATGTCATCATGTCTTTAACATCTGGAAAACTCCAATGCATACATGTGGGAATATGTGAGTAAAAGAGGCAAATAACTTAAAAAATTTATTTATTTTTAAAAATAGAGATGGGGGGTCTCACTATGTTGCCCAGGCTGATCTTGAATTCCTGGGCTCAAGTGATCCTCCTGCTTCTTTTTTTTTTTTGAAAAAGAGTTCTCACTCTGTCACCTAAGCTGGAGTCTAGAGGCGTGATCATGGCTCACTGCATCCTTGACTTCCAAGGTTCAGGAGATCCTCCCACATCAGCCTCCTGAGTAGTTGGGACTACAGGCACTCCCACCACACCCAGCTAATTTTATGTATTTTTTGTAGAGATGGGGGTTTCACCATGTGCCCATGCTGGTCTCGAACTTCTGGTATCAAGTGATCTGCCCACCTCGGTCTCCCAAAGTGTTGGGATTACAGGCATGAGCCACCGTACTCAGCCACAAATAACATTTAAGTATCATTATAAAAATTGTCTTGGCCAAGTGCGGTGGCTCACACCTGTAATCTCACCACTTTGGGAGGGAGAGGTAGGTGGATCACCTGAGGTCAGGAGTTTGAGACCAGCCTGACCAATGTGGTGAAACTCCATCTCTACTAAAAATACAAAAATTAGCTAGAGTAGTGGTGTTCACCTGTAATTCCAGCTACTTGGGAAGCTGAGACAGGAGAATAGCTTGAACCCAGGAGGCAGAGGTTGCAGTGAGCTGAGATCACGCCACTGCACTCCAGCCTGGGCAACAGAGTGAGACTCTGTCTCAAAAAAAAAAAAAAAAAGAGTCTTCACCTCATGGATCCCCTGAAAGGATCTTAGGGTCAGACCACACTTTTGAGAATCCCTATCTTAGGTGGTTCCAGAGAAATAGACTATAGGACGTTCATTGGGGAGCTCCTCAGCATCAATACCTTGGGGAAGTTAAGGAAAGAGGATAGACAGAAGTTGAAATATAATGCAGTCTCACAATGAACTCTGGAACTGGGGTGACCCTTCAGAGTTGTGCACCTTGTGCAAGGGGTCCAGACCCTTTACACCTACCTTGTCCAGTCACTGGATGTGGTCCACTCACTGAGAGGTGGAATAACATTGGGCAACAGGGCTCTCTTTGGCTCTTTAACAATTCCATGATATGGAGTCAGCTGAGGGCCCTGAGTCACCAACACTCTCTGCAGCTGGTTGATTGTGTGTCTCAGTCCAACATGGAGTGATCAGGGCAGTGCTTCCACAGCATCCACCTCAGTGGGGAAATGAGAATGGAGCCGCACAGTTTGTGTGGAAGGGGGCAGGCAGAGAGAAGAAAAGGTTTTGGTGCTGGAAATAGCATAAAATGAAGGAGGAAGGAATATTTCTCTGTTTCTCAGGTACAGCTTGCAGTTCTATCCAAAGTTGGCCCCTGAGTTCATGTGAGAGAAATCACATTATTTCTCTTCCTCTGCATAAGAATTCCTTGAACCAAAGGGGACATTCTCGTGGACTTCCCTAGAGAACTTTCTGACAACTCTGGCTCCAGATTAGTTTAATCTGTTCTTATTCCCATTTGTAGTTCAGTCATTTTACTGCATGAATAGCTGGAAGACTGGTTTACTTGCAGCTCAGTCTCTTACTATGTGTTTTTAACTAAATACTTTCACTTTTCTTGGCCTCAACTTCCCCTCTAAAAAAAAAAAAAAGATGCTTAAAATTCTGGAGCCAAGCATTTATCCAAGCATTTATGGGATTTTAGAGAAAATAAAGTATGTGTTTCCACAATAACCCAATATATTATTTTATTTTCCTGGAAAAAAAAAACCACCAAACACTTTGAATTCTTCAAAATCATGCACCAAAAACACCAGGGCTTATAAAAAAATAGAGTTGGGCTTAGACAACTAAAAACCCATGCAGGTTTGTTTTCAAAACACTAATAAAGCCAACCAATCAGGCAGCACCCATTCTCTAATGCCCACCAAATTGTCCATAAAAACCCTTAAAAAGAGAAAAAAAGAACACTAATAAAAACATCAGTAATAGTAATAATTTTAGCACAGTTATCCAAACTCCTAATAACTAAAGGTGTTTAATAGTAAATGTAGGGCTTTACCTGAAGGTAGGTGAATGTAGCTTAATAGAAAGTATACTGGCCGGGTGTGGTGGCTCACACCTGTAATCCCAGCACTTTGGGAGGCTGAGGCGGGCAGATCACCTGAGGTTGGGAGTTCGAGACCAGCCTGACCAACATGTGGAAACCCCATCTCTACTAAAAATACAAAATTAGCTAGGCATGGTGGCACACACCTGCAATCCTAGTTACTCAGGAGGCTGAGGCAGAAGAACCGCTTGAACCTAGGAGGCGGAGATTGTGGTGAGTCGAGATCACGCCATTGCACAAGAAGAGCAAAACTCCATCTCAAAAAAAAAAAAAGTATACCAAAAAGATGAGTTTGCCGAATTTGGGAACAAAGCAGTGGTGGGCTAATAAATCGTATGCAGGAAGAAATGCCTTGTTTTGTATTGTTTGGCAATTTCTGTGGTGTAAATACTCCTACTATGAGTGATTTTTGCTCACTACTTTCCTGAAAATTTAACAATCAGCTCTCCTAAACTGGTGCAAGCTGGCTGGCTCTAGGACATCAACAGGAGTAAGGGCTGAGTAACACTGTGACAACAGGCTAAAGGTGGAGAAGTTGTCATCTTTGTACAAAATGTGATCTACAAAGCTATGGTCTTGTGTTTCTTTTAAGCCAAAAGGAAAACCATGGGGCTAAAAGGCATTAGATATGCTAGCGCATTTCTCTGAGGTTTGCTGAGCTCAGCTATTGGTGTATTTTGTACTCAAATAACTCTTCCTCAATGGCATAAAACATTAATTTGGGAGAAAATTGAGTGTGAGTAAAAGGAACACTGACATTATAATGCTGTCATAATTCCAGGATTAACAAAAAGCACATGAGCTAATTCCTATTACAGAAACACAATCTGTAGGTAGAAGAGGTTTTGTATATGTGAAGGGTGGGTTGGGGATGGGTTGTTTGAAAGATGGTGACTAATTTGATAGCATGTCTGTGGGAGTGGTGTAGCACAGGGATGTTAGGCTAAATTGGCCTAGGGAGCAGGAAGCTGAGCTCTCATAGTGATGATGCATTGCAAAAAAATTCCTGAAAATGCCTCTAAAATGGAGGGTTGCTAAATCCACAGGGGAAGAGAAGACCAGAGAACTTCTTGGACACAATGAAGTGAAGTCAGATTGAGATCTGAGCAAGAGTTAGACAGGCAGAAGATGGAGGGATCAGGGTTGGATATAAATTACACAGATCACTGTGGAGTTTTGCTCAGAATCTCTTCAACACTGTTACTCCTGAGCTCCTCCTCATCCCTGCATCTCCCAACCCCTTGTCTTTCTGTTAGCCTGATATGGAGACTCAAAAGAAGTCCTGGATTTTGCTGCTATGTTGGACATAGAACCAAAAACTTAAGAATGCAAGTTCTTGAAATTCCAAGGCGACTTCCTAATTTCACTGTCAGCTGGGTTTCATGTCATCTCTGCTAACACAACTGTTTCTGTGTTTCCTCTGTGTACCTTTCTTGGACTTCAGTTTGGGATGCTTCCTTTCCCACTAATGATTTTCTTTTTCCTTTTTTTCTTTTTACGTGCATAACACAGAGAATACTCCTCCACATCAACCCTGTTCTCAACACCAAGATATTTCCTCTCACACTCCTAAGTCACTCAGTCTCAATCCTTTATTTGTCCTCAGACTTATTTCCAAACTGCCAAAACCTGTTTTCAGAGATAAAGCAGCAATAAAAGCACATTAAGAAGTCCCCCATAATATGCCAATCTAGATGATCTCCATTTTCTCAAGCCTAATCCCTGCTCATCAGAAGTAACTGAGGGTCTGACAGTAACAGCTGAAGCCTCAGGAGAGGAAATGGACTTCGGAGGAGAGAGGTTAGAGAGCAAAGACTATCAGTTGACATGAGATGGCTGCTTAAGGGAGCTTGTGGCTACATTGTGTTGTCACTTGTTTAGAAAAGAGCATATTTGTATTTCTGGAGGCAGAATTTTCTGAATTCTGGATAACAGAATCTCCTTAGGCCCCAGGCTTCACAAGACTGACCCCCTGAAAGTCCATCAACAATTGGGTGGGTGGTCAGGGGCTTTTTATCACATGACCACAAGAAGAATAAAGGCCGAAGGGGGCCAGAGAAAGAGCCTTTGGGGAAAGCATAGATAAGGGGTTCTGTCATTCATGTTGTAGAAGGAGATGCCTCCTGCTTCACAGTCCAGGAAAATCTCAACCTGGGGGCTGGGCTCTGACAAGAATAGAAGGGTCCTGACTGGAGAGAGGGCCCAGTACCCATTTACAGATGATTCCACAGCCCAGATTCTATTCTTAGGAGCAAGGAGAATTTTCTTCACATTCTTCCTACAGACTCCAACCAACCATAATTTCCCATCTCCCACCTCCACCTCCTAGTAATGTCTCTCCGAGGTGAAGGCTTCCAGGCCTAGCACACAGGGCCAGAAGTCACATCTCTGGTTTTTCAGGCAGTTTCTGACATGAATCTTCCAGTCAAACAGATTTGAATCCTAATAAAGAAAAAGGTGAGGGTGGGCTGTGTTTGGGTCGAGAGTCACTTTAACTGGAGAGAAAGACAGAAACAAAAAGTCTGACCATTGGTGAATGTTAGTGGTTACAGGACTATTTTGCTTCTAAGAAACAGCACTGCTGTAGGATTTTTTAGAGATGAAGTCTCACTATGTTTCCGGGGCTGGTCTAGAACTTTTGGGCTCAAGTGATCCTCCCACCTCAGCCTCTCGAAGTTGTGAAATTACAGGCGTGAGCCACTACGCCCCACTGATCCTGTACATTTTTTGAGCTCATTGTACCAACAGTTCCTCCATTAGTTTGGTTAAACATTCACAAAACGAAACGAAATGCCCCCAAATATGACAACTGAGTCCTTGTAGGAGAAATCCTTAAGTGAAGCTTAGTATCATGGAGTTCGCTGCATATTCATATATACATACTTGGGGACCCATGCACTAAAAAAACAGACTCCTTTTGTTTATAATAATTCAGCACTTGCTGTTAAGGTGATTAAGGCAAGTGGGTGTGGGTGGCAGAGATAGTGACAAAGGAAGTGAACTAGAGGAAGAAAGATCAAAAGATGCGAAGTCACAGTTAGGCAAGGGAAAGAAGGCAGGAACTGGCCCTGTTGCACTGATATACTTGGTTACCTGGGCAGGGCGTTGACAGGCTGTTGGGGGGATGTTGGGGGCACCTAGAAAATATGGAGTTGAAAATTTACAATATACATATGAATCTTTAAGGCACATCTCTTCTTAGAACCTTTTGGAATACATTCCTAAACATAAACAGGAGATATTTTAGGAGTCTTTTCCTCTCCTGGCTGGGGGCAGTGGCTCACATGTGTAATCACAGCACTTTGGGAGGCCAAGGTGGGCGGGTCACTTGAGGTCAGGAGTTCAGGACCAGCCTGGCCAACATGGTGAAACCCCATCTCTATTAAAAATACAGCAAATTAGCCAGGCGTGGTGGCGTATGCCTGTAATCCCAGCTACTCCGGAGGTTGAGGCAAGATAATTGCTTGGCTAGGGAGGTGGACATTGAAGTGAGCCGAGATTGTGCCACTGCACTCCAGCCTGGGCGACAGTGAGACTCTGTCTGACGAAAAAAAAAAAAAGAGTCTTTGCTCCTTTTTGATCGTAATTAGTTCCTAAGAACATGCAGTTGGAAGGTTTCTCCATTCAGGTTGTCCCTCTTCAGTCAAATCTCAGCCTCTTCAGTTCCTCACCCTATGAATTCTACCCTCTCCATCCTCACCCCTTTCTCTGTGCCAGTTCCCCTCTCAGCTTTTCAGTCCCTCTTCTTCCAGGCCTTGTAGCCCTGACTCTAAGCAATTTTCCCCACTTACTCCTTAATATTCCTATCTGAAAATCATAGCCCACAGAAAAAAGGTAATCGATGGTTCTCTGTTGTTAATGAAAACTTTAGACAAATTAAATTTAGCAGTTTAATTTGAACAAAGAACAATTTGCAAACCATCAGAATGATCAGGAAGCCATCAGAGAGGTTGAGTGAGCTCCATTCCACAAGGGAAGTGACAAACGGAAACAGCTTAATTGGTTACAGCTCAGAGTTGGCCTTATTTGAACATAGTCTGATCACTGGCTGCAGGGTTGACTGGAGCCGACTGAAGTTCGGCTACTGAGATTGGCTGAGACTCAGCTATTTGTTACAAAAGTATACTCCTGTGCCTTAAGCTTTCAGTTAGTTTACATACTAAGTTAGGTTGCAGTTCATTATTTAAGGGCTCAAGTAAGGAGCCATCCCTCAGGCTAAATGTAGGTATATCTTATACCAAATTTAGTTTAATTTAACACAATAATTTCTGCTTTAGTTAAGATTCTCTGATCCAGAATAAAGGAAAAGAAAGCATGTGCTGTACACTCGATCTGAGAAACAGTAAGATAATCCTCTTTGTAGGAATTTGTGTTTTGATTGGCTCAGAGTTACCATTTCTCATCAGTTGCTGGGCAGAAGCCACTGGGGAAGGTTAGAATGAAAAACTGAAACTATATTGAATTGTACACATTGATGAAAAATTTCAGCCCTACCTCTCAAAGTGTGTGCAGCTCTCTGTGTTTACCTATTTGAATCATTAATGTGTGTGTTATGTGTAAAATCAGTGTTTCTTCACATTCAGCTGTCTTTTATATCGTAACAGAAATATCAGGAGAACTGGGTGGAAAAATGAAATGATTTTAAGAAGAGAAGATAGGTATTAATTAAAATGATACTGTGGCAGTTTGCAGACATCCCCTTGCATGTAATTGTTACATAGAAGATATTATCATCCTTTTTTTTTTTTATATTATCACCTTTTACCACAGATCCAAATGAAAGTATGAAAAGAATGAAAACTAGATCTACTGCATCTATTTTAGTACCTCCAAAATTCAGGTCTCAGATCCATTACTGAATTGTAGAATTTTCTGGTATCCAGAGTTAGTGCTGTCAGTAACTGCATATTTTATATTTTTCACAAAATTATTTTGGGTGTGACTGAGCCTTTCTTCACCTCTTGCTCCTTATTTGTGCCATACTGTATTTTCACGTGTATTTGTTTCTCACTCTGACAATGAAATATGTTCTGAGGTTAACCTTTGGGTAGACTGTGGGGGATATCTTTGTAAGGGGTCCTTGCTACAAACCTTGGGACCTAGTGATAGCAGACAGGAGGCAGTCAGATGCAAAGGCAGGTAGCAATGGGTGCCTGGTGAAACCCCACCTCCAAGCTGAAGAGAGTTTAAAGCCTGAAAGCCAAACTACAAGGTAAATCCTCAACCCAGATTGAGAACTTGTTGAGAACTTGTCTTCATGTTTGGTGCACTTTCCTCTGATTGGTCCCCACCCTTCAACTACTTTCCATATACTCACCCTTTCCTAATTGGTTTTTTACACCGTTGTGGCCACCTTTGAGTGGTGCCTTCACTTTAACCTTTTTTGCATACTCACAAACCAATCAGCACACACTTCCCATTATGAGTCCATAAAACAGGCCTGGACCCAGCCACACAGGGGGAACTTTCCCGCCTTGGGGTAGGGGTGCCAGCATCCCCTCTCTGCTGAGCGCTGTTCAGTTGCTTGATAAAATTCTTCTCATCCCTCCTCACCCTTCAATGTCTAGTGTATCCTCATTCTTCTTGGGCATGGCACAAGAGCTCAGGAACTGCTGAACGTGAGTACACGCTGTAACACAGGTGAGCTGGGGCATGCCAGTGTAGCCAAGCAAGGCTTGGGTGGGGTGTTGCTGGCCAGAGGTCCCCTGCTTGCAAAGTGATAAAGAAGAAAAATCCTACATCACTAGCACTTGCAACTTTAGTTGGGTCACAAATAAAATATAAAGGCCTATCATTTGTTTATGACATAAAACAGACACTTAAAGTAATTAAAACCCCTAGGACTTAGCTGAAACCTTGACTGACAGAAAATGATACTACAACAGTTTGAACTGAGGCTCTTGGTAGAGTTGGCTGGCTGCTTGCTCAATACCAGATCCACTTTTCTCAGTAATAAAATCCCATTTTCTTATTGCAAGGTATCCATCTCATTTGTAGACAGGGCAGGCCAAGGGACTAGGTTTGAGCCAATTGCTTGAGGGTGGAATTTTTGTTTATCAGAGAGATTATTTAAGGGGAGGCTAAAACAGCTGGTAGACCCTTACACTCCCCCTATGTTCTACTTCCTCTTACGTAGAATATGGACTTTGGAGTTGGGCAGCCCTTTTGTGACCATGAGGCAACACTGAAGATGCAAGCCACATGCTAAGACAGAAGAAAATAAAGACAAAACTAAGCTGGGGCATGTATGACATTTCAAGCTCTCAGATCAGCCCTTGATGGCCACCATCCATATTTATTGACATGAAAAGTGGTCCTCATTTTGTCAAAGCCAATGGTATTCAGGACTCTGTTATTAATAACAAAATGCAATTCTTCCCTCTACCCACTACAGTTTATCATGAAACTCTTCAAACACATAGGAAAGTTGAGTATGGAATTTCTATCTCCAGCCTTGAGGTCTCACCTGGACTCTTGGTTATTCAATGGACTACTCTGCATCTCCATGTGCATTTCTAATAGCCTCCTCAACCTTAATGTATCCACAACTAAACCTTTGGTTCTGCACCACCCCCATCTTGCTCTTTGTCTCTCCATTTCCCCATCTCAGAAATTCACAACTCCATCTTTCCAGTTACTTTTTCTTCCTTCCTCCCTCCCTCCCTCCCTCCCTCCCTCCCTCCCTCCCTCCTTCCTTCCTTCCCTCTTTTCTTTTTTGACAGATTCTCACTCTGCCACCTCAGGGCCACTGGTTTAAGTCTCAAAGACCAGAGGCTGGAGACTCTGGAGTTGTGATATTGAAGAGCAAGAGAAGAGTGTTCCAGAGAGAGAGAGAGATATATCACCTTTCCTCTGCCTTTTGCTCTGTTGGGCCCACAGCTGATTGGAAGGTGCCCAAAGATATTGATGGCAGATCTTTTCCACTCAGTCCACTGACTCGCATACCAGTCTACCCTGAAAACACCCTCAGAGATACATCCAGAAATAATGCTCCATCAGTTGTCTAGTATTCCTTAACCCAGTCGACACCTAAAATTAACCATCACATTGATTTATTTCCCAAATCCTCTATCCCAACTCCCAAATATGGTTTGAGGATTCCTGGGGTGGGGTGGGGGGTCTCTGACATACGTTTTTGTCCCCCGACCTTTGTTTGAGACGTGAGTTTCACTCTTTCACCCAGACTGGAGTGAAGTAGCACAATCTTGGCTCACTGCAACCTCTGCCCCACTGGGGTTCGAGGATTCCATCTCAGCCTCCTGAGTAGCTGGGATTATAGGCGACCACCACCATGCCTGGCTAATTTTTGTATTGTTAGTGAGACGGGGTTTTGCCATGTTGACCAGGCTGGTCTTGAACTCCTGACCTCAGGTGATCCACCCTCCTCGGCTTCCCAAAGTGCTGGGATTACAGGCGTGAACCACCGTGCCTGACGCGTTTTTTGTTTTTTTTGAGACAGAGTCTCCCTCTGTTGCTGAGGCTGGAGTGCAATGGCAGGCTCACAGCTCACTGCAAACTCCAATTTTTGGCTCAAGCAATCCTCCATTTTAGTCTCCTGAAGCAAGGACTACAGGTGTGCGCTACTACACCTAATTTTTTGTTTGTTTGTTTTTGGTAGAGACAAGGTCTTACTTAATTGGCCAAAACTGTTTTAAGGGGCCTGCAAGGTTAATAATCTTATTTTCATATTAATAATAAAACACAGTTTGTGGTTTTTAATCTCATTCTGTCACTAGGATAAAGTTTTTTGAGCCTATATAGTCTATGTTATCTCAACAGAGTGAGTATAAAGGCAGATATGAGAATCCAGTCATATTCTTTTAAGCCACACATTAGATTTGAAAAAAGTTAATCAATGCCACACTTCTCAATAAAATTTATTTTGCTTTGGATACCTTACTTATTTTTTCACAAACATTCTACTTATATTAACCTAGAGTTGGCTTATTCATGTTACTTTAATATAAATTAATAAACGTTGTAAATGTATATAATATAAATAACTGTTGTAAAGGTAATAAACTACAACATTTCTTAGTTTCATTCTCTAATGCCTTAAATACCAACAAATATTAATTCAAATAAACAAAAACTCTTTGGAATCCTCCATCATTTGTAAGGTGTCTAAAGACATCATGAGACCAGGAAGTTTGAAGCCACTGGTGTCCCCATTGAACCTGAATGCTGAGGTAGACCTGGTCCATTACTCCTCGGCTCAGCCAAGACCTCAAACTTCAACCACACTCAGGGACTGAGTACTGACTCCTTGCCAACTGCAGAGACACCTGAGCCAAACCACATCCACATGAGTCCATGTTCTTCATTCATCTTCGTCCCAGGTCCAGGCCTGTGGCTGTGTGCTCTGGAAATCCTGGTGTTGGGTGGAAATGAGCCCTCAGTTCCCAGGTTCCCTTGGATGTTACGGTGGGACTTAGCCACCCTTACAACCTTGGTCCCTCCCAGCTCTCTGGTTCCACTTCCTCTCTCTCTGACCTGCAGATCTGGTTCCCTCTCCTCTCTGGTGGTCCTGTGGATTCCTCTCTCCTCTTACATCCTGATGAACCCTGTTGGCCTCATTCCAAGTCCATATCATCTGGTGCCAACTGGCATACTGGACTCAGTGTGGTCACCCTGATGTTAAACAGCAGGTTTGCTGCCCATCAACTTCTCACACTTTTTTCTTGGCTGGGAGCTATGAAACAACTAGTTCCCTATGCCTGGATCCCGTCCCATAGTTACAACTAAAGGAACTACTGAAGCCACAGCCTAGTGAGGAGGAGAAAACTGGGGCTGAGGGCTGGAGTGGGTGTGAAAGAGGCAGATGGAAGCTGTTCTCTTACCAGAGGGGAGAAGGGCGTGTCTTCCACCGGGGACGTGACCAGAGGGGAGGAGGGCGTGTCTTCCACCAACAACATTATGCAGTGGCTGCTGAGATGACCAGGGCTTATCTGCATGGCTGTGAGACCAGGGAATTGATTCTACAGGCTCTGATTGGTCCTCACTCTGTGAAGTGTCAGGCCCTCTTCAGGCACTGTGACCCCATTTGCTCCTGTGAGTGCCGGACAGATGAAGATGGGGCTATCATCAGACCCTATCCTGAAGAAGGGCCTCACAGGCACGGAAAAGGCTGAACGGGGACATGTGTAGATGTGCGATCTGTCCCTCATGTTGTAGAAGGAGACATCTCCAGCTTCATAGTCCAGGAAGACGCCCACACGGCAAAGGGACTCCTTCAAAGGGAGAATCCTCTTAGGTGAGGACAGGGCCCGGTATTGCCCTTTATGCATGTCCAAGGTCCAGAAGCCATTCTGAGGAAGCAGCAGGACCTCCTCTTTCCTCTCAACACTGTCTCTGCAGACCCCCACAGTCCACTCAATCACGTTTTCCACCTCCACCTCCCAGTAATGTTTCCCTGAAGCGAAGCTCTCCCGGCCCAGGACACAAGGCTCACTGTCGAATCTCTCTGGGTTGTCAGGCACGCTCTCCCCTAGGTGCCTGAGGGGGCACCTTCTCACACTTCTCCGGTCCTCTGACAGCAAGAGATCAGGATGAGCGGTGTCTGGATCCAGGACCACATCGACTGCAGAGGAAGTCTCAGGTTTAGGCCTGGGGTCTCAGGAACCCTGGGGATTGTGTGGTTCCTGATTCCTAGAGAGGTCTCAGATATCTGTGGGGGGATCCCCAGGTAGTGGCCACTTCCATGAAGGCTCTCTGATCCTAGGCAGCTCACACACTGAGAATTACTGAAGCTGCCCTTCTATCTCTCCAGCAGTTCCCTCAGTTTGAGAAGAATTGGAGCTCTAAGAAATCCAGACAGTTTAGCAAATGAGGCAAAATTAATCATTCTTACTTTCTCTCAGCATTCTAAGATGTGTTCCCTTTTCTATTCAAGACATAGGATCTCTGGCTGGGCACGGTGACTCACGCCTGTAATCCCAGAACTTTGGGAGGCCGAGGCAGGTGGATCACCTGAGGTCAGGAGTTCGGGACCAGCCTGGACAACATGGTGAAACCCCATCTCTACTAAAAATACAAAAATTAGCCAGGCATGGTGGTGCATGCCTGTAATCCCAGCTAGTCAGGAGGCTGAGGCACGAGCATTGCTTGAACCCGGGAGGCAGAGGTTGCAGTGAGTCCAGATTCTGCCTTGGCACTCCAGCCTGGGTGACAGAGTGAGATATCATCTCGAAAGGAAAAAAAAAAAAAAAAAAAAAAACAACCCAAAACAAAGACCTATGATCTCTGGATTTTCTTTAGTTAGAAACTTTCCAACTTGGCTCAAACCAGCACAGAGGCTTTATGTCCTGCTCCTCCTCTCCCCAGTGGATCAGGTAAGGTGAGTGTTTCCCTTTACACTATCCCGGAGGGTAAAGGGTCTCTTCATTGGTCCTGTGTGTTCCTTTTACCAATCACAACTGACTTAAATGACTGACAAGGGCACCTTTCAAAAAATAAAGGAGAATAAATGTCCCCAAAAGAAAACCTGCTTCCTGAGAGATCTGTAGGCAAATGTGGGGAGGAACTATTCCCATCCAGTTTTGCTTCAACAGTGTGGGTCTGATGTCTTCAGGTATCACTTCTGTAGGTATAAGAAATGCTCCGGACACTGCGCATTCCGCAGGCCTCTCCCATCTGTATTTATTCTTACTTATTCAGTCTACCTTTCTATTGTGTTAAAATGATTTCCTCCATTCCCCAAGTTAATAGGTCTGGCTGTGACAATTTGCTATTTTATTCCACATTGACAGTGGCAATTCTGAAATTCACCCAAAGAGGAAAGGTTCATGTGCCATAGCATCTGGTAAAGCTTGGATTCTGTGGTGCTTACGGGCAGAGGGGATGAATCACAAGATGAAAAGTGCTCACTGAGAGTGGGCAATTGGGTTCTGTGCTCTTCCACTCACCCGAACCCCCTCCCCCGGCAGTCTGTACACAAAGTATCAGTGTTCTCTTAGGAGCAGAAAGGCATTTCTGGCCACATACTGGTACACCCTTAGGTCAGGCTTACTAGGGACCCTCATGGCCTCTTCCCCACATGGGTCTGCAACTTAGCACAGTCTACACTATCCCCAGGATATAAGCTGCTAAGACAGTAATGTCTATTTTCAAATTTATCCAGGATCAAAGAGCAACAACTACTGAAACGTAACTCTTAGGAAGGCTACTATATATGGGACACTTCTGCTAATCATGTATTAAATTATTCCAAAAGAGAAAGGATCCTGGGATGTAAACCATAGGGTGGATTGAGAGATATCAGGATTCCCTCACAGAAGAGCCATGATGCATCATTGCTGGGACACTGTTGATGAACTGACCCCAGCTCCCTGCTGTCCCTGCCTAGCCCTGGTCCCCTTGCCCATCTCCTCTAAGGAGTCCTGTTAGCTGGCTGGCAGGAGAAAGCTGAGATCCAAGGGAACATCAGAGGCACTCACCAGCATGTAAGACTGTTCTTCTCCATCCTGCAAGGGACAGACAGAGGCGAATGTCATGAGATGTTGCTAACTGAGCAGAACTCAAATTGTATATGGATTAGTTCAGGAAAGGCTAAACTTACGCAATTCTTCTTGAAGTTTCTCTGAAAAACAAACAGAAAGAAAATCATGTCTTCCACAGAAGAACTAAAAGAAGTTGGGTTTATAGTAAACAATGCAGGAACTGTCCTTTCTATGAACAGCAACATCTCCCTTGCCTCATGCCTAGGGCACTGTCAGAAACCAGAAATGATATGTCATCAGGTGGTGGGTAGTGCCGGTACATTGTTATACTTGCTTTTGCTCAACCATGTAGTACTTCATGTAGCCAGATGAATGGATGCAAGGTGGGCAGAGTGAAAGAACAAAAGCTCTGAGAGATTCATTCCAAGGACGTCAGAGTTCCAAGTCCTTGCTGCTGCTGCTGTGCATTTCCTCTCTCTTCCATATGCTGGTACCTGGGAGAGTGGTGTCTTTTCTATGGTGCTGAACTGTCCTCCTACTCTTCTACTTTTTTTTTTTTTGAATTAAACAGGGTCTCACTTTATTGCCCAGGCTGGTCTCGAAATCCAGGGCTCAGGTGATCTGCCTGCCTCAGCCTCCTACAGTGCTGGGATTCAAGCCATGAGCCACCATACTCAGCCTCTTTTACCTTTTACTTGAAGTTCTTTCTCTTTTTGCACACGTTCCTTCTCCAGTTCCTTTACAGCAATTTCTCTTGTTTCCAGTTCAAACTCCTTTTCCCCTGACAGAATCTTTGTTTCCTTTTGGAGTCTGTTGATCCAGTAGATGCATACGGCAATGATTATCATCAGAAAAACCACAATGATAGGCAGGGCCACCACACAGGGAGACATGCTGGGCATAAAGGATTCTGAAAAGGCAGCCAGAAATGTCCACTTAGTTTGAAACAGAACATCTGGGGTAAGAGTGCCCTTAGGAGCACAGCTGAAGGGCTCCTCAGCCACCTGCTCTGTTGCTTTCTCCCTCAGAAAACTCAGATGGAGAAAGTGATGCTGGCTCAGACCTGGCTGACACCTCAGTGGCTTCCAGGGCCAAGGCCCAGAGGTAGCAAACCAGTCACCATGGGAAGGGCCAGGGTGAATAAAGCTAACCCGTCATGCTGAGTCAGCACAGCCACCATCCTGCCTCAAGCTACCATCACTCACGCCTGGAACACTGCAGTGCCCTCCTTCTTATTCTGCCCTCACCTTCTGTAGTCTACTCTCAACAGACCAGCCCAAGTGTGACAATGTTAATTCTTAGCTCAAAACCTTCCAGTGCTTTCCACGTCACTCGTTCTAAAAACCAAAGACTGTTTGTGGCTTACAATGCCATGTAGAATGTGTTTTCATTGTCTCTGTGAATTCATCTCCTCTCACTTCCTGCACTCACTCCATTTCAGCCACACCAGCATCGCCTTCTGGGGGTCCTGGAAACTGCCAGGGATGTTCCTTCCCCAGGTCCTTTGCATATGCTTTTCCTGTAGCTGGTTGCTCAGTTCTTAAGCATCTGATGATTCCTTACCATCAGATGGAATGGCTCAATTCCCATCTCTACAGCGAAGTCTTCCCTGACCATTCTGTTAAGAATTGCAATGTCTCACATTGCCTCTTTATTCCTTCCTTGCTTAATGTTTCCTATAGATGTTCATCACCATCTGATAGAATATATGGTCAACTAATTATTTAATCACTCTTTGAGGGAAGAGTTCTTGATGTAATTTGTTTAATGATTTACCCTTGGTTTCTAGAACAGTGTCTTAAACATATGATATGCTTCTTGACCATCTGTTGAATGAATTATGAGTGTATGTCAATAGGGAATTTCCGCAGCTCTGTCCCGTCGAAAATCTCCTGCGCAGGAAGGGATGGCTGCAGCATACAGGAACACCAAGTGTAGAGAGTCACTTATCCACACCACTCTCCATGTGTTATGGTTGTTTTCAATGTCTAAAAATTGCTGGCCGGGTATGGTGGCTCACGCCTGTAATCCCAGCACTTTGGAAGGCTGAGGAGGGTGGATCACTTGAGGTCAGGAGTTCGAGACCAGCCTGGTCAACAAGGTGAAATCCCCATCTCTACTAAAAATACAAAAATTAGTCAGGTGTGGTGGCGCGTGCCTATACTCCTAGCCTTCAGGAGGCTGAGGTATGAGAATTGCTGGAACCCGGGAGGCAGAGGTTGCAGTGAGCCAAGATTGTGCCACTGCACGCTAGCCTGTGTGACAGAGAGAGAACTGGTCTTAAAAAAAAAAAGTTGCCACAGTGTGAGGACCTTATCGGGGGAAATACAACAACAACAACAACAACAATAACAACAACAACAAAAAACCAGGTTCACCCTCAGAGAAGAGGCTCCTACTCCTGAGTTTTGGGACTCTTTGAATCTCCTTTTGAGAAGCAGAGAGGCCTCAGCTCAGCTGCAGACTCCTGGTCCTCAGGGCCCAGGGCCATTCCACCCACACTGCTGCCCCCATCCCCGCTCTGGGCTCCATCTGTGTGCTGAGGATCCCCATGCACCCGACGAGTCTCAGAGGGCAGAGAACTAACCTGGAATAAAAATGACACTTTCTTTCTTCTGGTCGAGCAGAGTGTCATTGATAGAGCAGGACATGTTCCTCATCGACTTATCTCTGATGATCACAGCTGTGGTGACCATGAAGAGGCCGTCTGTGTCAGGAGTGAAGACCTCCTTCAGGGCAGGCACAACCCTACCGTAGGGGTCCCTCCACACTATGAGGGGCTTTGGGTACCACCCTCTAGATATGCACTCCAGCCGGATGCCTCCGTCCTCGTGGCCCCTCATTTCAATGAGGGGCTTAGAGCCCAGTCCTGTGGAGAGATACCAGAGTTCAGACAAAAGTCAGTGCCTTTTGTATCTCTTCTGTGCCTATTGCATCTCTTCTGTGAAACTAGAAAGTAAAGGTGAAAAAGAGGGAGGTAGGAAGCAAGAAATAGGAAGGAGGAAAAAAAGGAGGAGGGTAAGGAAGAAAGAACGTTGATGTTAGAGAACACCAGGAGACCAATGGGCCACATAAACTAAGAGCAAACGATCCCATTGTACCCTTTTCTTTGTGGTCCACGTACAGACCTCATCACAGCACCAAACATCTATCTGTCTGCTATAAATGCTTATTCAATTTATCCTGCCAGACTAATTTCCTCACTTCAAGATGGGTGTGTCGACTCCAACTTCAAACAGGCAGGTTTTGGATTTCACTTTCTGCTTCTGGGACGACTTCTCAGTAGACCTTAGCTTCCAGAAGCTCTAGAATAATAACGAGAAGGACAAAAGTCTGCCAGGCGGGCAAAATCCTAAGAAACCTTTTGATCCAAAGACACTGATCCTTCTGTCTAGTTCAGAACTTCACATAACCACTGCTCTCTACCACCCATAGGAGGTGATGGTTTTTAGGAGACTTGACAGATCTAGCCCGCAAAGCCAACTCTAATCCTAATTCACACTATTTACCTCCCAGAGGCTCCATCCATTAGGCAGTATTGCTTTTCTTTTTTAGAGACAGGGTTTGAGCTCTGTTGTCCAGGTTGGAGCACAGTGGCAAAAGCATAGCTCGCTGTGCCTTGTACTTCTGGGCTCAAGAGATCCTCCCGCTTCGGTCTCCCAAGTAGCTAGGATTACAGGCATGTTCCACCATTTTTGGCTAACATGTTGCCCAGGCTGGGTGATTTTCTTATAGTACTTTGAGAACATCAACTTATTAGAAAGATCTGGATGATCCAGGGACTAAGATAACCATACTATCTTTTCAATATCAGAGATCATCACCAAAAATTCTAAGAAACTAGACTCACCCTAACTACAATCCATCTTTAAATGAATCTTCCATAAGAGTGAACACTGGGTATGAAAGAGCTGCAAAAGTGTGGTCCTGGGAGACCTTTCAGCCATGTGGGACCATCTAAACTTCTTCTGAGTAATTCCTTTGTAAAGTCTCCCAAAGAATTTTACCAAAGACAAGAAATGAAACCGATAACTTAAGTCTGGTGTGTTGGCTCAATTTAATAATAATAAAATTTTTTTTTTTGACACGGTCTGACTCTGTCACCTCGGCTGCAGTGCAGAGGCATGATCATAGCTCACTGCATCCTGGACTTCTGAGGCTCAGGTGATCCTCCCACCTCAGCCTCCCAAGTAGCTGAGACTACAGGCATGTGTCACTATGCCCAGCTATTTTTCTGGTATCTTTTTGTAGCGACTGGATTTTTGCCATGTTGCCCAGGCTTACTTTAATTTTTTTTTTTTTTTTAGACAACGTCTTGCTCTGTAGCCCAGGCTACAGTGAAATGGTAGGATCTTGGCTCACTGTAACCTAGGCCACCAGAGTTCAAGTGATTCTCTGGCCTCAGCCTCCCAAGTAGCTGGGACTACAGGCACGTGCCAGCATGGCTGGATAATTTTTGTAGTTTTAGTAGAGAAGGGGTTTCACCATGTTGGCCAGGCTGGTCTCGAGCTCCTGACCTCAGGTGACCCACCCACCTTGGCCTCCCAAAGTGCTAGGGTTCCAGGCATCAGTCACCGCACCAGGCCCAGGATCACTTTAATTTTTATCAAGAGAAAAAACTACTTCTACATTTAAAGGCTCAGTAGAATAAGAATTAAAATAACTCAGCAAATTGGAAAACAAAGTTCTTCAAAACATTCCATGAGGTTCAATACAGGAAGCATGACAAAATAGATTTAAGGGCAAAATCAGTCACCAACCAACCTACCAAAGAGAATACAGTAAACAAACCAACAAAAAGTCCTACGCAACCCAATTCAGGGTGGGGAAGGCCAGGCCAGTGTCAGTTTTACAGGCAAAGAATGGCAGATTCCTGCTGCACAGAAACCATAACTGGTCAACCTTGGAGTGCTGTTATGAAGACAGTGAGGATGCAGTGTCAAGAAACCCTCCCTCCATGATATTCTGTTTTAATCAGATGCAAGGTTGCCTTTGTGTGTAGCAAAGATGGGGTCTCCTACCTGTTACGATTTGAGGCCCCCAGGGAAGGACCCAATTCCTTAGTCCTCACATCCTCTGGTCTGATGGAGTGAAATGCCACCACAGATTCCTGCACCCGAAAGGCTTTTTCAGTCCTCAAATATATCTGTTTGTTGTTGTTGTTTAATTTTTGATACAGAGTCTTGCTCTGTCGCCCAGGCTGGAGTGATGTGGTAAGATCTCGTCTCCCTGCAACCTCTGCCTCCTAGGTTCAAGCAATTCTCATGCCTCAGGCTCCCAAGAAGTTGAGATTACAGGCACACTCCACAAAGCCTGGCTAATGTCTTTGTACTTTTAGTAGAGATGGGGTTGCACCATGTTGGCCAGGCTGGTCTCGAAATCCTGGCCTCAAGAAATCCACCTGCCTCTGCCTCCCAAAGTGCTCTTATTACAGGTGTGAGCTACTGCGCCCAACCCAAATATACATTTTAAAGCATAATACACTAACCCCAAACTGAATTAATCACTTAATGTCATTTTAACAAACTCCTAGAAATCTCAGTAAATGCATTTTTATGTTGAAGGCTTCCCTATTACCTCCCAGTGAACTTTGTACTCTTTCTCTATGGAGTTAGCAGGAACTATACATAATTTTGCTTCTGTATTTCATCTTGCTTTAATGAAACCATCTATTTACAATAAGTCAATCTCTCTGCAATCAGCATTTTGGGAAAGAAGTCAAGGTT
Organism: Chlorocebus sabaeus; assembly: GCF_047675955.1. Lineage (NCBI taxonomy): Eukaryota > Metazoa > Chordata > Mammalia > Primates > Cercopithecidae > Chlorocebus > Chlorocebus sabaeus. The sequence goes on along the minus strand of NC_132920.1, from coordinate 26,454,417 downwards.
AATATTTATCAAGAAATAAGATTTGATATGTTGCAGTTCTCTGGGTAATCGTTGTTTATTCCAGTTGTCTTGGAACAATTATTGACAGTGTCTCCTCTCACTCTCAGAAGTGCAACCTGGGAAGCAGAGGTTGCAGTGAGATGAGATCGTGCCAGCAAGGGTGCAATAGAGCAAGACTCTGTCTCAAAAAGAAAAAAAAAAAAAAAAGAAGTGCACAGTTCAATGCTAAGGCATGTATAAGACTTTTCTTCTGAGAGTGACCATTTTCCCCTGCTCATGGCCTCAGCTGAATTCTGCGTGTGCTTCTCAAGAAGTGAAGCCATTGCCTTAGCAGGGCAAACCCTCTCGTGCGGCCCTTGTGCAGGAGGAAGGATTTTTCCCTGGAATTCTGTTTCCACATGAAGAGTGTCCCTGTGGTATCTCCCTGTGGAAAGGGGATTCCAGACAAAAATTTGCTGGTCTGCAATGGGCCTGAGGTTAGAAGACATACTTTCCCCAGAGTCACACTGTGCCAAAGCAACAAAGCAAAATGAAGCAACGCACCTGCCACCACGAGGTGAAGGATGGCCTCATCGTAGGACCTGCCTTCTTGGAAGTAACAGCGGTAGGTGCCGTTCTCTTGGGCTGTGATGTTGTGTATGACCAGGGCCACGCTGCCCCTGCTGATGTCTTTGCTCACAAAGGTGGTTCTTCCTCGGTACTCCTCCATCTGCTCCTCTGTTCTCTCTCTCCCACCCTTATACACAAACACTGCGGGGAAGAACTGAGACCGGAACCACCGCACCTCCATGTCCTCAGCATTTTTCTCGGGTGACAGATGGCAGCGTAACGTAGTGTTTTCTCCGACCGTGGCCAGGATGGGATCAGTTGGCCCTACCACAATAAACTGGGCTGTTCAACAAAGGGGTAGAGTCAGACAAAGACACCAGCCATCACATCTCTAAGGCAAGAAAGGAAGCAGATATTCCAGGGACAAACATATTTTTTCCATGGCCATAGGGTCTCTTTGGGCTGAGAAATCTGGGGACCAGTAGCTGTGGGTAGTCAACAGCACCCCTGGGAGCAGTAACTATAAAATGTGCTTCTGCTTCATGAAGGAAACCCTGGGGAGCCCGCCCTGAGCACCCTCTGTCCACCCTGTGCCCTTGAGGGGTTTTTCCTCCATTCCCCAACCTAGCGCTGTGCCTGAGTGTAGTGTAAACTTGAGCCGTGCAATAGAGCACCTACCCACTAGCTAGTTCCAACTGAAATGAGCTCTAAGTATAAACTATACACAGGATTGTGAAGATTTAAAATTTCAAAATATTGACTATCTTATTGGTAATATGGTGTATTAACTAAGTATTTAAATATTCATATTTGATTATTTGGGGCGAAACACAACATAGTATACAGATTTATTTCATGTTTCTTTTTACTTTTTAAAATAAAAAGTAAAATTTAATTCTTTTTTGAAAATTTGCAACTGTACATGCACTTGGCCTTTGTGCCTCGCTGTGTTTCTTTTGGACAGTGCTGGTATAAATTCAGTGAACATGACCAGAATGAAAGGATAAGTCAGCAACTCCACAATCCTTTCTTTCTTTCCCTTTGCAGACCACGGGTTGATGTTGCTTTCTGATAGGTGACAGCAGCAAGTGGGACACATCGCTACCTGAGACCAGTGCACACAGTCGGAGAAGGAGGAGGAGGATGAGGGAGGCTGGCAGGGAGAAGTGCAGGGCAGCAGCTGGTTCCATGAGCACCCAGGGCAGGCAGGGACGGGAGGCCTAGGGTTACAGAGGAGAATCAGCCTAGGAGTCTTGGCACCTCAGTGCTGGTCGGGCCCAACCTCTCCCGTTACTCAAGTAGGTCTCATCAGTGCCCCAACTTCATGGAGTCCCCTGCATCCGAAGGCTCAGGTATCTCCCGAGAGAGGGATTCCTTAAACATTCCATGAAGTAAGCCATCAATACAAAGATAAATGGGCCCTTTTCCGCCCTCTTCGGCTCACTTCTCTGGCCAGAGCCCGGTTTCTTCAGTTGTCGCTGGATTCTATCACACCCTCCTCCCTTCACTTCCCCTCCCCGAGACTCAGGCCGGGCAGCCTGAGGTAAAGCCAGGCGAGGCCGCGATCCCCCACCGGTGGCCTTCCCCTCTCCCAGAACCCCGTCTCGTGTCCACAGCAGATTCCGCTTCTCACACCTACTGTGCCCACCCCGGAGCCGTAGCGCCTTCCTTCCCTTTCCTACCTTCGAGAATTAACGTTGCGTTTTCTTTTCTCCTCTGGTTCTCAAATGACGATTTTCCAGTCGCCCTTCTTCTCTCCAAGCTGCCCAGGGGCACAGGCACTACTAGACACAAACCGTCCCAAAAGAGGAGAAAAAATTGTAATTCCCCTTCCCCTAGGTCGCCATGTCTGGAGATCCAGGAACCGAGATCTGGACCACGGGGCTTCCCCAGCCTCAAGATTTCCTTAAAGAGTTTAGAGTCCAGGATTGGCCGGGTGTGAGTGAACCAGCCAATGGTGTTGAGCCTTATTTCTCAGCAGTTACTAGGTAGAATACACGGAATCAAAAATTTCAAGCAGCAAATAACCTTTCGAGATTATCGGGCCTTTTTATTTCCTTTTTCTTTGTTCGAAAGCAAGACTCTCTCTCTCTCTCTCTCTCTCTCTCTAAGATTCCTTGGGGAGATTCCCTTGGGTTTGTCACCGAGGTCGGTGGCTTTGCTGGTGTCCGCGAGGAGAGGCTCTATCTATGCAGAGGGCAATTTTGCTGGGGAGGAAACATGAGGAGGAAAACATAAGCTACCCTCTTTCCAAAGCCAGAGGACTCTTATTCAAGTCGCTGGCTTTGCAGGTTGGGCCTGGAGCACGGGAGGGCTTGGGGAAAGCAGGCATGGCTGGAGGGGGAGGGGTAGCAAAGGAAAGGAGACAGCAGTTGCAGTGGCTGTTATGAAGGCCTTGTCATTCGTTCCAAAGCTATTGGATAAGAGGTGCTGAGAATCCTGAGTGAGGATCAAAAACCCTTTCCTTCAGGGAGGTGGCATTCTGGTGGCGGCAGAAGATGGAATTGAGCAAAACTTTCTAGTTGTCCTTCATCTTCTAGATAGTAGGTGGTCAGGTTGGGTCCAAGAGCCACACACAAACACACACACCAGCACACATACCATCCTCCCGTCAACATCATCCCTCTCCCAGAGGCTCCAATTTGTAATTGTAAAGATATCTTCCAGAATAATCTTCCCGAGGCCCAGTTGTCAGTATTCCCCTCAAGTGTCTAAATGCTTAGTCTGTAGGCCTCCAATTCCCTTCATGATTGAATTCAAAACTGTGCAGTTAATACGCTAGCAATGGCTCCACAGTGGCCTTGCATCACAACATTGCACTCCCTGTGGTCAGCACTCCCTTTCCCACGCCATGCCTTTCACTTGAATTGTTTGCTCCATCTCTGCCCCTTGAAATCCTGCCCAGGCTTCGTGACTACTTCCTCCAAAAACAACTCTGAATGTTCCTGCCTGAAGTGTTCTCAGCCTCTTCTGACACCTAAATCTTTTGCTGTTCCCATGTCCTGTCTTGTATTATTGTTACTCAGGTATGCACTATGTCTTTGCTGTGATGGAAGTACCTGCTTCTCAGGACAGACTTCTGCAGGATGTGATTCCTCTGACCTTACAGGGCCCAGCTCTAAGCTCTAAGCTCTGCTTTCAGCTGTTGTTCAATGCATGTGTGACATGCTCAGTGTAAGGTCATTCCCACCACATTATGGCCCAGTTCCTGGAGTCATTTGGTACCAGAGTGCGAGAGAGAGGTGCTAGTAGGATTAAGCCACTCTAGGTCAGGATTTCTAGGACTGGGAAGGAGCTTTCTCCTAAGAGAAAGCTCTTTGATGAGAATAAGCTAAAGAAAGCTCGGAGAACTGTTTTTTTCCATTGAACTGACCCTTAAACTTTCTCTTTCTCATACAGTAGTCTCACACATCACCTCATGTTTCTGGATTATCATTCAAATAAGATTCTGAGTTGAGTGGCTCATGTGGGTAAATACATCAGTATTAGAACATTCCAAACAGGACTAGGCAGCTGTTGAGAAGAGGCAGAAGAGAAGGATGCAAGGGTCTAAGAGCATGGTCAGCCAGGATGAGATCTGACTTTATATTTTTTTACCTGAAGAAATAAGGCCCAGGGCTTTGAAGCAGCCCTTTTGCCAGAAGTATCCAGCTAAGCCAGGCCTCAGCCTCTGCCAAGGTTGATCTGAGCCAGAGGGAAACGTGTATTCTGAGAAGAAAGAGGATCAGTTGAAGATGGGGTAGCTTAGAAAGAAATCAAGTTCTACTGGGGTGTGCCCGGTTAGATAGTAACAACCTAACCCAATAATGCTCTGTAGTGGGAGGGATAGAGACAGGAAGGGTCACTTCAGCAAGGTTCTTTATGGACCTGCCAACCCTGGAAGAACCAGGACACAGGGTGAGCACTGATTCCCTTTTGCTTTGCAATAAACTACCATCTTTGAAGGTAATATGGGTGTGTCATCTCCAGCTATGGAGTACTCCCAGAGGAGGCCTAGACATCTTGGCACACAGAAAATCCTTTCCTACTCTGCCCTGTTCAAATTCTAGATTCCTGACCCACAGAATCACTGAACATATTATAATAGTTGCGTAAGCTTCTGAATATCAGGACTATAGCAATATTAATGAGTACATTTACCTTGCCTCAAAAGAACAAGTTTTTTCAAAGAGAGGAAGTGATACTGGGCTTCTAAAAGAACCAAATATGAGAAATTTGCCTAAACTGTTCCCATCTCATAGCCTTCTCTCTGCTCATCGACTTTGGCGTTCTCTCTGCAATCTACCATTTTTTAGTCCACACCATGAATGGAAGAGTTCTTCCCACAGCTCCCATGCACATCTGCTACAGGTGTAACTGGTCACATGTCACTTGGTCCTCTGGCCTAGCCTGAGTCAGGTGTCCATCCCAGACCCAGTCCATGTGGTGAGGCTGCAGGACCACGTGATATGGACATGTATTGGAAGAGATGAGGTCACTAATGCTAAATGTGGTACAGGGAGGGCAGAGAGACTTTGAAAGGCGTTCACTATATTCTCAGAGGCAGAGCCCTTAGAACAGGTGCTGTTGATGCCCCATCCCATATTCTCTTGGCCTATCACAGTTTGCCAACAGCTGAGGCACAGTTTTCTGCAAGGATGACAACCTCCCCACCTCCAGTGAGTATTTCCCTTCTTTGCCTGTGAGCTTTAACCCACCCGTGATAGTTGCTTTTCTGCAGTTACATAGCCCAATCTTAAAGTGCATTAGAATTAACACTCCCAGGCCAACCTTCAACCAATTCAAGCAAAGGAGGATAGGAATTGGAGATAAAGGCTCAGGCCCTGTAGTCCTTAGGAAGATTCTGAGCTATATCACACATTTCATATGGTTTCTTACAGAGTCCTAAAAGGGATTGAGCCAAGTTATCCACATGGCAACTGACTCATGAGTGAACCCTATATCCCATTTCTCATGTAAGTGGCTTTCTCTCCTTTCTCAATTTGTTTCTGCACTTGTGTTTCCTGGGATCTCTTCCCAAATCAGTGTGGCGAGCTGAATAGTGCTCCCCCACCCCCCGCTTTGAGCTATATCCACTATGAAAGTTATGAAAAGAATGTATAACATGGTAAAATGAATTTTACACAGAATTAAGGTTATGGACCTTAAAATAGAAAGATTATTCTAAATTGTCTGGGTGATCTCAGTTTAATCATAGGAGTCTTTAAAAGTAAAAGGCAGACTGAGCACAGTGGCTCATGCCTATAATCCCAGCACTTTGGGAGACCAAGGTGGGTAGATTGCTTGAGCTCAGGAGTTTGAGACCAGCCTGGGCAACATGGCAAGACCCTGTCTCTACGAGAAAACACCCAGGCATAGTGATGTGGGCCTGTGGTCCCAGCTACTTGGGAAGCTAAGGTGAGTGAATTGCTTGAGCCCAGGGGACAAAATATGTGGTGAGCCGAGATCACGCCACTGCACTTCAGCCTGGATGACAGAGCAAATCCTTGTCAAAGAAGGAAAAAAAAAAAAAAAAAAAAAGAAAGGAAGTAAAAAAAAAAGGAGGAAGTAAAAAGAATCCGAGAGATACAATGGAGAAAAAGACCTAGGAGATGAGCCTCAATGCACTGTTGCTGCTTTGAAGATGGAGGAAGGGAGCTAGGAGCCAGAGTGTGGCAGCCTCTAGAAGTGGTTAAAAACCAGGAAACAACGGGGACCTCAGTCCTATAAATGAAAGGATCTGATTCGGACAACAGTCTGCATAAGCAAGGAAACAGATTCTTCCTTAGAGACTCCAGAAAGGAATCCAGCCTGCAGACACCTTGATTCTAGCCTAGTGAGATCCCTGTGGGACTGACTTCTCACCTACAGAACAGTGAGACAATACGTTTGTGTTGCTTTAAGTTTATGAATTTCTGAGGCCAGGCGCGGTGGCTCATGCCTGTAATCTCAGCACTTTGGGAGGCCGAGGTGAGTGGATCACGAGGTCAGGAGATCGAGACCACCCTGGACAACATGGAGAAATCCTGTCTGTACTAAAAATACAAAAAATTAGCTGGGCGTGGTTGCACGCACCTGTAGTCCCAGCTACTTGGGAGACTGAGGCAGGAGAATCACTTGAACCTGGGAGGCAGAGGTTGCAGTGAGCTGAGATTATGCCACTGTACTCCAGCCTGGGAGTAGAACAAAGAGAATACATCCAATAAGGGTTTTGTGAAAATGCTGCAGTGAGGTAAACTGAGACTCTGGTGAGTACAGTGAGTGTGTAGACTACTTTACTTTACTGTGCTGAGTAGACACCACAGTCTAGAAAAAGCCAAGTTGAGGAGTAAGCATTATTAACACTTTATTAAACAGCTAGAACTTGACAACCACTTGCCAAGTAGAGGGGATACAGTGGTGAGCATTAATAGTGATGACAATGAGGAGTAGTTTTCCCTAGCAGGCATCAGTTGAAAGGAATATGGGTTTAACATCCACCAATGATCAGGGGTGGACAGACCTATTTCCAGAAGACTGAGTCCATAGTGGGATTAAAAACATCCCTGCAATTCTTCTAGCTTCCTTGATCCAAATTTCCTATATCACAGAGAATCTTTAGGGTATTTGTTCTGCCTGGAAACCTTGACTGTAGGAAGGCTGGCTCTGGCTGCGTGATCACTTATCACATTTATTGGGTGGGCACACATCTCTTTCACATGATTTATCAAGTGTGGCCTCTAGTCTGTTTCCAAGTCACATGTCATGTGGGTACTATGAGGTTATTCTCTCAACCAAGACACTCTGCAGAGCTAATCTAAGGAGTGTTGTGTCTAAGGCTCTGATAATCAGCTGGGAAGGAGTCAATAGGGATGTCAACTCCACAACCACTTACAATGATCTCTACCCTGGAGCTGTTCTGGGAAGGAAACCTCAGGGCTACAGTAGGCTCTTCCCAGTGAAAAAAATCAGGCTGGAAAAGAATGGGCAATTAGCCAGGGACTGAGGCTGAACATCTCCTAACTACACAAAATTACTGTAGGAGTTATGTAAGTTACTTAACGTTGCCCTGCCTCAGCTTTCGTACTTGCAAAATGAGACCCCCCGATGGGGTGTTGTGACGTTCAAAGGAGTGACATCCACCAAAGTGTACAACACAGCACTCAGAACAGTTTAAATTATCTGTTAATATTAGCTATTGCTGTTTAAATCCCAGCTCTGTTGTTCACTAGCCATGTCTACTTTGTAAAGTTAATTCACCTTTCTGTACCCCAGTTTCCTTATTTGTATAAAGGGACAATAGGTGGTACCAAACTCAAACAACTGTCATATGGAATAATTGAATGAATATCAGTAAAGTGCTTCAGTGTGTGCCTGTAGCTTTATGGTTCTGATTGGTTGTTGTGGAGGGGGAGGCCGTCAACTCCAGGGTGGGCAGGCAGAAGCAGAGATGTTGCTTCAGCCTGACGCTCCCCACTTTCATTAGCTAAATCCGGGGCCACTGGTGTCTCCAGGGAATGATCAGGCACTAGGTCAGGATTGGGGGAACTCTCTACTTGTTTTGGTGTTGGGCAAATGGTCAGGGCAGTGGGCTCCAAGGTCAAAATTCTGAATACAGGATACAGAGGCTCAGAGAAAGACGTGTGCGGAAAGGTGTAGATATGAGATCCATCCGTGGCATTGTAGAATGAGATCTCTCCAGTCTCATAATCCAGGAAGATCCCCACTTTCCTAGGGGGCTCAGGAAGTTTCAGGTTTGTTCTGGGATCAGTGAGAGCCCGATACTTATTCCCATCAGTCAGTCCCGTGGTCCAGTATCCATTCTCTGGTGTCATTTTGACCCAACCTTTTTTCCTCTCCACGTTTTTACTACACACCCCAATATGCCACTCTTTTCTGTCCCCCACTTCCACTTCCCAGAAATGTCTCCCTGATGTGAAGTTTTCACGGCCAAGCACACAGTAACGCCATTCAAATCTCTCAGGGTTGTCTGGCAGATCCCGCGGTTCTTCGGCACGCTGCACACTCCTCTGGTCCTCAGATACAAGGAGGATGGCATTTGCCGTGTCTGGATCCAGAAAGACATCCGCTGCAGAGAGTTTGAGGAGGTTTCCATGGGGTCAGCCATTTTTCCTGGATTTCAGAGCCTCAGCATGCAAGGCCTGGACCATGCTGCGGAGGTCCTTACAGAACCTGGCGTCCCTAGCCTGCCCTGAATTTGAATGTCTCATCAGTGTCGTGGGAGAAAGCTCAAGGGGTCTTGTGTCCAGAGGGGAAATGAAAGTAAGGTCAATATCTGCCTAATCCAATACCCCGATGCTGCCCCAGGAAGCAACAAGGATCCTCTTGCTACATTTTTCTTGTTTCCCTCTCTACACTGACTCTGCCCCCTAATGCTTTATAATCAGAGGTTACTTTTCAATCTTCACTCTACCACTCATGAACTAAATGAGTTCCCCTTTTCTGCAGTCTATTTTTCCGTACATCCAATCTGTTTAATAAGTTGGAGCCTCATCTGAAGCATTTCCTCACCTGAAAAATGAGTATAAAAATATGAATCTCTAGTATAGGGGAATCATTTATTCAGCCCACAGCAGGGCATGAAGGAAGTTCCTGATGTTCTAATAGCAGCAAGGCAGTCTCTGTGCTGGGCTCTGTGGGGGCCCCAGATTCACTCTCCAACCTTCAGCTTTCTCCACCCTCTTCTGGGCCCCAGGAATCTGTACTCTAAGGACAGTGCCACTGGGCTCCCTTGTCCTCTGGTTTGCTATTGGGTTTGGCCAATGGGAGGCCCTGATAGAAGATTGGAAGAAGAAAGAAAGGAGAGACACACGGTTTATTTTCCTGCTTCCTCCCTGCCAGCAGCAGCTGGTGCTGCTCTAACAAGGCCTGACAACTCTTCTTAGGAAGCCCTCTCTTTGTGCTACTTTTCTCTGGGTTCCAGTAACTGACTCCCCTCCCTAGGAGTGGAGACAGCTCCCCACTGTTGGGAACCATGGGGGCACTGCACTTTTCCTTGTTGTTTTCCCTTAACCCTCCTTTCTGCAAACCTTCTTCAACCAAGCAGTGTGAACTCGTCATCTCTTTCTAACTAGGTTTTTAACCTATGGATATTTATTATTCCTTCAGTCTTCACCTCAACCCCAACAAAACACAGATTGCAATTTTCGTTTAAAAATGTGGAGGCCAACGCTCAGAAGCATTAAATCCTTTGAGGTGACACAGGCGGTAGGTGGCATGAGAAGCCTAGGAAGGGCAAAGTTCTTTGGGCAGGCATCGCCTCCTCTCCTTGGCATTTCCACCCTCACTCTCCCTGCAGTATCACTCAGTGTGTGTCTCCTTCCCCTCAGCTCCACCCTTTATGTGTCTTCCTTCCCAGGAAGGTCTGAGGAAGCCCAAGAGAGCAATTCTCTCTGGTTCCCTGGGCTCTCAGCAGGAAGAGTCTTGGAGATGGGCCCACTTTTCAGATTGGGATTTAATGTTGTCTATCCCAAACTCTCTTAGTCAAGGGAAGTTTTCTTCCTCAAATCACAAGAGTTGGAGGAGGAAAAAGGCATGCGGTCCCTCAGGTTGTTGGTGCAGGGAACATACAGTAATTTACTCACCAGGCTTGAAGAGGGCCATTTTCCATTCTGAAAGGAAGGAGACACATAAGAAAAATGTCAGTAGTTTTGTTTTTTCTCCACTCCATTCTCCTCTCACTACACGTTTTCTCTCCTTTTCTTCAGCGTCTCTTCCAGGGTTCAGCCTCCCTCCTGTACAGGTCTGATGGATCAGAGGTGGCACCTTCTAAACAATGTCATGAGGGGTGCAGGCTGCACGGCTATGCTTTGCCTGGGCATGTGCAGGGTCAGGAGTCTCTCAGAGGCTCCAGAAAAGCAGAAGTCAACCCCCTACCATGCAAGATTGAGTCTATGGGTTAGAACTGATTAATCCAACTGAGAACATCAATGAGTCACAGCAGAGAAAAGGTTGAAATGTTCATGGTGCATGACCCAGCAAACCCAGAGAGCATCAGGCTCACTCACCATGATAGGCCAAAGACTTCTCTCCCCCTACAATGAAAGAAAGACAGAGATGTCACATGAACACTGCCTTTGCTCTGTTGGTCCCTTCCCCTTCCTTTCGCGTCCATCTAGTCTTTCTTTTTGGCCATTCCACCCTTCCCTATGGTCTCACTCTGCATGCTGAATTCTGTCTTCACCTCTTCTTCTTAATATCCAGTCTGGGAACACTGGTTGAATGCTAGTGGCAATGTAGTCACTGTGAGAGTTCCTTCCCAATGGAACCCACCTAATCTATTTTGAATTTGTCTATACTCCTGTGCATGGGCATAGGTGTCACCATGTCTATATGTGAATGTCTAGGAGTACAAGATCCATCCTTGTCAATCTGTCTCATTTCCTACCTTGCTCTAAAAAGAATTTGGGAAATTTAATGCACAATTTCAGGGACTAGTTTTTGATGCAGTTATGATAAATCTGTGTGAACTGAGCCACTGTAGCTACTCCTCTTTATTAGACACACTTTACTTCCGCTCTCTTTTCTGATTTTCTTATCTCTTAAATCTTCCCTTCTTGTTTTCCTTTCAACATCCTCTAGATTATGGAAAACAATACGTAAGGTTCCTGCCATAGAAAATTCACCTCATCCTTCTCTTCCTCTCCCTTTTGAAGTGCACCCCTGGATTTCCTCAGTGCTTTTTAGGACATAAATGTCTGTGGCCCCTAGTGCAATGAGATTGAAGATCTCTTTTTCTTTTCTTAGAGAGAGAGGAGAGACTCCTTCTGGGTGGTTTCTCCAAAGAGCCACACTTATTTTCTTTTCCTGAGTAAGGGGATCTAACCAGTTTTCAATCCTGGGCAAAGACTTATGGGCTAGAAAATTTCCAAGTAGAAGAGAGTCATAGATTCAAATTCAGAGAAAATGTCAGAGTCACTCACGAGCCATGTACTGGATTTTTCTCCACTCTGCAATGGAATGAACAGGGAAGGAACAGTTATCAAGGCCCTCAAAGTGGGGATAAGAAGACATGCCTGGGTCTCTGGGGGAATGGGAACTTACTGAGTTCCTCCTGGAGCTTCTCTGGAAAATAAGCAAAAAAAGGGAGAGAGAGAAAAAAAAAAGAACAGTTATGGGTGAGGGGGATTTCGGGAAAATAAACCTTAAACATGATGCAGTGCCAGGACGGGTATGGGGGTGAGATCTTCAGGCTGGGCCTGCAAGCCTGAGGCTTAGATTCTCTGCTCGCTTTGGATACCTCTTAGGCTTATTTCCTGCTTTGTTGCAGCATATCCCGTTTCTTTCATCTCTCGCTCTCTTTCTGTCTCCCTGGACAGAGCAATTTTTTCCTTCTGTTGTCTCCACAAGAAGTAACTGGCTCCTGCGAGAAGCAGCAGTGAGATAGGCAGGGTCCCTGCCAGGGCTGCGATCCAGGGCTGGGCGTTCCTGAAGAAGGGGTCTGTGAAGGGGAGAGCTGTGAGTCATGGGCGCTGGTGCACTCAGCCTCCCCAACCTTAGCGCCCCAAGCTTTAGCTGCTCAGCCCAGGTTGGGGGCATGGAATCAATCTCATTAGGTTAAATAAGTGCCCTCTCCCTCAAGTCTCAGAGGACTGTAGAGAACACTTTGGTGAACCCTCACTACAAGCTACTACTGTTACTATCTTGAGATGTCTGGCTCTCATATGCAAATTAACTTGGGCAGAGTCATACTCATTTTTTTCTAAATATTTTTTCAACCAGTAACACATTTACATGGTTCAAAAATGACGTACACGTAGAGTCATGCAACTCTCCCGTCTACCTAGTACTCCCTCCCTCCATCTATTAACTTCTCCTTGGTTCACTTAATATTATGCTTAGGGACATAAACTGTGGAGTCAGAGGGCATGGGTTTAAATGCTGTCTCCCCCATGTGACTAGCAGTGTGATTTTGGACTACTTATATAATTTCTCTGTTTGTAGTGGCCTATTCTATAAAATGAGGGTAATGATAATACCCATCTCCTGAGGTTAGAATAATTAAATTAATACTTATAAAGGGCCTGACGGGCTTGGCCCAGTGGCTCATGTCTGTAATCCCAGCACTTTGTGAGGCCAAGGCCGGCAGACCACTTGAGGTCAAGAGTTCGAGACCAGCTTGGCCAACATGGTGAAAACCCATGTTTACTAAAATTACAAAAATTAGCTGGATGTAGTGGCATGTCTCTGATGTCTCTGTAATCCCAACTACTAGGGAGGCTGAGGCTGTAGAATTGCTTCAGCCCGGGAAGCGGAACTTGCGGTGAGTCAAGATTGTCCACAGCATTCCAGCCTGGGTGGCAGAGTGAGACTCTGTCTCTAAATAAGTAAATAAAGTGCCTGATGTACAGTGAGGGTTACCAAATTGCTTGTTAATTTTAAAAATGTAAATTGAATAACACTATCAAGAACTAGAAAAGTCCATTAAAATATGTTCCTATTTTTCCTCTTGTTTAAACTAAAAATAACATTCTATACACATCACTCTGCATCTCACTCTTCTGTGTAAAGTGTGTCTTGGAGATCTTTCCACATTAGTATAGAGAGAATTATCTCTTTTCTTTCACAACTGGGCAGTATTCCCTTGTATGGAACTTCACCATCAGTTAGCGTCTGTATAGCTTCTAACGTTATACAATCATAATCAAGAAACTTCTTACAGGCTAGGCTGGTGACTCGCACTTGTAATCCCAGCACCTTGGGAGGCTGAGACAGGCAGATCAATTGGGGTCGGGAGTTTGAAACCAGCTTGGCCAACATGGTGAAACCACATCTCTAGCAAAAATATAAAAATTGGCCAGTTGTGGTGGTGCGTGCTTGTAATCCCAGCTACTGGGGAGGCTGAGACAGGAGGATCTCTTGAATTGAAGAGGAGGAGGTTGCAGTAAGCTGAGATTGCACCATTGCACTCCAGCCTGGGCAGAAGAGTGAGACTCCCTCTCCAAAAACAAACAAACAAACAAACAATCAACAAACAAACAAAAAAACCCCAGAAACCTTTTACATGGATCATCTCATACAAATGCAAGCGTATCCCAGAACTGGAATTTTGGATCAATAAATATATAGTTTGGATAGATCCCCCAATAGAGCTTGTGCTAATGCACACCAAAAATACAAGTGACACGACCAAATGACTGAGAATCACTGCCTTCCTACATTCCTGCTATAGTCATGTGTTATCAAGCAAGGCAGTGTGGTTTTGATTTTTGCCAATATCATAAGTGAAAAATGATTTCCTATATGTTTCCCTAATAAGTGAGAAAGAGCACCCTTTTGTGGGTTATTTCCTTTCCTGTGAATTAACAATTCTGGAGCTTTGTTAACATTTTTTACTCAGTTTTCAAAATCCTCTGTTTCAAAAAGATTAGCTCTTTCACTATGAGTGTGTAAATATATATATGTTTTCCCATTTTGTCATTTGACTTTACATAAGGAGCTTATCTTAACGTTTCTCCCCAATTCCCACTGCCTGTCACACTTTCTGTTTCTGTCTGACAGGAAGTGATCAGTAAATGTTTGTGGCATGAACAGCTCTGTGGAGTGGGGAAGCTCCCCTGGAGGAAGGAGTAGTCTCCAGGTCCCTGCTTTGAGCCTTACATGCAGTGAGGAGACGCAGGTTGACCGCAGAGACTCACACAGTAGAGACTCACACATTCCCTTTCATCAACTGCCACAGCTCAGCTCAGTAAAGCTGAGGCCAAGCAGGGTACTGACCTGTGATGGAAATGCTGGCTGTCTTTTCCAGGCCAAGGAGGGAATTTCTGATGATGCAGGATACACCCTCCCCAGAGCTGCCTCTCATGATCACGGATGCTGCTACTGCATACAGGCCCACTCCATCTGCAACCACAGGTGCTTTCACAGCCGGGATGTGCTGTCCCTTGGTGTTGCTCCACTGTATTTGGGGTTGTGGGTACCAGCCAGTGGACCTACACTCCAGATGGATCCCTCCATCCTCATAACCCTTCACTTCAATGTGAAGATCAGAACCCAATGCTGTGGAAGGTTAAATTGATATAAATTCTTGAGAACTCCTGTATCAGGGAGAGTCTCAATAGTAATCAATGGCAGACTCACATTTGATAATTCTAGAAAGATTTCATTCAGGAGTTATTTACACAAGTGTGATCATGATGAGAAGAAAATTAAATGGGCTAGTGCAGTATCCCAGGGTCAGTAAGGTGGGGTTATTCCCACTCACCCCAATTACCAGAGGGAGGAGAAGAGGGATGTGTTCCATAGACATAAAAGAAGAGATTGATGCATTGAGGACTTTCTTGAGTTGACCTGTGACCTTCAGCAAGGCAATGCAGCCAGCCTGAGGGTATCTTGCAGTCAGGAAGCCAGGGAATAAGCACCCAGACCTCTCCCTTTTCTCTTCTTCCTACCATTGTCTTCTATAGCTCCCCTTAAACCAAACCCAACCAGAAGCCATGAGGCAAGGGATTGCACTGAGAAAGAAAAAAGCTGTCCTCGGCATCTGGAACCTGACACCAGGTCTTGGTATCCTCCTGTTGAACATGAACAATTTCACAGAACACAAAAAATAGTGCTTTATCACTGTGACAGATCATGGGAAATACAAGACCACCCCACATCATGTGTGAGTGCAGAGAAAAACATGAACATTGTCCAAACCACAACAATGACCGAACATCCCCCATCGGCAATGAGGAATTGCTGCCTCTTCATCAGTTACAGCTTTAGTTTCACCCTCGTCTCCTTCCTCCTGGATAAGCTTGATTAAGGCTCCCACTCGTAGAATTCATCTCCCGACACCTTCCCGACAGTATCTCATCCAGAGCAGAGTGCTAAGTCTATAAACCATCCCCCAAATCCCCTAACACAAGCCCACATTGTATAATAAGTCTGCTCTAAAACTTCCTTACTGAGATACTGCCAAAGCTCCCCATGACGTGTGTTCTTCCTCACTGCAACAAGTAAGAAACATGCCTCATTCTACTACAAAAATGTTTCTGGGAGTCACTGATTGGAAAACACTGGCAGCAGATACAGTCACTATTCCACCTCCCAGGGCCCATGGTAGTGTGCACTTGGAGACACAACAGAAGCCGTCTGTTACACAACTAAACCAAAATGACTGTGTACCAGTCACTGAAGAGGTGATTTCTAATGCTTCCTATCCTTCGTCCTTCATTTCCCTTATATCTCTGGTCTCCAGCAGGAGGGAGTTGTTTACTTGAGCATGTATGGTATAGCAGGAATTCTTTCTAAAGAAGGAGTGTGTCTTTCTTAAGGGCCTCAGGAAAGCTAAGTTGGAAGGCAGTGCAGTCAATTGCTAGTGATCAGCCAGGAGTGTCTGCAGTGCCTTTGGAAGAGGGACTCTGCCTCTGCTCTAGATCCTACAGAGAAATGTTCTCAGAACAAAACCTGGAGGCTCACCTGCAACCTTCAGCTCCACCAGGGCTTTTTCATAGAAGTCACCATCTTGGAAATAACACAAGTACTTTCCACTGTCAGAGGCTGTGATGTTGTGTATTCGGAGAGCAGCCTTCCCTGCAGTGATGCCATCCCGTAGAATCGAAGTTCTCCCACGATACGGTGCACTCTGCCTGTCTTCCACTTCCTTTCCATCTGAATACACGTTCACCACCTGCCTTAGGCTGGAACTCACCCACCTCAGCTCCATAGTCTCTGCACTCATGGTCGGGAACAGGTGACAGGGCAGATCAACGTCTTCACCTACCATGGCCAGGATGGGCCCATGGGGTCCAAGCACAGCAAACTGAGCTGTCGGCACAGAGGGAGGTTCTGTCAGTGGGTGTTGGAGTTGGGGTCATGAGAGGAAGGGTACTTCTCAGACAGGGAAGGCGAGGTGCAGAGAACCTTGAGGGGAAACCAATCCTAACAGAAGCACCCTTTGTCTCTTTGTGACAGGTGATCCTTCAGGTTGGAATGGACTTCCAGGTACGGGAAGGAGTAAAAAGTTCTATGAGGACATTCATAGGTAATTGTCTGCTTCAGAAACAAGCGTTGCATCATTCCCTACCTGAGCAAGGAGTAAGCAGCTGGACCAAGAGGAGGCAAACACGAAAGTTGAGCAGAAGAAAGGCCAGGGAACTTGCCATTTTCATCTGTGCTGCATATCAGGAGATACCAGAAGGTAAGGGACAGACACAATGGCCCAGAAAAAGCTTTGGGATTCCACATGGAAACGTCCACTTCCCCAGGGGCAACTCAAGTATGGTGACCAAAGAAGATCTTACCTCTGCCAAAAAGGTCTGTCCTCAGTGTCTTTACCTTTGAGTCTCAACATGGAAAATTACCTGTAAAACCATGTCTATGTATAATGCACATGTTATTCAATCGAGAAATCCTTGACTGTACTGCTTGAAAATATTCAGAATCCTATCACTTCCCCAAACTTCCCCTACCATTTCCAACCCTCTGCCATCCTGCTCTGTTTCATGCAGGACCCTCTTTACTGGGCTCCCTGGTTCCACTGGGATCCACTATTGTGGGTGTCCACCACTGTGGACTCCTCAAAGCCCCAACTCTTGGCCATCACCATGGTCAAGTCTTGGCCCAGTAGACTCCTGGTGGGATTCAGGCAGACTGCCTGGTGGGGGCTCTGGAGTCAGTCAGGGGTTGAACCCACCACATTTAATCCAAGGCTAGTGATCAGAGAGCTGCAAATTAAGACCAGGACTTACTCATCATTTCTTTCTTCCCTTCATAAAGTCATTCAACAAATATTTACTGAGCACCCACAATGGGTGAGGCCTACTATATTAGTGTTAAGGACATAAAGAAGGTAAGCAATAGGTAAAGGCTCTAAGATTCACAAGGTGCGTGATCTTGTTCATGGGACAAAACCACTGGAACTTTCTTTATTCATACAATACCATGAAGTATGAAATTTAGAAAGTGCCCAATTGGTTGAGCAATTCCACTTTCTGATGTCTAGTCCAGCAAAATACTTGCATGGGTGCAGTGAGAAGCGTCTGTGAGAATGACGTTGCAGAACTATTTTTAAAGTATAAAAGTGGTAACTAATTGAACCATCCACTCAACAGGAGACTGCTTAGAGGAATGACAGCTCATCCCTCAGAGGGAATTCAATGCAGTAGGTAAAAAGAGTTGATTTATTGTCATGAACCTAGGTAATGGTGATACACTAAGCGGTCAAAAAGCACATTGCAGAACTATACTAATGATTCGATTGAAAAACAAAAGCTAAGCTATACATTTCTGCATATTTATAGATGTAAATGCCTGCAAAAGTCTAAAAAGATGCATGCTAAACTGAAGATCGGAGGTTAAGTGAGCGAAAGATCACTTTGGCCTTTTGCTCCCTTTACTTTTAAAATATTGAAATGCTTTAAATTTAAAATTTTTCATGTGCTACTTAACAGTAATTATTATGAGTGATAATACTGACTGGAACATATTAGCTACTCAGTAAATACTAGCTTCTCAACAGCTTCTTCCAAAGCAAAGGAGCATGAGGTCTGCAGCCATAACACCCGCTGCTGTGGCCACCTGAGTCTGAGAATGGCCTCTGAAAACAAGGTCTGCAGACAGACGTGGGGAGGGATGAAGAGGAAGCACTGGAACAGAGGTCTGTGCAGCCGGCCATCCTCCACCCCTACCTGCATCTTGCACCCACCCAGACTAAACATTGCATTTCACATCTTCTGTTCCTCAAAACTGCTCTTTATGTTGCTACAGAAGGGGTATCATTTTTATTATCATTGGTTTCAAAGTTAACAATTTCTCTGCTCTGCTTAAAGTGAGACATATGTTTTCATTCTTTTTAAAGGATGTTTATATTTTTCTTCCTGATTATAGTCAATATTGCAAATGAAGAAAAGCATAAAGGAATAAAAGTTTAAGTAGTGGCTCATGCCCGTAATCTTTGCAATTTGGATGGTCAAGGTGGGAGGATTCCTTGAGCCCAGGAGTTTAAGACCAGCCTGGGTAACATAATGAGACCCCCATTTCTACAAATTAATCAATAAAATTAAAAATCTGTAGTTGTAATCATATACTTTGGTAGTAGAAACATAAATACTTCTTGAAGCATTTTGGTCATATATACAGCAAGCTTCTTTAAAAAGTTACATGCTCTACCAAGGAAACGCTATTAAAAAAAAAGAAGTTTTATGCTTTACCCAAAAGTTCCACTTATAGGAATTATTGTTGAAGGAGAAAAAAAGTCAGAAATTAAGACAAAAGTTTATGTCTGAGGCTGTTAAATATAATAAAATCTACAGTAGCCAAATGTAAATAATTGAAATAGCCAAAATTAAGGAAGTTTTAAAAAATAATTATATATTCATACAATGAAATAGATTGTGTCCATTGAAACACATATATTGGGTTATGAGGAAATGTTTAATGGTAGAAAAAACAGATACTGTACCTAAATCATACAAAACAGGGTTTAATGTATGGATCTAATGATGTTAAAATGATAAATAATTGCCGTTCATTAAAAACATGATTCCTAAAGGCTGCATGGGAATCTCTTTTATGATTGAACCATGTATTGTTTGTCTATCCCCCGCCTGTTGTATGTGTATGCTGGCTCAGATTTTTCTATATTATAAACATATCTGTAATGAACACATTTACATATGAATCTATAAGGCACATCTCTTTCTAGAATCTCTTAGAATAGATGGCTTGAGTTGGCCAAAACAGATTTTAAAGATTTTTTGCCTTTTTTCTGACCATAATACGTTCTTAAGAACGTGCAGTTGGAATATTTCTTCATTTATGTTGTCTCCGTTTTCTTCCACCAAATCCCAACATCTGCAGGTCTTTATTCTTTGCACTACTTGCCTCTTCCCCATGTGCCCACATGTGTGTGTGGTTGCCCATGTGCGCGTGCACGCACACACACACACGCAGGCACCTCACCCTTTCTCAGGGTGAGTACTCTTCCTGCATGCCCACTCACCACTCTCAATGATTCAGCAGGCATTGTAGCGCAGGCTGTAATCAATATCCCCCACTTACTTCTTAGTATTCCCCTCTGAAAATCACAGCTCACTGAAGAAAGGCGGTTAATAGTTCTCCATTCTTTCTATTATGGTTGAATCTCCATCTGGAAGAAAGGAAAAAGAAAGCAGAAGCTGTCTGGTCATCTTGAGAAATAATAACAATCTCTCTTTGGAAGAATTAGTTTTTTGATTGGCTCAGAGGTGGTGTTTCTCATCAGTTGCTGGGCAGAAACCACTGAGGAAGGTTGAAATGAAAACTGAAAGTATGCTGAATTGTACACGTTGAAGAAAAATTCCAGCCCTACCTCCCTTAGTATTTCTGTTTCTGTGTTTGTCTATTTGAATCATTCTTGCATGTACATGTATATAAGTATTTCTATGTATTTACTTAAGTCTTTTATCATAATATAAATATCAGCAGAACAAAATGAGAAAAGATTATAATGTGGTGAAGACAGAAAGATGTGCACTAATTAAAATACTACTGTGGCAGTTTGTTAACATTTGCTTGCATGAATATGGGACATAAAGGAGGAGGAGATTTTACTACAGAGTCAAATAAATGTATACATGGAAAGAAAGCCAGACACAGTGCACATTTTTAAGCACCTCCAGCATCCAGGCTTAGGATCTGTTATCAAATAATATAATTTTTCTGGTTTCCAGAGGCGGTGCTGCTTGTCATGTTTTACCTTTTTCAGCAAATTTTTAGTGTGGGTGTTTCTGAGCATCTTCATTCACCCTCAGCTCCTGGTTTGTGCTATATTGTATTTTCCTGTGTATTTATTTCTCGTGCTGCCAGTGGAGTACATATTATCTGAAGCTGGACTCTAGATAATCTAGACTGCGAATACCATCTCTGTAAGAGGTCTGTGGGACAAACTGGTTCTTCCTGTGGCCTAGGACCTCAAAACACACTTTTGGGATTTGCAAGTCAGTGATCAAAACTCCTAAGATTAAGATGTGACTGGGGTTTGTGAAATTTGATTATATTGTAACAGTTTGAATTTAGGCTGTGCAGTATCTGGTTGAGATGACTGGTCGCCTCTGCATCATGCAGTCCCCCTTTCTTCTTGGTGATAAGGCCTAATTTTCTTGGGTACTGCAATAGGCTCTGCTGTCTCATAGATACCAGAAAGCAAGGGACTAAGTTGGAATCAATAGTTTGTAGGTGAAAGTTGTAGGCTTGTGCTTCTCCCAGAGAATGCTTAGTCTGGAGGCCTCCAATTCCCTCCTGATTCAATTCAAACTTTGCAGTTAATATGCCAATAATGGCTACACAGTGGCCTTGCATCACAACGTTGCACTCCCTGTGGCCAGCGCTCCCTTTCCCATGCCATGCCTTTCACTTGAATTGTTTGCTTCATCTCTGCCCCTTAAAATTCTTCCCAGCCTTCGTGCCTACTTCCTCCAAGAACGACTCTGAATGTTTCTGCTTAAAGTGTTCTCAGCCTCTTGTGACACCCAAATCTTTTGCTGTTCCCATGTCCTGTCTTATATTATTGTTATTCAGGTATCCACTGTGTCTTTGCTGTGGCTACAGTACCTGCTTCTCTGGACAGATTTCTGCAGGATGTGATTCTTCTCTCCTTATAGGGCTCAGCCTTAGCTCTGCACTCAGCTGATATTCAATGCATGAGTGACATGCTCAAGGTAAAGTCATTCCCACCATAGTATGGCCCAGTTCCTGGAATCATTCGGCACCAGAGTGTGAGAGAGAGATGGCAGCAGGATTAAGCCACTCTAGGTTAGAAGTTCAAGGACCAAGAAGGAGGACCCAGTAGGATTCTTCTGTAGAGAAAGCTCTTTGATGAGAATAAGCTAAAGCAAGCCCTGAGAAGTGCTTTTTCTTTTGGACTAACCCTTAAACTGTCTCTGTCTGAAACAGCAGCCTCACCTATCACTTGGTGCTTCTGGAGTATAATTAAAATTGGATTCTAGGTTGAGTGGCTAATGAGGATAAAATCATAGTAAGTATTGGATCATTCCAGCCAAGCCTGGGCAGTTCTTTGGAACAAACAGAAGAGGTGGCTGTAAGGATACAAGAACTTGGCCGGTCAGGATAAGATCTGGCTTCAGATTTTTTATCTGAAGAAATAATGTCCAAGTCTTCTGACACAGCTTGTGCCAAAAGTATCCAGCAGAGCCAGGTTTCACCCTCTGCCAAAGTTGATCTGAGCCAAAGGGAAACATGTGTGTTCTAGGTAAGAAGAGGGTTGATTGCTCATCAGGTAGCTTAGCAAGAGACCAGCTGATATGGTTTGGCTGTGTCACCAGCCAAATCTCATCTTGAATTGTAGTTCCGATAATCCCCACGTGTTGTAGGAGGGACCTGGTGGGAGGTAATTGAATCATGGGGGCAGTTATCTCTATGCTATTCTCATAATAGTGAGATCTTAAGACATCTGATGGTTTTATAAGGGACTTTTCCACCTTTTGCTCAGCACTACTTCTTCCTGCCATCACGCAAAGAAGGACGTGATGCTTCCACTTCTGCCATGATTATAAGTTTCCTGAGGCCTTGCCAGCCATGGTACTGTGTGTCATTTACACCTCTTTCCTTTACAAATTACCCAGTCCTTCATAATAGCATGAGAATGGACTAATACGGTATATTGGTACCAGTAGAGTGGGGTGCTGCTATAAGGATACCCGAAAATGTGGAAGCAACTGTGGAACTAGGCAACAGGCAGAGGTTGGAACAGTTTGGAGGGCTCAGAGGAAGATAGGAAAATGTGAGAAAGTTTGGACCTTCCTGGAGACTTGTTGAATGGCTTTAACCAACATGCTGATAGTGATATGGACAATGAAGTCTAGGCTGAGGTAGTCTCAGATAGAGATGAGAACTTGCTGGGAACTGGAGTAAAGGTCACCCTTGCTATGCAAGAAGACTGGCGACATTTTGTCCCTGCCCTAGAGACCTGTGAAACTTTGAACTTCAGAGTGATGATTTAGAGTATCTGACGGAAGGAATTTTTAAGTGGCAAATATTGTTAATATCCTCTCAAATATCTAAATGCTTAGCCTGGAAGCCTCCCATTCCCTTTCACTTCAGTTCAAAACTTTGCAAGTAATACACTAACAATGGCTTCACGGTGGTGGAGGAAGCAGAGCGTAAAAGTTTGAAAAATTTGCGGCCCGATGATTAGATAACAAAGAAAAATCCATTTTCTGAGGAGAAAGGCAAGCTGGCTGCAGAAATTTGCATAATAAGGAACCAAATATTAATCACCAAGACTATGGGGAAAATGCCCCCAGAGAATGTCAGAGGTTTTCCTGCTAGACCCTTCCATCACAGATCCAGAGGCCTGGGAGAAAAAAATGGTTTCCTAGGCTGGGCCCAGGGCCCCCCTAGGCTGTATGCAGTCTAGGGATTTTGTGCCCTGCCTTCCAGCGGATTCAGCTCTGGCTGTGGCTAAGAGAGGCCAACATACAGCTCAGATGATTGCTTCTGAGGATGCAAGCCACAAGCCTTGGTGACTTTCACATAGTGTTGGGGCTATAGGTGCACAGAAGTGAAGAATTGAGGTTTGAGCACCTCTGCTTAGATTACAGAGATTGTTTGGAAACTCCTGACTGTCTTGGCAGAATTTTGCTGCAGGGGCAGAACCCTCATGGAGAACCTCTGTGAGGGCAGTTTGGAACAGAAATGTGGGGGTGGAGCCCCTACACAGAGGCCTCACGGGGGCACTGCCTAGTGGAGGTATGAGAAGAGGGCCATCATCCTCCAGACTCCAGGATGGGGATCCACTGACAGCTTGTACTTTGCACCTGGAAAAGCAGCACTCAATGCCAGCCTGTGAAAGCAGCCAGGAAGGGACTATATCCTGCAAAGCCACAGGGGTGGAGTTGCCCAAGGCTATGGGAGCCTATCTTGCATTGGTGTGACCTGGATGTGAGACATGGAGTCAAAAGAGATTATCTTGGTCCTTTAAAGTTTAATGACTGTCCTATTGGATTTTGAACTTGTATAGAGCCTGTAGCCCTTTTGTTTTGGCCAGTTTCTCCCATTTGGAATGGGTGTATTTACCCAATGCCTGTACCCCCATTGTATCTAGGAAGTAACTAACTTGCTTTTGAATTTTCAGGTTCATATGGGAAAGGGACTTACCTTGCCTCAGATGAGACTTTGGACTTAGACTTTGGGTTAATGCTAGAATGAATTAAGATTTTGGGGGACTCTTGGAAAGGCATGATTGTGTCTTGAAATGTGAGGATATAAGACATGGGAGAGACTGAGGCGGAATGATATGGTTTGGCTGTATCCCCACCCAAATCTCATCTTGAATTGTAGTTCCCATAATTCCCACATGTCATGGGAGGGACCCAGTGAGAGGTGTCATGGGGTGGGAATCTTGGGGGTGGTTACCTCCTTGCTCTTCTTTTGATAGTGAGTTCTCACAATATCTGATGATACTATAAGGGGCTTTTCCCTCTTTTGCTCAGCACTCACCCTTCCTGCCATCATGTGAAGAAGGACATGTTTGCTTCCCCTTTCACCATTATTGTAAGTTTCCTAAGGCCTCCCTAGCCAGGAAGAACTGTGAGTCAATTAAATCTCTTTTCCTTATAAATTACTCAGTCTCAGGCAGTCATTCATAGCAGCGTGAAAACAGACTAATACACCAGGTTGTACTAAAGTGGGTCACATTAGATAGTGACAACCTAACATAATCATTCCCTGTCATGGGAGGGATAAGCACAGAGGAAGTGTCGCTTCAGCAAGGTTCTCTGTGGATCTGGTGTACATGGCAGTCGTGGTAGAACCAGGACCCAGACTGAACACTGATCCCTTCTTGATTTGCAAATGAATTTCAATTTTTGATGGCAATTTGGGCAAGTCTCTTCCTTTGAGTCACCTCTAGCTATGGAGTCCTTCCAGGGGAGGCCCAGACTTTTTGGTGAAGAGAAAAACCATTCCTACTTTGCCCCTTTCAAATTCCAGATTCCTGCATTACTAAATCAATGAGGATAGTACCATGATTGTGTAAGTTGCTAATTTTCCAGATTAAAACAATATTAGCCAATACATATACCTTATCTCAAGAGAACAAATTTCCCAGAACATACTAGAATGATACTGGGACCCTAAGGGAAAAAAAGATGAGAAAATTGCCCAAAGTCCTTCCATCTTGAAGCTTCCTCTCTGCACATGTGCTTTGGTCTACTGTTTCCACAGTTCACCTTCTTTTCCTCTTTTGGACCATAATGTGAGTGGAAGAGTTCTTCCCACAACTCCCATGCACTCCTGCTACAGGTGCAGCTAGTCACATGTCACTTGAAGGTTCCCTGGCCTAGCCTGGGTCGGGTGTCCATCCCAGACCCAGTCCATGTGGTGAGGCTGCAGGGCCATGCTATACGGACATGTATTGGAAGACAGGAGGTCACTAATGCTAAATGAATGTGGTGCAAGGAGGGCAGAGGGACCTTGAAAGGCATTCACTATATTCTCAGAGGCGGAGCCCTTAGAACAGATGCTGTTGATGCCCCATCCCATATTCTCTTGACCTATTACAATTTGCCAGTAGTGGATGAACACAGCTTCCTTCAAGGGTTACAACATCTTACCTCAGTTATTTGTGTCTCTCCTCCTCTGCTTTCTCTAACACCAGTCGTATTTGCTTTTTCTTGCAGATACACAACCCAACCTTGAAGTACAGCAGAACTAACATTCCCAGGGGCAGCTTTCAACCAGTTTAAGCAAAGGAGGATGTGAGATGTTGATAAATGTGCCAGGGTCCCCAGCCCTTAGGAAGATTCTGACATATATTCCACAATTTCACATAATTTCTTAGTGTCCTTGGTGCGATAAGCTGAGTTGTCCATATGGTGACTGAAAACCTAATGAACTCTTTAAGCCATTTCTCACACAATTGGCTTATCTCCTTCTCTGATTCTCTCTTTCTGCACTTGTGTTTCCTGGGATGATTTCCCAAATAAGTGGTAGCTTCAATAGTTCTCCTCCCTCCATACACACCTAGTGATATTTATTGTGAAACATGTGACAATGATATATAACATGGCAAAATGGACCTTATAGAACTAATGTTATTGACCTTTACATTTAGTGATTATTCTAAATTATCTGGGTGGACTTAATCGAATCACAGGAGTTCTCAAAAGTAGAAGGCAGAAGAATCAGAGAGATGCAATGGAAAAAGAACCAGACAAACTTCAAAGATTGACAGGTCCTCAATGCACAGTTGCTGCTTTGAAGATTGAAGAAGGGAGCTGCGAGCTGAAAAATAGCAGCCTCTAGAGATGGGAACAGTCTTCAGCTGTAAACCAGTAAGCAACTGGGACCTCCATCTTGTAATTGCAAGGAATTGAATTCTGCCAACAATCTGAATAAACAAGAAAACATATTGTTCTCTACAGCCTCCAGAAAAGAATCCAGCATGCAGACACATTGATCTTAGCCTGGTGAGATCCCTGTTGAACTTCTGACCTATAGAACTGTGAACCAAAAATTTGTGTTGCTTTAAGTCTCTGAATTTGTGGTAATTCATCATAGCAGCTGTAGAAAACACATACAATAAAGGTTTTATGAAAACGCTGCAGTGAATTAAACTGAAACTCTGGGGAGTACAGCGGGTGTGTGGACTACTCTACTGTCCTGAGTAGACACCACAGTCTAGAAAAAGCCAAGTTGAAGAGTAAGCATTATTAACAAATTAACTGAACAACTAGAACTTGAAAAGCACATGCTAAATAGAGGGCATACTGTGGTGAGCAATAATCGTGATGATAATAAGCAGCAGTTTTCCCTAGCAGGCAGCAGTTGAAAGGAATATTGGTTTAACATCTACCAATGAGCAGGGGTGGACAGACCCCTTTCCTGAAGAAAGAGTCCATAATGGGATTAAAAATATCCCTGTAAGCCGGGCACCCAGTGGCTCACACCTGTAATCCCAGCACTTTGGGAGGCCAAGGCAGGTGGATCACAAAGTCAAGAGATGGAGACCATCCTGGCAAAAATAGTGAACCCTCATCCCTACTAAAAGTACAAAAATTAGCCGGCCATGGTGGCGTGCACCTGTAGTCCCAATTACTCAGGAGGCTGAAAGCAGGAGAAGTGCTTGAACCCGGGGGGCGGAGGTAGCAGCGAGCGGAGATCGCACCACTGCACTCCAGCCTGGCAACAGAGCATGACTCTATCTAAAAAAAAAAAAAAAAAAAAAAAAAAAAAAATGACACACACACAAAATCCCTATAGTTCTTCTAGCGCCCTTCATCCAAATTTCCTATATCACAGAGAATCTTCAGAGTATTTCCTCTGCCTGGAAACCTTGACTGTAGGAAGGCTGGCTCTGGCTGCATGACCACTTATCACATTTGTTGGGTGGGCACACCTCTGTTCCCCATGATTTATCAAGTGTGGCCTCTAGTCTCTTTTCAAATCATGTGTCACGTGGGTACGGTGAGGTTATTCTCTCAACCCAGACACTCTGCAGAGCTAATCCAAGGAGTGCTGGGTGTAGGGCTCTGACAATCAGTTGGGAAGGAGTCAACAGGGGTGTCAACTCCACAACCACCCACAATGATCCTTACCCTGGAGCCGTCCTGGGAAAAGAACCTCAGAGCTACAGGTGGGTTCTTCCTATCAGGGAAGAATCAGGGTGGAAAAGAATGGGCAAATGGCCAGGGACTGAAGCTGACCATCTCCCAACTGCACAAATTACTGCATGAGTTATGTAAGTTACTTAATGTTGCCCTGCCTCAGCTTCCATACTTGGAAAATGAGACTACCCGACAGGGTGTTGTGAGGATTAAAGGAGTGACATCCACCAAAGCTCATAACACAGCACTCAGAACATTTTAGGTTCTCCATTAATGTTAGTTATTGCTGTTTAGATCCCAGCTTTATTGTTAACTAGTCAATTCTACTTTGTAAAGTTAATTCACTTTTCAGCACTCCAGTTTCCTTTTCTGTATAAGGGGACAATAAGGTGGTACCAAACTCAAACAACTGGCATATGAATAATTGAATGAGTATCAGTAAAGTGCTTCAGTGCGTGCCTGTAGCTTTATGGTTGTGATTGGTTGCTGTGGAGGGGGAGGCCCTCAGCTCTGAGCTGGGCAGGGAGAAGCAGAGACAAGTTACTTCAGCCTGAGGCTCCCCAGATTCGTTAGCTAAGCCTGGGGTCACTGTTAACTCCAGGGAATGATCAGGCACTAGGTCAGAATTGAGGAACTCTCTACTTCTGGCACTGGGTAAATTGTTAGATCAGTGGGCTCCAAGGTCAAAATTCTGAAAACAGGATATAGAGGCTCAGAGAAGTAATCGTACAGGAAAGTATGAATATGCGATCCATCCACAGCATTGTAGAAAGAGATATCTCCAGTCTCATAGTTCAGGAAGATCCCCACTTTCCTAGGGGGCTTATGAAGTTTCAGGTTGTTTCTGGGTTCAGTTAGAGTCTGACACTTATTCCCATCAATCAGCCCCATAGTCCAGAATCCGTTCTCAGGTGTCATTTTGACCCAACCTTTTCTCTGCACATTCTTACTACACACCCCTATATGCCACTCTTTCCTGTCCCCTACCTCCACCTCCCAGTAATGTCTCCCTGACATGAAGCTCTCACAGCCGAGAACACAATAATGCCAATCAAATCTCTCAGGGTTGTCCAGTAGATCCTGGGGCTCCTTGGCACACTGCACGCTCCTCTGGTCCTCAGAAACAAGGAGGATGGGGTTTAGTGTTTTTGCATCCAGAATCACATCCACTGCAGAGATTTTGAGGAAGTGTCCATGGGGTCAAGCATTTTTCCTGGATTTCAGAGCCTCAGCATGCAAGGCCTGGGCCATGCTGAGGAGGCCTAAGTCCAGAGCCTGGAGTCCCTAGCCTGCCCTGAATGTGACTCTGTCATCGGTGTCAGAAGAGAAAACACCAGGGATCTTGTGTCCAGAGGGGAAGAGGAGGGTGAAGTGAGGGTTGCATTAGGATCTGGCTAACCCAACACCCTGATGCGGCCTCAGGAAGCAGCAAGGATCCTCTTTCTACGTTTTTCTTGTTTCCCTCCCCACATTGACTCTGCCCACTAATGCTTTATGATCAGAGGTTAATTTTCAACCTTCATTCGACCACTCATGAGCTAAATGAGTTCCCCTTTACTGCAGTCTATTTTTCCATACATCTAATTTATTTAACAAAGTGGGGCCTCATCTGAAGCATTTCTTCATCTGAAAAATGGGGATAAACATACAAATCTCTAGCACTGTATAAAGCAATCATGTTATTTACTCAGCCCACAGCAGGGCATGAAGGAAGCTCCTGATGTTCCCGATAGCTGCAAGGCCGTCTCTGCTGGGTGGGCTATATGTGGGACCTTATATGCAATAGATTCACTCTCTGCCCTTCAGCTTTCTCCATCCTTTTCTGGGCCCCAGAAATCTGTCCTCTAAGGACAGTGCCACTGGGCTTCCTTGTCCTCTGGTTTGCTGTTGAGTTTGGCCAGTGGGAGGCCCTGATAGGAGATTGGAAGGAGAAAGAAAGGAGAGACACACCATTTAGTTTCCTGCTTCCTCCCTGCCAGCAGCAGCTGGTGTGGCTCTAACAAGGCCTGGTGACTCTCTCAGTAAGCCCTCTCTTTGAGCTACTTCTTACTCTGGGTTCCAGTAACTGCTTCCCCTCCCTATCCCTCCCAGGCTAGGGGTGGAGACAGCTCCCCAATGTTGGGAACCATGGGGCACTGCACTTTTCCTTGTTGCTTTCCCTTAACCCTCCTTTCCACAAACCCTCTTCAATCACACAGTTTGAACTCGTCATCTCTTTCTTACTAGGTTTTTGACCAATGCATATTTATTATTCCTTCAGTCTTCACCTCAACTCCCACAAAACATAGATTGCAGTCATCATCGAAAAATGTGGAGGCCAAAGTTCAGAAGCATTTGTGTGGGGACACAGACAGTAGATAGCATGGGAAGCCTGGGAAGGGCAAAGTTCTCTGGGCAGGCCTCCCCTCCTCTGTTTGGCATTTCCATCCTCACTCTCCCTGCAGTATCACTCAGTGTGTGTCTCCTTCCCCTCAGCTCCACCCTTTATGTGTCTTCCTTCCCAGGAAGGTCTGAGGAAGTGCAAGAGAGTGATACGCCCTGGTTCCCTGAGCTCTCAGCCAGAAGGGTCTAGGAGATGGGCCCCACCTTTCAGATTGGGATTCAATGTTGCTTGCCCCAAACTGTCTTGGTTATGGGGACATTTCTTCCCCAAATCACAGGAGTTGAGGAAGAAAAAAGGAAAAAGGAATATAGTCCCTCAGGTTGTTGGTCCAGGGAACATACAGTGATTTACTCACCTGGCTTGAAGAGAGCCTTTTTCTATTCTGAAAGGAAGAAGACACAGATAAGGAAAAGGTCAGTATTCTTGTACTTTTCCCCACTGCATTCTCCCCTCACTACCTGTTTTCTCTCCTTTTCTTCAGAGTCTCTTCCAGGGTCCAACTTCCCTCCTCTACAACTCTGATGGATCAGGGGTGGCATCTTCTCAAAAATGGTGGGCTCTGTTCCCTCTGTCATGAAGGGTACAGCCTGCACGGCCAGGCTTTGCAAGGGGGTGTGTAGGGTCAGGAGTCTCTCAGATTCTCTAAAAAGCAGAAATCAATCCCCCACCACAGAGAAATTGAGTATTTTGGTTAAATCTGATTCATGCAACTGAGAATATCAATAGGTCACAGCAGAGAAAGATTGAAGTGTTCATGGCACGTATCCCAGCAAACTCAGAGAGCATCAGGTTCACTCACCATTATAGGTCCAAGGTCTCTCTCCCCTACAATAAGAGAAAGTAGAGATGTCACCTTAACTTGCCATGTTTGAGTTTGCCCCATTCCCTTACTTTTACATCCATCTAATCTTTTTTTTTTTTTGACCACCTGTATTTTCTTCCTCTGCAGGTTCAATTCTCTCTGCTGTGTCCTTCTTAATATCAAATCCAGGAACATCAGTCGAATGTTAGTGACATGGCAATCACTTTGAGAGTTCCTTCCTGATGGTGTTCAGCTGATTCGTTAGGAATGTATCTAAACTCTTGTACCTGGGCATAGGTCCCACCATGTCTATATGCATATATACATATGTGTGTGTGTGTGTGTGCGCGTGTGTGCGCGCGTGCAAGATTCTTCTACTTCAATCTGTAATTTCCTACCTACCCTGAAAAGAATTTGGGAAATTCAATGAGCAATTCAGGGACTAGTTTTTGAAGCCAGTTAGAATAAATTGGTACCAACTGAACAACTGTTCAAGCCACTCTTGTTTATTAGACACACTCTCTTTTCTTATTTTTTTGTTCTTTATTATCTTTTATTCTTTTTCTTCTCTGGAGCCTATAGATTATGTAAAATGAAGAGTGAAGTTCCTACCATAGAGAATGAACTTCATCCACCTCTTCCCACTTCCTTTACAAGTGTGCCCCTGGATATTCTTCAGTGCTTTGCAGGGCTATGGAGTTTTGTGGCCCCTAGTAGAGAGAAATTGGAGGCATTTTTTCTTTGAGACTCGGCAAGAGAGAGAGAAAGAAAGGGAGAAAGAAACACTCCTCCTGAGTGTTACTCCAGTGAGTCACACTCTTTGTCTTTTTTCTTTTCTTTTTTTTTTTTTTTTTTTTTTTTTTGGCAATGACTAGGAATTGGCACATTTATTTTCTTTCCTTAGTCAAAGGGATCTAAGACCACTTCCTAACCTTGGGGAAAAAGTTAAGTGTGGAAACTATTCAAGCACAGACAGTTATAGATTCAGATTCAGAGAAAATGTCAGAGTGACTTAACGAGACGCATACTGGATAATTCTCCACCCTGCAATGGAATGAACAGGGAAGATGCATCAAGGCTCTTAAAGCAGGGACAGAAAGACATGCCTGGGTCTCTGGGGGAACGGGAACTTACTGATTTCCTCCAGGAGCTTCACTGGAAAATAAGCAGATAAAATAATGAACTGTTACAGGTGAGGGAGTTCTCTAAAAAATAAACCTTAAAAACAACCCAGC
Organism: Chlorocebus sabaeus; assembly: GCF_047675955.1. Lineage (NCBI taxonomy): Eukaryota > Metazoa > Chordata > Mammalia > Primates > Cercopithecidae > Chlorocebus > Chlorocebus sabaeus. The sequence goes on along the minus strand of NC_132920.1, from coordinate 26,422,938 downwards.
TGTGGTGTGGGGATAGGCGTGAGGCCTTTGGGCTTTGGCCTATAAGCTGGGTTCAGATAAACTCCCAGGGTCAGCTACCTCTTGTGATTCGTTCTTGCTTTATTGCGCTCCATGCCATTTCTCTCAACTCTTGCGCTCTTTTTCTTTCTGAACAGAGTCTTTTTTCCTCCTGCTGTTGCCACAGGAAGTAACTGGCTGCCCGGAGAAGCAGCAGCAAGATAGGCAGGGTCCCTGCCAGGGCAGCGATCCAGCTCTGGGCGCTCCTGAAGAACGGGCCTGTGAAGTGAAGGGCTATGGGCCATGGGGACCAGTGCACTCAGCCTCCCCAGACTGCAGCACCCCAAGTGTTGGCTGCTCACCCTAGGTCACAGGCCACAGAATCTATCTCACGGGGTTAAATAATCTTTCTCATTCTAAAATCTCAGAGGACTGTGGGTAAGACTTTGATAAACCCCCACTAGAGGCTGCTACTATTTCTTGTCTTGAGATGTCTGCCTCTCATGTGGAAAGTGAGTGACTTGAGCAGATCAGACACAGTTTTTTCTATTTCAACTTTTTGATAGGTAACACATGTACATGGTTCAAAAATATATATATAAAAAGTCATGCAAGTCTCCCATCCACCCAGTCCTCCCTCCCACCCTCCCTTTCTTAGCTTCAAATTAGTATGCTTAATATGATGCTTAGGGTGTCAATGCTGGCTCCTTTAGGTGACTAGCAGTGTGACTCTGGACTAATTATTTAACCACTCTGTTCCTACTGCCCTTCTCTTTGAAATTGGGGTAATGTTAATACCTACCTCCTGAAGTTACAAGGATTAAATTAATAAAGTGCCTGACACCTAGTGAGTGTTATGACATTGCTTGTTAACATAAAAAGTGTAAATAAAAATATATTCTTGTTTTTCCTCTTATTTGCACTGAAGATAGCATTCTATACACACCACTCTGCATTTTGCTCTTTCTGTGCAAAGGTAATCTTGGAGATCCTTCCGTATCAGTATAGAGATAATTTTCTCTTTTTTCTTTCACACTTGAGTGGTATCCATTGCATGAAAGTTCCCCAGCAGTGAACATCTGCATAGTTTCTAACCTTATGCAGTCATAATCAGTGCTATAAAAAAATAACTTTTTACCTGGATCATCTCACACAAATGCAAGCTTATCTACCAAATAAATCCCCAGAAGTGGAATTTTGGATCACTAAAGATGTAATTTGGGTAGATAGTGCTATATAGCCCCCAATAAAAGCTATGCTAATGCACACCAAAAATAGTTACTAGTTAGTTGGACAAGTTCTTTAGCAGGAAAGAAGATACTGAAATGCTAGAAACTGAGCCAGTAGAGGATGGGAAGCTTGGGGAGAGAGGAAATGAGGAAAGATTTCTGAACAACAGTGGGGAGTTCCCCTGTAACAAGCAGCTGGAGTCCATAGGCATCCCGTGGTTTCACAGTCCAGTTGGGTCACCACTTAAGTCAATACAGCCCACATTAACACCTTCTGCTATGAAATCTTCCCCTCAAATTCCTCATAAAACATGCAGCAGTATTCTGAAACATCTGAACTAAAACACTCAGCAGACATTTATCTTTGTATTCTTCATGAAATGTGTTTTGTCTTTTTTTTTTTTTTTTTTTTTTTTTTTTTTACTAGTGTTTAAGTCATTTTTTACTTGAATCAGATGGTGTCATTTAATAAGGATTTTATGAGTTCTTGGTTTTTAAATTCCAGACTTTCCTTTTCTACATGTGAGATAGTTTTCATTTTAACTGGCATGTTATATGCACACAGAAACAAAGACTAGAGCAAAATAATGTAACGCACGGGGAGAAAAGAAATGCACAAAGTAAAGAACATTCTCTCATAGAACAATGATCTGTTTTACAGGAAACAAATCTTGCCTTGAAATTTACACAGTGAGACTGTACATAACTGCATGAAAATAGCTATTTTTTAAAGACATTTTTCATTCATGAGTATTTTCAAATTTTTCACACTGTACACATTTCTTAAAACATGATACCAGCAGCAACTGAAAATGAACGCCAATTTTAGTACATATGCGTTATCTACCTCAAGGTAACAAAAGTATGTGGCAAAACATATACCACCCACAGTGCTTCAAAATATGCATTTCTATTTAACCAGCGTTTGTTGTAGGAAATATTCCTAATAAGACTCATTCACTGTTTATAAATGTTCTGGTATGCATTCTTTATAGTGAAGTGTTAATACATCACATCTTATTTATTTTAGCAAATCAGTATATTTTCTGCATTTAATTATAAAACTTAACATAGTTTTAAAAATTTATTTGCAAATGCACTTTTTCCATTTGGCACTATGGTGTGTTGCCTACTTAGCTGAATCTATAACGTCAGCTTATCCTAAGGCTGTCCATATACTTAATTCATGTAAGTGTTCATTTTAAGTAATGTGCTCACGGTGTACAGGAATTCATATTTTGGAGGTGCTTGATCTATCTACAAAGAAAAATTAGATAGGAATTACTTTATTATGAAATGCTCCCAGAAGTCTTGTGTGTGTGTGTGTGTGTGTTTTTAAACGAATGTTAGACTTGTGTGCATGGAAGTAATTTAGGTACATCATTAATATAGTTTAAAAGTTGTACATGATAAGACACTTTGTTTTTACTGTATGTTTTTACTAAATGATCTATTCCCCGTCCCAAGGCCAGCAGGAATAAAATTAGGTTAAATGTAAATAATAATAATAATAATAATAATAATAATAATAATTGTATAGGCCTGGCATGGTGGCTCATGCCTGTAATCCCAGCACTTTGGGAGACCGAGGCAGGTGGATCACCTGAGGTCAGGAGTTCAAGACCAGCCTGGCCAACTTGGCAAAACCCGTCTCTACTAAAAATACAAAAATTAGCTGGGCGTGGTGGCATGCACCTGTAATCCCAGCTACCCAGGAGGCTGAGACAGGAGAATCGCTGGAACCTGGGAAGCAGAGGCTGCAGTGAGCTGAGAATGCGCCACTGCACTCCAGCCTGGGTGACAGAGCAAGACTCCATCTCAAAAAAAAAACAAAAAACAAAAAACAAAAAAACCTGTATATTCATACAACAAAATAGATTGTATCCATTGGATAATATTCGTTAGGTTTTGGGGAAATGATGAATAAAAGGAAAAACACATACTGTTCCTAAAAGACACAAAACAAGGTGTAATGTATGGATCTAATGTTGTTAAAATTATAAATAATTGCCCTTCATGAAAAACACGATTCCTAAAGGCTGCATGGAAATCTCTTTTATGACTGAAACATGCATTGTTTGTCTATCCCTCGCCTGTTATATATGTATACTGGTTCAGACATTTCTATATTTTTAATATTTCTGAAATGAACAGATTTACATATGAATCTATAAGGGACATCTCTTTTTAGAAATTCTTAGAATAGATGCCTTGAGTTGGCCAGAAGAGATTTTAAATATTTTTTGCCCTTTTCTGACCACAATACATTCTTAAGAACATGCAAGTAGAACATTTCTTGACCAAATCCCAAACTCTGCAGGTCTTTATTCTTTGTACTACTTCTCCATTTTCCGTGTGTCCACAAGTGTGTGTGCACACCCCCTCAGGCACACCCCTCAGACACCTGACACTTTTCTCTGCACAAGTACTCTCCCTGCATGCCCACTCACCACTCTTAGCGATTCAGCCCCTGTCCTCCCCGACATTGTAGCCCAGGCTCTCATCAACTTCTCCCACTTACCTCTTAGCATTCCCATCTGAAAATCACAGCCCACAGAAGAAAGGTGGTTAATAGTTCTCCATTCTTTCTATCATGGTTGAGTCTCCATTTGGAAGAAAGGAAAAAGAAAGCAGAGGCTGTCTGGTCATCGCGAGGAATAATAACAATCTCTCTTTGGAAGAATTAGTTTTTTGATTGGCTCGGAGGTAGTGTTTCTCATCAGTTGCTGGCCAGAAACCCCTGAAGAAGGCTAAAAGTACATTGAATTGTACACGTTGAAGAAAAATTCCTGCCTTACCTCCCTTAGTGTTTGTGTTTATTTCTTTCATCCTTGTGTGTATATGAGTATTTCTATATATTTACTTGTCTTAAATCTTTTATCATAATGGAAATATCAGCAGAACAAAATGAGAAAAGATTTTAATGTGGTGAAGAGAGAAAGATGTCCACTAATTAAAATGCTATTGTGGCAGTTTGCTACATTTGCTTGCATGAATATGGGTACATGCAGGAGGAGGAGATATTACTGCAGAGTCACATAAACATATGAATGGAAAGAAAACCAGACACGATACACTACTTTTTTTTTTTTTGAAACAGAGTTGCACTCTGTCACCCAGGTTGGAGTGCAGTGGCAGGAACTCGGCTTTATGAGCAGATTTATGAGCAGACATTTATTAAGGAAATTGGCTCATGTGAATATAGAGGCTAAGAAATCACACAACAGCCCGTCTGTAGGCTGGAGACCCTGGGATGCTGGTAGCACGGCTCATTTGAAGTCTGAAAGCCTCACAACCAGGGAAGCTGGTTGTGTAACTCTCAGTCCAAAGCCAAAGGCCTGAGAACCCAGGGCCTCCTGGTACAAGTCCTGAAGTTCAAAGGCTGGAGAGCCAGGAGTTCTGATGTTCAAGGGCAGAAGAAGAAGAGTGTCTCAGCTCCAGAGGAGAGAAGAATTTGCCTTTCCTCTGTCTTTTGGTTCTATTGGGCCCCCCGCCAATTGGACGGGAGAATTTCCCACTGACTCACATGCCAGTCTCTTCTGGAAACACACTCACAGACACATCCAGAAATAATGTTGTACCAGTTGTCTAGGTATTCCATAATCCAGTCAAGTTGACATCTAAAATTAACCAGCACATGGATTAACTTCCAGGATCCACTATTCTAGTTTCCAAATGCGGTCTTCGGATTCCTAGCGCGAACTCTGATATACTCTTAAGGAGTCCCCAGTGTTAACACTATTTTCACAATAATAATAATGAAACATTAACCATTTTTCATCTCATTCTCTCAGTAGGGTGCAGTAAAGTTTTTTTTTTTTGAGAAAATATGACCTATGATAAACCAATAGGTTTAATACAAAGGCAGATATGAGAATACAAACATCTTCTATTAAGCCAGACATTAGATTTGGAAAAAGTTAACCAGGAATAAAAGAACTCCCAGTTCTTTTATTGGGACACAATAGATTGCTTTTTCACAAAACATCCTGTTTATATTAAACTATAATTGATTTATTCATGCTATTTTAACATGAATTAAAAGATAACATTTCAAATTTTGTTTCAATGTCAAATGCCATAACTATTAACAAATATTAACCCAAATAAACAAAAGTTCTTTAAGGTCCTCAATAGTTATTAAGTGTCTAAAGACATAATTAGATTAGGAAGTTTGAAGCCACTGGTGTCCCCATTGAACCTGAATGCTGACGTAGACCAGTTGCAGTACTGCCCTGCTCGACCAGGACCTCAAACCTCAACCACACTCAGGGACTAAGTACTGACTCATTGTTTATTGCAGGGACACGTAAGCCAAACCACATCCACACGAGTCCATGTTCTTCATTCATCTTCATCCCAGGTCCAGGCCTGTGGGTGTGTGTTGTGGAAATCCTGGGGTTGGGTGGAAATGAGCCATCATCTCCCAGGTCCCCTTAGCTGTTATGTTGGGGCTTATCCACCCTTACAACCTTGGTCCCTCCCAGCTGTCTGGTTCTACTTCCTCTATCTCTGACCTGCATATCTGGTTCCCTCTCCTCTCTGGTGGTCCTGTGGATTCCTCTCTCCTCTCTCATCCTGATGAACCCTGTTGACCTCATTCCATGTCCATAACATCTGGTGCCAACTGGCATGCTGGACTCAATGTGGTCACCCTGATGTTAAACAGCAGGTTTGCTGCCCATCAACTTCTCACACTTTCTTCTTGGCTGGGAGCTATGACACAACTAGTTTCCTATGCGTGGATCCCATCCCATAGTTACAACCAAAGGAACTACTAAAGCCACAGCCTAGTGAGGAGGAGAAAACTGGGGCTAAGGGCTGGAGTGGGTGTGAAAGAGGCAGGTGGAAGCTGTTCTCTTACGTGACCAGAGGGGAGAAGGGTGTGTCTTCCACCAACAACATTGTGCAGTGGCTGCTGAGATGACGAGGGCTTGTCTACATGGCTGTGAGACCGGCGAATTGATTCTACAGGCTCTGATTGGTCCCCACTCTGTGAAGTGTCAGGCCCTCTTCAGGCACCGTGACCCCATTGGCTCCTGTGAGTGCCGGACAGATGAAGATGGGGCTGTCATCAGACCCTATCCTGAAGAAGGGCCTCACAGGCACAGAAAAGGCTGAACGGGGACATGTGTAGATGTGCGATCTGTCCCTCATGTTGTAGAAGGAGACATCTCCAGCTTCACAGTCCAGGAAGACGCCCACACGGCAAAGGGACTCCTTCAAAGGGAGAATCCTCTTAGGTGAGGACAGGGCCCGGTATTGCCCTTTACACATCTCCAAGGTCCAGAAGCCATTCCGAGGACGCAGCAGGACCTCCTCTTTCCTCTCAACATTGTCTCTGCAGACCCCCACAGTCCACTCAATCACGTTTTCCACCTCCACCTCCCAGTAATGTTTCCCTGAAGCGAAGCTCTCCCGGCCCAGGACACAAGGCTCACTGTGGAATCTCTCTGGGTTGTCAGGCACGCTCTCCCCTAGGTGCCTGGCGGGGCACCTTCTCACACTTCTCCGGTCTCTGACAGCAAGAGATCAGGATGAGTGGTGTCTGGATCCAGGACCACATCGACTGCAAAGGAAGTTTCAGGTTTAGGCCTGGGGTCTCAGGAACCTGGGGGATTGTGTGGTTCCTGATTCCCAGAGAGGTCTCAGATATCTGTGGGGGGATCCCCAGGTAGTGGCCACTTCCATGAAGGCTCTCTGATCCTAGGCAGCTCACACACTGAGAATTACTGAAGCTGCCCTTCTATCTCTCCAGCAGTTCCCTCAGTTTGAGAAGAATTGGAGCTCTAAGAAATTCGGAAAGTTTAGCATATGAGGCAAAATTAATCATTCTTTCTCTCAGCGTTCTAAATCTGTGTTCCCTTTTCTATTCAAGACATAGGATCTCTGGCTGGGCACGGTGACTCACGCCTGTAATCCCAGAACTTTGGGAGGCCGAAGCGGGTGGATCACCTGAGGTCAGGAGTTCGAGACTAGCCTGGACAGCATGGTGAAACCCCATCTCTACCAAAAATACAAAAGTTAGCCAGGCATGGTGGTGCACGCCTGTAATCCCAGCTACTCAGGAGGCTGAGGCACGAGAATTGCTTGAACCCGGGAGGCAGAGGTTGCAGTGAGTCCAGATTGTGCCTCAGCACTCCAGCCTGGGTGACAGAGCAAGATATCATCTCAAAACAAACAAACAAACAAAAAAACAAAAACAAAACTCAAAACAAAGACCTATGATCTCTGGATTTTCTTTAGTTAGAAACTTTCCAACTTGGCTCAAACCAGCACAGAGTCTTTATGTCCTGCTCCTCCTCTCCCCAGTGGATCAGGTAAGGTGAGTGTTTCCCTTTACACTATCCCGGAGGGTAAAGGGTCTCTTCATTGGTCCTGTGTGTTCCTTTTACCAATCACAACTGACTTAAATGACTGACAAGGGCACCCTTCAAAAAATAAAGGAGAATAAATGTCCCCAAAAGAAAACCTGCTTCCTGAGGGATCTGTAGGCAAATGTGGGGAGGAACAATTCCCATCCAGTTTTGCTTCAACAGTGTGGGTCTGATGTCTTCAGGTATCACTTCTGTAGGTATAAGAAATGCTCCGGACACTGGGCATTCTGCAGGCCTCTCCCATCTGTATTTATTCTTACTTATTCTGTCTACCTTTCTATTGTGTTAAAATGATTTCCTCCATTCCACAAGTAAATATGTCTGACTGTGACGATTTGCTATTTTGTCCCAAGTGGAAAGTGGCAATTTTAAAATTCACCTAAAGAGGAAAGGTCCATGCGTCATGGTATCTGGTAAAGCTTGGATTCTGTGGTGCTTATGGGCAGAGGGGCAGAATCATAAGATGAAAAGTGCTCACTGGGAGTGGGCAATTGGGTTCTGTGCTCTCCCACTCACCGGAACACCCTCCCCTGGCAGGCTATACACAAAGTATCAGTGCTCTCTTAGGAGCAGAAAGGCATTTCTTGTCACCTATTGGTACACACTTTTGTCAGGCTTACTAGGGACCCTCATGGCCTCTTCCCCGCATGGGTCTTCAACTTGGCACAGTCTACACTATCCCCAGGATATAAGCTGCTAAGACAGTAATGTCTTTTTTCAAATTTATCCAGGATCAAAGAGCAACAACTACTGAAACGTAACTCTTAGGAAGGCTACTATATATGGGACACTTCTGGTAATCATGTATTAAATTATTCCAAAAGAGAAAGGATCCTGGGATGTAAACCATAGGGTGGATTGAGAGATGTCAGGATTCCCTCACAGAAGAGCCATGATGCATCATTGCTGGGACACTGTTGATGAACTGACCCCAGCTCCCTGCTGTCCCTGCCTAGCCTTGGTCCCCTTGCCCATCTCCTCTAAGGAGTCCTGTTAGCTGGCTAGCGGGAGAAAGCTGAGATCTAAGGGAACATCAGAGACACTCACCGGCACGTAAGACTGTTCTTCTCCATCCTGCAAGGGACAGACAGAGGCGAATGTCATGAGATGTTGCTAACTGAGCAGAACTCAAATTGTATATGGATTAGTTCAGGAAAGGCTAAACTTACGCAATTCTTCTTGAAGTTGCTCTGAAAAACAAACAGAAAGAAAATCATGTCTTCCACAGAAGAACTAAAAGAAGTTGGGTTTAGGCCGGGCGCGGTGGCTCAAGCCTGTAATCCCAGCACTTTGGGAGGCCGAGACGGGCGGATCACGAGGTCAGGAGATCGAGACCATCCTGGCTAACACGGTGAAACCCCGTCTCTACTAAAAAAATACAAAAAAAACTAGCCGGGCAAGGTGGCGGCGCCTGTAGTCCCAGCTACTCGGGAGGCTGAGGCAGGAGAATGGCGTAAACCCGGGAGGCGGAGCTTGCAGTGAGCCGAGATTGAGCCACTGCACTCCAGCCTGGGCGACAGAGCGAGACTCTGTCTCAAAAAAAAAAAAAAAAAAAAAGAAGTTGGGTTTATAGTAAAAATGCAGGAACCGTCCTTTCTATGAACAGCAACATCTCCCTTGCCTCATGCCTAGGGCACTGTCAGAAACCAGAAATGATATGTCATCAGGTGGTGGGTAGTGCCGGTACATTGTTATACTTGCTTTTGATCAACCATGTAGTACTTCATGTAGCCAGATGAATGGATGCAAGGTGGGCAGAGTGAAAGAACAAAAGCTCTGAGAGATTCATTCCAAGGACATCAGAGTTCCAAGTCCTTGCTGCTGCTGCTGTGCATTTCCTCTCTCTTCCATATGCTGGTACCTGGGAGAGTGGTGTCTTTTCTACGGTGCTGAACTGTCCTCCCACTCTTCTACTTTTTTTTTTTTTTTAATTAAACGGGGTCTCACTTTATTGCCCAGGCAGGTCTCGAAATCCAGGGTTCAGGTGATCTGCCTGCCTCAGCCTTCTACAGTGCTGGGATTCAAGCCATGAGCCACCATACTCAGCCTCTTTTACCTTTTACTTGAAGTTCTTTCTCTTTTTGCACACGTTCCTTCTTCAGTTCCTTTACAGCAATTTCTCTTGTTTTCCGTTCTTTCTCTTTTTGCACACGTTCCTTCTCCAGTTCCTTTACAGCAATTTCTCTTGTTTTCCGTTCAGACTCCTTTTCCCCTGACAGAATCTTTGTTTCCTTTTGGAGTCTGTTGATCCAGTAGATGCATACGGCAATGATTATCATCAGAAAAACCACAATGATAGGCAGGGCCACCACACAGGGAGACACGCTGGGCATAAAGGATTCTGAAAAGGCAGCCAGAAATGTCCACTTAGTTTGAAACAGAACATCTGGGGTAAGAGTGCCCTTAGGAGCACAGCTGAAGGGCTCCTCAGCCACCTGCTCTGTTGCTTTCTCCCTGAGAAAACTCAGATGGAGAAAGTGATGCTGGCTCAGATCTGGCTGACACCTCAGTGGCTTCCAGGGCCAAGGCCCAGAGGTAGCAAACCAGTCACCATGGGAAGGGCCAAGGTGAATAAAGCTAACCCGTCATGCTGAGTCAGCACAGCCACCACCCTGCCTCAAGCTACGATCACTCACGCCTGGAATACTGCAGTGCCCTCCTTCTTATTCTGCCCTCACCTTCTACAGTCTATTCTCAAGAGACCAGACCAAGTGTAATCATGTTAATTCTTAGCTCAAAACCTTCCAATGCTTTCCACTTCACTCTCCCTAAAAACCAAAGACTGTTTGTGGCTTATGATGCCATGTAGAATGTGTTTTCATTGTCTCTGTGAATTCATCTCCTCTCACTTCCTGCACTGACTCCATTTCAGCCACACCAGCATCACCTTCTGGGGGTCCTGGAAACTGCCAGGGATGTTCCTTCCCCAGGCCCTTTGCATATGCTTTTCCTGTAGCTGGTTGCTCAGTCCTTAAGCATCTGATGATTCCTTACTATCAGACGGGATGGCTCAATTTTCATCTCTACAGCGAAGTCTTCCCTGACCATTCTGTTAAGAATTGCAATGTCTCACACTGCCTCTTTATTCCTTCCTTGCTTAATGTTTCCTATAGATGTTCATCACCATCTGATAGAATATATGGTTAACTAATTATTTAATCACTTTTTGAGGGAAGAGTTCTTGATATAATTTGTTCAATTATTTACCTTTGGTTTCTAGAACAGTGTCTTGACATATGATAGGCTTCTTGACCATTTGTTGAATGAATTACGAGTATGTGTTAATAGGGAATTTCCGCGGCTCTATCCCGTGGAAAATCCCCTGTGCAGGAAGGGATGGCTGCAGCATACAGGAACACCAAGTGTAGAGAGTCACTTATCCACACCACCCTCCATGTGTTATGGTTGTTTTCAAAGTCTAAAAATTGCTGGCCGGGTATGGTGGCTCACGCCTGTAATCCCAGCACTTTGGAAGGCTGAGAAAGGTGGATCGTTTGAGGTCAGAAGTTCGAGAGCAGCCTGGTCAACAAGGCGAAATCCCCATCTCTACTAAAAATACAAAAATTAGCTGGGTGTGGTGGCGTGTGCCTGTAGCCCTAGCCTTCGGGAGGCTGAGGTATGAGAATTGCTTGAACCTGGGAGGCGGAGGTTGTAGTGAGCCAAGATTGTGCCACTGCAGGCTAGCCTGTGTGACAGAGAGAGAACTGGTCTTAAAAAAAAAAAAAATATTGCCGCAGCCTGAGGACCTTATCAGGGGGAAAAACAACAACAACAACAACAACAACAACAAACCAGGTTCACTCTCAGAGAAGAGGCTCCTACTCCTGAGTTTTGGGACTCTTTGATTCTCCTTCTGTGAGAAGCAGAGAGGCCTCAGCTCAGCTGCAGACTCCTGGTCCTCAGGGCCCAGGACCATTCCACCCACACTGCTGCCCCCATTCCCGCTCTGGGCTCCATCTGTGTGCTGAGGATCCCCATGCACCCGACGAGTCTCAGAGGGCAGAGAACTAACCTGGAATAAAAATGACACTTTCTTTCTTCTGACCGAGCAGGGTGTCACTGATAGAGCAGGACATGTTCCTCACCGACTTATCTCTGATGATCACAGCTGTGGTGACCATGAAGAGGCCATCTGTGTCAGGGGTGACGACCTCCTTCAGGGCAGGCACAATCCCACCGTAGGGGTCCCTCCACACTGTGAGGGGCTTTGGGTACCACCCTCTAGATATGCACTCCAGCCGGATGCCCCCGTCCTCGTGGCCCCTCATTTCAACGAGGGGCTTAGAGCCCAGTCCTGTGGAGAGATACCAGAGTTCAGACAAGAATCAGTGCCTTTTGCATCTCTTCTGTGCCTACTGCATCTCTTCTGTGAAACTAGAAAGTAAAGGTGAAAAAGAGGGAGGTAGGAAGCAAGAAATAGGAAGGAGGAAAAAAAGGAGGAGGGTAAGGAAGAAAGAACGTTGATGTTAGAGAACACCAAGAGACCAATGGGCCACATAAACTGTGAGTTCTCTAAGAGCAAATGATCCCATTGTGCCCTTTTCTTTGTGGTCCACGTACAGACCCCATCACGGCACCAAACATCTATCTGTCTGCTATAAATGCTTATTCAATTTATCCTGCCAGACTAATTTTCTCACTTCAAGATGGGTGTGTCGACTCCAACTTCAAACAGGCAGGTTTTGGATTTCACTTTCTGCTTCTGGGACGACTTCTCAGTAGACCTCAGCTTCCAGAAGCTCTAGAGTAATAATGACAAGGACGAAAGTCTGCCAGGCGGGCAGAATCCTAAGAAACCTTTTGATCCAAAGACGCTGACCCTTCTGTCTAGTTCAGAACTTCACATAACCACTGCTCTCTACCACCCATAGGAGGTGATGGTTTTTGGGAAACTTGACAGATCTAGCCTGCAAAGCCAACTCTAATCCTAATTCACACTATTTACCTCCCAGAGGCTCCATCCATTAGGCAGTATTGCTTTTCTTTTTTAGAGATAGCGTTTGAGCTCTGTTGTCCAGGTTGGAGCACACTGGCAAAATCATAGCTCACTGTGCCTTGTACTCCTGGGCTCAAGAGATCCTCCCGCTTCAGTCTCCCAACTAGCTAGGATTACAGGCATGTTCCACCATTCTTGGCTAACATGTTGCCCAGGCTGGGTGGTTTTCTTATAGTACTTTGAGAATATCAACTTATTAGAAAGATCCGGATAATCCAGGAACTAAGATAACCATACTACCTTTCCAATATCAGAGATCATCACCAAAAATTTTAAGAAACTAGACTCACCCTAACTACAATCCATCTTTAAATGAATCTTCCATAAGAGTGAACACTGGGTATGAAAGAGCTGCAAAAGCATAGTCCTGGGAGACCTTTCAGCCATGTGGGACCACCTAAACTTCTCTGAGTTATTCCTTTATAAAGTCTCCTAAAGAATTTTACCAAAGACAGGAAATTAAACCAAAAACTTAAGTCTGGTGTGTTGGCTCAATTTAATAATAAAAAAAATTTTTTTTCACACGGTCTCACTGTATCACCTCAGCTGGATTGCAGAGGCATGATCATAGCTTACTGCATCCTGGACTTCTGAGGCTCAGGTGATCCTCCAACCTCAGCCTCCCAAGTAGTTGAGACTACAGGCATGTGCCACCATGCCCAGCTTTTTTTTTTTTTTGCATTTTTTTGTAGAGACTGGATTTCACCATGTTGCCCAGGCTTACTGTAATTTTTTTTTTTTTTTTTAAAGACAAAATCTTGCTCTGTAGCACAGGTTAGAGTGAAATAAATGGTAGGATCTCGGCTGACTGCAACCTAGGCCACCTGAGTTCCAGTGATTCTCTGGCTCAGCCTCCCAAGTAGCTGGGACTACAGGCATGTGCCAGCATGCTTGTATAATTTTTGCAGTTGTAGTTGAGAAGGGGTTTCACCATGTTGGTCAGGCTAATCTCGAGCTCCTGACCTCAGGTGAGCCACCCGCCTTGGCCTCTCAACGTGCTAGGGTTATAGGCATGAATTACCGCACCGAGCCCAGGGTCACTTTAATTTTTATCAAGAGAAAAAACTACTTGTACATTTAAAGGCTCGGTAGAATAAGAATTAAAATAACTCAGCAAATTGGAAAACAAAGTTCTTCAAAACATTCCATGAGGTCCAATACAGGCAAGCATGACAAAATAGATTTAAGGGCAAAATCAGTTACCAACAAACCTAACAAAGAGAATACAGTAAACAAAAAGTCCTACGCAACCCAATTCAGAGTGGGGAAGGCCAGGCCAGTGTCAGTTTTACAGGCAAAGAATGGCAGATTCCTGCCGCACAGAAACCATAACTGGTCAAACCTAGAGCACTGCTATGAACACATTGAGGATGCAGTGTCAAGAAACCCTCCTTCCATGATATTGTGTTTTAATCAGATGCAAGGTTGCCTTTGTGTGTAGCAAAGATGGGGTCTCTTACCTGTTATGATTTGAGACCCCTAGGGAAGGACCCAATTCCCTAGTCTGCACATCCTCTGGTCTGATGGAGTGAAATGCCACCACAGATTATCCTGCACCCGAAAGGCTTTTTCAGTCCTCAAATATATCTGTTTGTTGTTGTTGTTTAATTTTTGATACAGAGTCTTGCTCTGTTGCCCAGGCTGGAGTGATGTGGTAAGATCTCGGCTCCCCGCAACCTCTGCCTCCTGGGTTCCAGAAATTCTCATGCCTTAGGCTCCCAAGAAGTTGAGATTACAGGCACACTCCACAAAGCCTGGCTAATGTTTTTGTATTTTTAGTAGAGATGGGGTTGCACCATGTTGGCCAGGCTGGTCTTGAACTCCTGGCCTCAAGAAATCCACCTGCTTCTGCCTCCCAAAGTACTCGTATTACAGGTGTGAACCACTGCGCCTGGCCCAGATATACCTTTTAAAGCATAATACACTAACCCCAAAACTGAAGTAATCACTTAATGTCATTTTAACAAACTCCTAGAAATCCCAGTTTAAATGCATTTTTATGTTGAAGGCTTCCCTATTACCTCCCAGTGAACTTTGTAGTCTTTCTCTATGGAGTTAGCAGGAACTATGTATAGTTTTGCTTCTGTATTTTGTCTTGCTTTAATGAAACCATCTATTTACAATAAGTCACTCTCTCTGCAATCAGCATTTTGGGAAAGAAGAAGTCAGGGTTAATATTTATCAGGAAATAAGATTTGATATGTTGCAGTTCTCTGGGCAAACGTTTATTCCAGTTGTCTTGGAACAATTATTGACAGTGTCTCCTCTCACTCTCAGAAGTGCAACCTGGGAGGCAGAGGTTGCAGTGAGACGAGATTGTGCCAGCGAGGGTGCAACAGAGCAAGACTCTGTCTCAAAAAGAAAAAAAAAAAAAAAAAGAAGTGCACAGTTCAATGCTAAGGCATGCATAAGACTTTTCTTCTGAGAGTGACCATTTTCCCCTGCTCATGGCCTCAGCTGAATTCTGCGTGTGCTTCTCAAGAAGTGAAGCCATTGCCTTAGCAGGGCAAACTCACTCGTGTGGCCCTTGTGCAGGAGGAAGGATTTTTCCCTGGAATTCCGTTTCCACAGGGAGAGTGTCCCTGTGGAATCTCTCTGTGGAAATGGGATTCCAGAGAAAAATTTGCTGGTCTGCAATGGGCATGAGGTTGGGAGAGAAACCTTCCCCAGAGTCACACTATGCCAAAGTAACAAAGCAAAATGAAGCAACGCACCTGCCACCATGAGGTGCAGGATGGCCTCATCGTAGGACCTGCCTTCTTGGAAGTAACAGCAGTAGGTGCCGTTCTCCTGAGCTGTGACATTGTGTATGACCAGGGCCACGCTGCCCCTGCTGATGTCTTTGCTCACAAAGGTGGTTCTTCCTCGGTACTCCTCCATCTGCTCCTCTGTTCTCTCTCTCCCACCCTTATACACAAACACTGCGGGGGAGAACTGAGACCGGAACCACCGCACCTCCATGTCCTCAGCATTTTTCTCGGGTGACAGATGGCAGCGTAACGTAGTGTTTTCTCCCACCATGGCCAGGATGGGATCAGTGGGCCCCACGACAGTAAACTGGGCTGTTCAACAAAGGGGTAGAGTCAGACAAAGACATCAGCCATCACATTTCTAAGGCAGAAAGGGAAGCAGATATTCCAGGGATAAACATATTCTTTCCATGGCCATAGGGTCTCTTTGGGCTGAGAAATCTGGGGACCAGTAGTTGTGGGTGTCAACATCACCCCTGGGAGCAGTAACTATAAAACGTGCTTCTGCTTCATGAAGGAAACCCTGGAGAGCCCGCCCTGAGCACCCTCTGTCCACCCTGTGTCCTTGAGGGGTTTTTCCTCCATTCCCCAATCCTGTGCTGTGCCTGAATGTAGTGTAAACTTGGGCCATGCAATAGAGCACCTACCCACTAGCTAGTTCCAGTTGAAATTAGTTGTAAGTGTAAAATACACACAGGATTATTAAGATTTAAAATTTCAAAATATTGACTATCTCATTGGTAATATGGTATATTAACTAAGTATTTAAATATTCATGTTTGATTATTTGGGGCAAAACAAAATATAGTATACAAACTTATTTCATATTTCTTTTCACTTTTTAAAATAAAAAGTAAAACTTAATTTTTTTAAAAAACATGCAATTGTACATGCAATTGTACAATTGGCCTCTGTGCCTCACTGTATTTCTTTTGGACAGTGCTGGTGTAAATTCAGTGAACATGTTCAAAATTAAAGGATAAGTCAACAACTCCATAGTCCTTTCTTTCTTTCCCTTTGCAGACTACATAGTTGATGTTCATTTCTGATAGGTGACAACAGCAAGTGGGACACATCGCTACCTGAGACCAGTGCACACAGTCGGAGAAGAAGGAGGAGGAGGATGAGGGAGGCTGGCAGGGAGAAGTGCAGGGCAGCAGCTGGTTCCATGAGCACCCCGGGCAGGCAGGGACGGGAAGCCTAGGGTTACAGAGCAGAATCAGCCTAGGAGTCTTGGCACCTCAGTGCTGGTCGGGCCCAACCTCTCCCGTTACTCAAGTAGGTCTCATCAGTGCCCCGACGTCATGGAGTCCCCTGCATCTGAGGGCTGAGGTATCTCCTGAGAGAGGGATTCCTTAAACATTCCATGAAATAAGCCATCAATGCCAAGATCAAGGGGGCGTTTTTCTGCCCTCCTTGGCTGACTTCTCTGGCCAGAATCTGGTTTCTTCAGTTGTCGCTGGATTCTGTCACACCCTCCTCCCTTCACTTCCTCCTCCCCGAGACCCAGGCTGGGTCACCCGAGGCTAAGCCAGGCCAGGCCGCACCTACCCACCAGTGGTCTTCCCCTCTCCCAGAACCCCATCTCGTGTCCACAGGAGATCCTGCTTCCCCACCTCCTGTGCCCACCCTGGAGCCTCCCCTCCCTTTCCTACCTTCGAGAATTGACGTTGCATTTTCTTTTCTCCTCTGGTTCTCAAATTAAGGGAGGAGACCACCCCTCATATTGTATTATGCCCGATTTCTGCCTCCAAAGAAAGAGCAAGTAAAAATTAAAGGCAGAAATGCAATCCATAAGCAGACAGCTCGGTGCCGCACCCTGGGCCTGGTAGTTAAAGATTAACCCCTGACCTAACCCGTTATGTTATCTATAGATTCCAGGGGTTGTATGGAAAAGCATTGTAAAAATTCCTGTCCTGTTCTGTTCCGTTCTGATTACCGGTTCTGTTCCGTTCTGATTACCATTTTTGAAAAAAAAGAGAGGATGTTTGCAACAAGTGAAAAAAGTTAAGGCATGTCAAAGAATTATCTGTGAAAGTCGTAAAAAAATGGTTATAAAAAGAAATTCACGCAAGAAATGTTGTATAATTTAAAAGTAAGTAGGCATCCTAAATGTAAAACTATTGAATAAACAGTTTATGTACAAGGTATATAAGAAAAGTAAAATATACTTTTGGTAGAATAATTATAAGGAGGCATAAGAATGTAAAGTTGTACCTACATTAAAAGGTTAAAAATATGTATATTTTGTTTTAAAGGTTTAATCAAGTTTTAAAATGTTAATTGGAAACAAAAATTCTGTGTGTAAACATTGACTAAAGTTAAAGAGGTATCATCCAGTTTTTCTGTAAACTGGACATTAAAATAAAAACATAACAGGTTTTTCTTAAAGTACCAACCTGCTCTTTAGCAAAAATTATAAAAGGTTAAAAAGAGTCTATAAAATCTTATCTTATGGTCAAACATTAAAAATTGGATAAATATGTCTACAAGGTTTTATTAAAATTGGGTTTAACATTAATAACACCCTAATATAAAGGTAAAATTTAGCTTATCTGGTATAAAAATCATACAGGAAGCATTGTTAAATGTAAAATAGTATTTGACTTTCTTTGGTTTAAAAACTAATAAAAATAGGTGTTAAAGAAAATTTCTCAGTAAAAAGGTACTGAGGACTATAAAGTCCACTGCCAAAGTCCCCACATTGAAAACAAAAGGTCAATTTCTTAAAAATTATATACTTGGTTTAGTCTTTTAGCACATGTACCACCCCTAGAATTTCCAGTAAACCAGCACCAACCTGAAGATCATGTTCTCATCAAAGGGTGGAAAGAAGAAAAACCCCAGCCAGCCTGGGAAGGACCCTACCTTGTGCTGCTAACTACCAAGACTGCTGTTCGTACAGCAAAAAAGGATGGACTTATCACACCGCAGTCAAGAAAGTGCCACCCCCTCCAGAGTCGTGGGCCATAGTCCCAGGGGAAAACCCTACCAAACTAAAGCTAAGAAAAATTTAACTCTTTTCATCTATTCTGTTACTCTTTCTTCTTTCCTCATTCTATTACTGACCATCTAGTTATTAACATAACCAAGTCAATTTCGCCTCAAACTACTGCATTTAATGCTTGCCTTGTTATACCCTGTGGAGACTTGCCAAGTCAAAGATAGCTTTCTATTTCAGAAGAGTACTTCTGTCCTTCCTGACTCTCCTCAGACTGGGCAATAGTAAAGTATTTGAGACTCCATCTCAAAAAAAAAGGATCAAATATTCCATCTGCACGTTAAACATAAGCAATTGTTATGCTTCTGCACATGGCAGGCCAGAGGCCCAGATTGACCCCTTCCACTAAGGTGGTCCTCCAGTCGACCAGGCATAGGTTGTATGGTAGTTCTTTTCCAGGAATCTACAGCCTGGAGTAGTAAGTCATGCCAAGTTCTCACTTCTATATCCTGAAGTCCGGCACCCTGCGGGTCAGCCCCTGAGGGCCATCCAGCTTCCATCTCCCAACACTAAGTTCACTTCGTGTCTCTCACGAGAAGGAGGAAACTTAGCATTCCCTGGAGACCTGAAGGGATGCAATGAGCTTAAGAATTTTCAAGAGCTTATCAATCAGTCAGCCCTTTCTCATCCCCGAGTGGATGTGTGGTGGTATCGTGGTGGACCTTTACTGGGCACTCGGCCGAATAACTGGAGTGGCACTTGTGCTTTAGTCCATTTGGCTATCCCTTTCACCCTGGCATTTCATCAACTAGAGGGAGGAAAAATAAGACATCGTAAAGCAAGAGAAGCCCCTTATGGGTCTTTTGACTCTTACATCTATTTAGATGCAATTGGAACCCCGCAAGGAATATCAGATCATTTTGAAGCTTGAAATCAAATAGCTACAGGATTTAAGTCAATATTTTAGTAGATTACAGTTAATAAACATGTAGATTGGATAAACTACATCTATTACAACCAACAGCAATGAGTTTTTCATGGGTTAAAAGAAAAACTCAGATCGGCCCCAGCCCTGGGACTACCTGACCTGACAAAACATTTTACACTCTATGTGTCAGAAAGAGAAAAAATGACAGTTGGAGTTTTAACTCAGACTGTGGGGCCCTGGCCAAGGCCAGTGGCTTATCTCTCAAAACAACTAGACAGGGTTTCCAAGGGCTGGCCCCCATATCTAAGGGCCCTGGCAGCAATGGCCCTGTTAGCACAAGAAGCAGATAAGCTAACTCTTAGGCAAAACCTAAACATAAAGTCCCCCCATGCTGTGGTGACTTTAATAAATACCAAAGGACATCATTAGCTAATGAATGCTAGACTAACTAGACACCAAAGCTTGCTCTGTGAAAATCCCCACATAACCATTGAAGTTTGCAACACCCTAAACTCTGCCACCTTGCTCCCGGTATCAGAGAGCCTAATTAACATAACTATGTAGAGGTATTGGACTCAGTTTATTCTAGTGGGCCCTACCTCCAAGACCATCCTTAAACATCAGTAGACTGGGAGCCATACGTGGATGGGAGCAGCTTCGCCAACCCCTGCAAAGCGACTCTGAAAAAGACAACAAGCCGTGCTCCAGTCACACCCAGAAGCTGACTGGTCTACGCAAGGCCGAAGCATGAGGAAACTCATTGCGGGATTCATTTTTCTTAAAATTTGTACTTGTACAGTAAGGACTTCAACTGATCTTCCTCAGACTGAGGACTGTTCCCAGTATATGTATCAAGTCACCGAGGTAGGACAAAAGATTGCTACAGTCCTATTATTTTATGGTTATTATAAGCGTACTGGGACTCTAAAAGAAACTTGTTTGTATAATACTATTCTATCCAAGGTATGTAGCCCAGGAAATAACCAACCTGATGTGTGTTATGACCCATTTTAAGCCTCCCATGATCACAGTTTTTAAAATAGAATTAAAGACTAGTCCTTTTCTAGGTGATAAAAGTAAAGTAATAGCTAGGACAGAAGAAAGAGGAGTCCCCAAGCATATAACCCTAAAATTTAATGCTTGTGCCACTATCAATAGCAATCGGCATGGAATAGGAGGCGGTTCTTTAAATTGAGAAACAAAAAGTTATACGGCAGGAAATAAGTATATCTGCCATGAATTAGGCTTATGTGCAAATGTGTGTAATTACTGTCTTGTGTCTCCTAGACTACTTAGAAAAAGGATGAAAAATATCCTGTTTAGCTCCAAAAAGGAGAAGGCAGCCCCTCCTGTACAAGTGGAAGCTGCAACCCCTTGACATTAGTAATTACAAATCCCTTAAACCCAAGGTGGGAAAAAGGAGAACATGTATCTCTGGGCATCGATGGAAAAGGACTAGATCCTAGAGTAAATATCTTAGTAAAATGGGAGGTTCGTAAACTCTCTCCAGAACCAGTATTTTGGACTTTCTATGATGAACTAAATGTGCCAGTACCAGAGACTCCAGGAAAAACCAGAAATTTGTTTTTGCAATTAGCCGAGCATGTAACCCAGTCTCTAAATGTCACTTAATGTTATGTTTGTGGATGAACTTAAATGGGAAATCAATGGCCATAGAAAGCCCGAGAATTAGTGTCTACAGACCCAGTTCCTGATGAATTACCAGCCCAAAAGAATCACCCTGATCATTTCTTGGTTCTAAAAGTCTCAATTATTGGACAATATTGCATAGCTAGAAAAGGGAAAGAATTCATTCATCCTGTAGGACAACTTAGTTGCCTGGGACAAAAACTGTATAACGGTACCACAGAAACAGTTACCTGGTGGAGTTCAAACCACATAGAGAGAAATCCATTCAGTAAATGTCCAAAGTTGCAGACCATTAAGGCCCACCCAGAATCCCACCGGGACTAGACGGCCCCCACTGGGCTATACTGGATATGTGGACATAGAGCCTACACTAAGCTGCCTGATCAGTGGACAGGTAGTTGTGTTATTGGCACTATTAAACCATCTTTCATCCTACTGCCCATAAAAACAGGTGAACTCTTGGGCTTCCCTGTCTATGCTTCCCATGACAAGCGAAACATAGCCATAGGTAATTGAAAAGATGATGCATGGCCTCCTGAAAAAATTATACAATACTCTGGACGAGATGGCTCATGGGGATACCAGCCCCCCATTTACATGCTCAACCGAATCATGTAAATGGGAGTCTGTTGCAAGCTGTCTTGG
This sequence comes from Chlorocebus sabaeus, assembly GCF_047675955.1. Lineage (NCBI taxonomy): Eukaryota > Metazoa > Chordata > Mammalia > Primates > Cercopithecidae > Chlorocebus > Chlorocebus sabaeus. Next base: position 26,401,425 of record NC_132920.1, on the reverse strand, counting down.
AGATCATCACTAATAAAACTGGTAAAGCCTTGACTGTTCTGGCCCGGCAAGAAACTCAGATGAGAAATGCTATCTATCAAAATAGATTAACTCTCGACTACTTGCTAGCAGCTGAAGGAGAAGTCTGTGGAAAATTTAATCTTAACAATTGCTGCCTGCATGTAGATGATCACGGGCAAGTAGTCAAAGATATAGTAAAGACATGATGAAACTGGCACAAGTACCTGTACAAGCATGGCACAGATTTGATCCTGAGGCTATGTTTGAAAATGGTTCCTGATTGACGGTTCAAAGATGGCCGAATAGGAACAGCTCCAGTCTACAGCTCTCAGTATGAACGACACAGAAGATGAGTGATTTCTGCATTTCCAACTGAGATACCGGGTTCATCTCACTGGGGCTTGCCGGACAGTGGGTGCAGGACAGTGGGTGCAGCCCACTGAGCATGAGCCAAAGCAGGGTGAGGCATCACCTCACCTGGGAAGCACAAGGGGTCAGGGAATTCCCTTTCCTAGCCAAGGGAAGCTGTGACAGATGGCACCTGGAAAATTGGGTCACTCCCACCCTAATACTGCACTTTTCCAATGGTCTTAGCAAATGGCACACCAGGTGATTATATCCCGCACCTGGCTCAGAGGGTCCCATGCCCATGGAGCCTCACTCACTGCTAGCACAACAGTCTGAGATTGAACTGCAAGGTGGCGGTGAGGCTGGGGAGGGGTCCCGCCATTGCTGAGGCTTGAGTAGGTAAACAAAGCAGCCGGGAAACTCAAACTGGGTGGAGCCTACCGCAGCTCAAGGAGTCCTGCCTGCCTCTGTAGACTCCACCTCTGGGGGCAGGGCATAGCCGAACAAAAGGCAGCAGAAACATCTGCAGACTTAAATGTCCCTATCTGACAGCTTTGAAGAGAGTAGTGGTTCTCCCAGCATGTAGTGTGAGATCTGAGAATGGACAGACTGCCTCCTCAAGTGGTTCCCTGACCCCCAAGTAGCCTAACTGGGAGGCACCCACCAGTAGGGGCAGACTGACACCCCACACGGACGGGTACCCCTCTGAGACGAAGCTTCCAGAGGAACAATCAGGCAGCAACATTTGCTGTTCAGCAATATTCGCTGTTCTGCAGCCTCCGCTGGTGATACCCAGGCAAATAGGGTCTGGAGTGGACCTCCAGCAAACTCCAACAGACTGCAGTTGAGGGTCCTGACTGTTAGAAGGAAAACTAATAAACAGAAAGGACATCCACACAAAAACCCCATCTGCACGTCACCATCATCAAAGACCAAAGGTAGATAAAACCACAAAGATGGGGAAAAAACAGAGCAGAAAAGCTGAAAATTCTAAAAATCAGAGCACCTCTCCCTCTCCAAAGGAACACAACTCCTCACCAGCAACATAACAAAGCTGGACAGAGAATGACTTTGACGAGTTGAGAGAAGAAGGCTTTAGACGATCAAACTTCTCTGCACTAAAGGAGGAAGTTCAAACCCATCGCAAAGAAGCTAAAAATCTTGAAAAAAGATTAGACGAATGGATAACTAGAATAACCAGTGTAGATGGAGCTGACAACCATGGCATGAGAACTATGTGACAAATGCACAAGCTTCAGTAGCTGATTTAATCAACTGGAAGAAAGGGTATCAGTGATTGAAGATCAAATGAATGAAATGAAGTGAGAAGAGAAGTTTAGAGAAAAAAGAGTAAAAAGAAATGAACAAAACCTCCAAGAAATATGGGACTGTGTGAAAATGCCAAATTTACATCTGATTGGTGTACCTGAAAGCGACGGGGAGAATGGAACCAAGTTGGAAAACACTCTGCAGGATATTATCCAGGAGAACATCCCCAACATATCAAGGCAGGTCAACATTCAAATTCAGGAAATACAGAGAACGCCACAAAGATACTCCTCAAGAAGAACAACTCCAAGACACATAATTGTCAGATTCATCAAAGTTGAAATGAAGGAAAAAATGTTAAGGGCAGCCAGAGAGAAAGGTCGGGTTACCCACAAAGGGAAGCCCATCAGACTAACAGCAGATCTCTCGGCAGAAACTCTACAAGCCAGAAGAGAGTGGGGGCCAATATTCAACATTCTTAAAGAAAAGAATTTTAACCCAGAATTTCATATTCAGCCAAACTAAGCTTCATAAGTGAAGGAGAAATAAAATCCTTCACAGACAAGCAAATGCTGAGAGATTTCGTCACCACCAGGCCTGCCCTACAAGAGCTCCTGAAGGAAGCACTAAACATGGAAGGGAACAAGTGGTACCAGCCACTGCAAAAACATGACAAATTGTAAAGACCATTGATGACAGGAAGAAACTGCATCAACTAACGCGCAAAATAACCAGCTAACATCATAATGACAGGATCAAATTTACGCATAACAATATTAACCTTAAATGTAAATGGGCCAAATGCTGCAATTGAAAGACACAGACTGGCAAATTGGATAAAGAGTCAAGACCCATCAGGGTGATGTATTCAGGAGACCCATCTCACGTGCAGAGACACACATAGGCTCAAAATAAAGGAATGGAGGAAGATCTACCAAGCAAATGGAAAACAAAAAAAGGCAGGGGTTGCAATCCTAGTCTCTGATAAAACAGACTTTAAACCAACAAAGATCAAAAGAGACAAAGAAGACCATTACATAATGGTAAAGGATCAATTCAACAAGAAGAGCTAACTATCTGAAATATATATGCACCCAATACAGGAGCACCCAGATTCATAAAGCAATTCCTTAGAGACCTACAAAGAGACTTAGACTCCCACATAACAATAATGGGAGACTTTAACACCCCACTATCAACATTAGACAGATCAACGAGACAGAAAGTTAAAAAGAATATCCAGGAATTGAATTCAGCTCTGCACCAAGTGGACCTAATGGACATCTACAGAACTCTCCACCCCAAATCAACAAAATATACATTCTTCTCAGCACCACATCGCACTTACTCCAAAATTGACCACAAAGTTGGAAGTGAAGCACTCCTTAGCAAATGTAAAAGAACAGAAATTATAACAAACGGTCTCTCAGACCACAGTGCAATCAAACTAGAACTCAGGATTAAGAAACTCACTCAAAACCGCTCAACTACATGGAAACTGAAAAACTTGCTCCTGAATGACTACTGGGTACATAATGAAACGAAGGCAGAAATAAAGATGTTCTTTTAAACCAATGAGAACAAAGACACAACATACCAGAATCTCTGGGACACATCTAAAGCAGTGTGTAGAGGGAAATTTATAGCACTAAATGCCCACAAGAGAAAGCAGGAAAGATCTAAAATTGACACAATAACATCACAATTAAAAGAGCTAGAGAAGTAAGAGCAAACACATTCAAAAGTCAGCAGAAGGCAAGAAATAACTAACATCAGAGCAGAACTGAAGGAGATAGAGACACAAAAAACCCGTCAAAAAATCCATGAATCCAGGAGCTGGTTTTTTGAAAAGATCAACAAAATTGACAGACCACTAGTAAGACTAATAAAGAAGAAAAGAGAGAAGAATCAAATAGATGCAATAAAAATGATAAAGGGGATTGCACCACCGACCCCACAGAAATATAAACTACCATCAGAGAACACTATAAACACCTCTACCCAAATAAACCAGAAAATCTAGAAGAAATGGATAAATTCCTGGACACATACACTCTCCCAAGACTAAACCAGGAAGAAGTTGAATCCCTGAATAGACCAATAACAGGCTCTGAAATTGAGGCAATAATTAATAGCCTACCAACCAAAAAAAGTCCAGGACCAGACAGATTCACAGCCGAATTCTACCAGAGGTACAAGGAAGAGCTGGTACCATTCCTTCTGAAACTATTCCAATCAATAGAAAAAGAGGGAATCCTCCCTAACTCATTTTATGAGGCCAGCATCATCCTGATACCAAAGCCTGGCAGAGACACAACATAAAAAGAGAATTTTAGACCAATATCCCTGATGAGCATTGATGCAAAAATCCTCAATAAAATACTGGCAAACCAAATCCAGCAGCACATCAAAAAGCTTATCCACCATGATCAAGTGGGCTTCATCCCTGGGATGCAAGGCTGGTTCAACATACGCAAATCAATAAATGTAATCCATCATATAAACAGAACCAAAGACAAAAACCACATGATTATCTCAATAGATGCAGAAAAGGCCTTTGATAAAATTCAACAGTCCTCCATGCTAAAAACTCTCAGTAAACTCGGTATTGATGGGACGTATCTCAAAATAATAAGAACTATGTATGACAAACCCACAGCCAATATCATACTGAATGAGCAAAACCTGGAAGCATTCCCTTTGAAAACTGGCACAAGACAGGGATGCCCTCTCTCACCACTCCTATTCAACATAGTGTTGGAAGTTCTGGCCAGGGCAACCAGGGAGTAGAGAGAAATAAAGGGTATTCAATTAGGAAAAGAGGAAGTCAAATTGTTCCTGTTTGCAGATGACATGACTATATATTTAGAAAACCCCATCGTCTCAGCCCAAAATCTCCTTAAGCTGATAAGCAACTTCAGCAAAGTCTCAGGACACAAAATCAATGTGCAAAAGTCATGAGCATTCTTATAACCCAATAACAGACAGAGAGCCAAATCATGAGTGAACTCCCATTCACAATTGCTTCAAAGAGAACAAAATACCCAGGAATCCAACTTACAAGGGATGTGATGAATCTCTTCAAGGATAACTACAAACCACTGCTCAGTGAAATAAAAGAGGACACAAACAAATGGAAGAACATTCCATGCTCATGGATAGTAGGAATCAATATCGTGAAAATGGCCATACTGTCCAAGGTAATTTATAGATTCAATGCCATCCCCAACAAGCTACCAATGACTTTTTTCACAGAATTGGAAAAAACTACTTTAAAGTTCATATGGAAGCAAAAAAGAGCCCATATTGCCAAGACAATCCTAAGCCAAAAGAACAAAGCTGGAGGCATCACGCTACCTGACTTCAAACTATACTACAAGGCTACTTTAAGCAAAACAGCATGGTACTGGTACCAAAACAGAGATATAGCCCAATGGAACAGAACAGAGCCCTCAGAAATAATACCACGCATGTACAACCATCTGATCTTTGACAAACATGACAAAAAGAAGAAATAGGGAAAGGATTCCCTATTTAATAAATGGTGCTGGGAAAACTGGCTAGTCATATGTGGAAAGCTGAAACTGGACCCCTTCCTTACACTTTGTCCAAAAATTAATTCAAGATGGATTAAAGATTTAAACCTAAAACCATAAAAACCCTAGAAGAAAACCTAGGCAATACCATTCAGGACACAGGCATAGGCAAGGACTTCATGTCTAAAACACCAAAAGCAATGGCAACAAAAGCCAAAATTGACAAATGGGATCTAATTAAACTAAAGAGCCTCTGCACAGTAAAAGAAACTACCATCAGAGTGAACAGGCAACCTACAGAATGGGAGACAATTTTTGCAATCTACTCATCTGACAAAGGGCTAATATCCAGAATCTACAAAGGACTCAAACAAACTTAACAAGAAAAAAATCAAACAATCCCATCAAAAAGTGGGCAAAGGATATAAACAGACACTTCTCAAAAGAAGACATTTATGCAGCCAACAGACACATGAAAAAATGCTCATCATCACTGGCCATCAGAGAAATGCGAATCAAAACCACAATGAGATACCATCTCACACCAGTTAAAATGGCGATCATTAAAAAGTCAGGAAACAACAGGTGCTGGAGAGGATATGGAGAAATAGGAACACTTTTACACTGTTGGTGGGACTGTAAACTAGTTCAACAATTGTGGAAAACAGTGTGGCGATTCCTCAAGGATCTAGAACTAGAAATACCATTTGACACAGCCATCCCATTACTGGGTATATAACCAAAGGATTATAAATCATGCTGCTATAAAGACACATATACACGTATGTTTATTGTGGCACTATTCACAATAGCAAAGACTTGGAACCAACCCAAATGTCCATCAATGATAGACTGGATTAAGAAAATGTGGCACATATACACCATGGAATACTATGCAGCCATAAAAATGGATGAGTTCATGTTCTTTGTAGGGACATGGATGAAGCTGGAAACCATTATTCTCAGCAAAATATCGCAAAGACAAAAAAACAAGCACTGCATGTTCTCATTCATACGTGGAAATTGAACAATGAAAACACTTGGACAGAGGAAGGGGAACATCACACACCGGGGCCTGTCGTGGGGTTGGGGGGACAGGAGAGGGATAGCATTAGGAGATATACCTAATGTAAATTATGAGTTAATGGATGCAGCACACCAACATGGCATATGTATACATATGTAACAAACCTGGATGTTGTGCACATGTACCCTAGAACTTAAAGCATAAAAAAAAAAAAAAGGTTTCCAGCACTAGGAGGATTTAAAACTCTTATCATAAAAATTATAGTACTAATAGGAACCTGCTTACTGATCCCTTGTTTACTACCTGCACTCATTCAAATAGTAAAAGGTTTCATCGCTACTCTAGTTCACCAGAATGCTTCAGCACAAGTGTACTACATGAATCACTATTGATCTGTCATGCAGGAAGACATACGTAGTGAAGATAAAGGTGAGAACTCCCACTAATAAAATGAGAGAGAGTCTCAAAGGAGGTGAATAAGGGAGTAGAACACCCCTCATATTGTCTTATGCCCAATTTCTGCCTCCAAAGAAAGAAGTAAAAACTAAAAGGCAGAAATGAAATCCACAGGCAGACAGCCCAGCACTGAGCCCTAGGCCTGGTAGTTAGAGATCAACCCTGACCTAACTGGTTATGGTTATCTATAGACTACAGACATTGTATAGAAAAGCACTGTGAAAATCCCTGTCCTGTTCTGTTCCGTTCTGATTACCAGTGCATGCAGCCCCCAGTTACGTACCTGCTGCTTGCTCAATTGATCACAACCCTCTCACATGGACTCCCTTAGAGTTGAGAGCCCTTAAAAGGGACAGGAAATGTTCATGCGGGGAGCTCAGCTCTTGGGACAGGAGTCCTGCCAATGCTCCTGGCCGAATAAACCCCTTCCTTCTTTAACTTGGTGGCTGAGGGGTTTTGTCTGCGGCTCTTCCTGCTACACTCCCATGTCCTGTCTTGTATTATTGTTACTCAGGTATGAACTGTGTCTTTGCTGTGATGGGTGTACCTGCTTCTCAGGATAGACTTCTGCAGGATGTGATTACTCTCACCTTACAGGGCCCAGCTCTAAGCTCTAAGCTCTGCTTTCAGCTGTTGTTCAATGCATGAGTGACATGTTCAGTGTAAGGTCATTCCCACCACATCATGGCCCAGTTCCTGGAGTCATTTGGCACCAGAGTGTGACAGAGAGGTGCTAGTAGGATTAAGCCACTCTAGTTCAGGATTTCTGGGACTGGGAAGGAGGAACCAGTAGGTTCCTTCTGCAGAGAAAGTTCTTTGATGAGAATAAGCTAAAGAAAGCTCGGAGAACTGTTTTATCCATTGGACTGACCCTTAAACTTTCTCTTTCTCATACAGTAGTCTCACACATCACCTGATGCTTCTGGATTATAATTCAAATAAGATTCTGGGTTGAGTGACTCATGAGGGTAAATACATCAGTATTAGAACATTCCAAACAGGACTAGGCAGCTGTTGAGAAGAGGCAGAAGAGAAGGATGCAAGGGTCTAAGAGCATGGTCAGCCAGGATGAGATCTGACTTTACATTTTTTACCTGAAGAAATAAGGCCCAGGGCTTTGAAGTATGTCTTTTGCCAGAAGTATCCAGCTAAGCCAGGCCTCAACCTCTGTCAAAGTTGATCTGAGCCAGAGGGAAACATGTGTGTTCTGAAAAGAAAGAGGATCAGTTGAAGATGGGGTAGCTTAGAAAGAAATCAAGTTCTACTGGGGTGTGCCCAGTTAGATAGTAACAACCTAACCCAATCATGCTCTGTAGTGGGAGGGATAGAGACAGAAAGGGTCACTTTAGCAAGGTTGTTTATGGACCGGCCAACCCTGGAAGAACCAAGACACAGGGTGAACACTGATTCCCTTTTGCTTTGCAATAAACTACCATCTTTGAAGGTAATATGGGTGTGTCATCTCCAGCTATGGAGTACTCCCAGGGGAGGCCTAGACATCTTGGCACACAGAAAATCCATTCCTACTCTGCCCTGTTCAAATTCTAGATTTCTGACCCACAGAATCACTGAACATATTATAATAGTTGCATAAGCTTCTGAATATTAGGACTACAGCAATATTAATGAGTACATTTACCTTGCCTCAAAAGAACGAATTTTTTCAAAGAGAAGAAGTGATACTGGGCTTCTAAAAGAACCAAACAGGAGAAATTTGCCTAAACTCTTTCCATCTTGTAGCCTTCTCTCTGCTCATCGGCTTTGGTGTTCTCTCTGCAATCCACCATTTTTCAGTCCACACCATGAAAGAAACAGTTCTTCCCACAGCTCCCATGCACATCTGCTACAGGTGTAACTGGTCACATGTCACTTGGTCCTCTGGCCTAGCCCGAGTCAGGTGTCCATCCCAGACCCAGTCCATGTGGTGATGCTGCAGGGCCACGTGATATGGACATGTATTGGAAGAGAAGAGGTCACTAATGCTAAATGTGGTACAGGGAGGGCAGAGAGACCTTGAAAGGCATTCACTATATTCTCAGAGGCGGAGCCCTTGGAACAGGCGCTGTTGATGCCCCATCCCATATTCTCTTGGCCTATCACAGTTTGCCAATAGCTGAGGCACAGTTTTCTGCAAGGATGACAACCTCCCCACCTCCAGTGAGTATCTCCCTTCTCCTTTGCCTGTGAGCTTTATCACACCCGTGATAGTTGCTTTTCTGCAGTTATATAGCTTAATCTTAAAGTGCATTAGAATTAACACTCCCAGGCCAACCTTCAACCAATTCAAGCAAAGGAGGATGGGAAGTGGAGATAAAGCCTCAGGCCCTGTAGTCCTTAGGAAGATTCTGAGCTATATCACACATTTCATATGGTTTCTTACAGAGTCCTAAAAGGGATTGAACCAAGTTATCCACATGGTAACTGACTCATGAGTGAACCCTTTATCCCATTTCTCATGTAAGTGGCTTTCTTTCATTTCTCAATTTATTTCTGCACTTGTGTTTCCTGGGATCTCTTCCCAAATCAGTGTGGTGAGCTGAATAGTGCTGCCCCCACCCACCCTTGGAGCTATATCCACTATGAAAGTTATGAAAAGAATGTATAACATGGTAAAATGAATTTTACACAGAATTAAGATTATGGACCTTAAAATAGAAAGATTATTCTAAATTGTCTGGGTGATCTCAGTTTAATCATAGGAGTCTTTAAAAGTAAAAGGCAGATTGAGCGCTGTGGTTCACGCCTATAATCCCATCACTTTGGGAGACCAAGGTGGACAGATTGCTTGAGTTCAGGAGTTTGAGACCAGCCTGGGCAACTTGGCAAGACCCTGTCTCTACAGGAAAATACTCTGGCATGGTGATATGGGCCTGTGGTCCCAGCTACTTGGGAAGCTAAGGTGGGGGGATTGCTTGAGCCCAGGTGACAAAATATGTGGTGAGCTGAGATCACGCCACTGCACTTCAGCCTGGGTGACAGAGTGAGTCCTTGTCAAAGAAGAGGAAAAAAAAAAAAGTAAAGAAGTGAAAAAAAAAGGAGAAGGTGAAAGAATCAGAGAGATACAGTGAGCAAAAGACCTAGGAGATGAGCCTCAACGCACTGTTGCTGCTTTGAAGATATAGGAAACGAGCTAGGAGCCAGAGTGTGGCAGCCTCTAGAAGTGGGTACAGCCCTTAGCTAATAACCGGGAAACAACTGGGACCTCAGTCCTATAAATGAAAGGAACTGATTCCGTCAACAATCTGAATAAGCAAGGAAACAGTTTCTTCCTTAGAGACTCCAGAAAAGAATCCAGTCTGCAGACACCTTGATTCTAGCCTGGTGAGATTTCTGTGGGACTTCTCACCTACAGAACAGTGAGATAATACCTTTGTTTTGCTTTAAGTTTATGAATTTCTGAGGCCAGGCGCGGTGGCTCATGCCTGTAATCTCAGCACTTTGGGAGGCCGAGGTGGGTGGATCACGTGGTCAGGAGATCGAGACCATCCTGGACAACATGGTGAAACCCCGTCTGTACTAAAAATACAAAAAATTAGCCGGGCGTGGTGGCACACACCTGTAATCCCAGCTACTCGGGAGGCTATGGCAGGAGAATCACTTGAACCTGGGAGGCGGAGGTTGCAGTGAGCTGAGATTATATTCCAGCCTGGGAGTGGTATGATCCAGTCTCAAAAAACAAAAAAACAAAAAAACAAAAAAACAAAAAGAGAATGTTTATAAATTTCTGATAATTCAGATGGCAGCAATAGAAAATGCACCCAATAAGGGTTTTGTGAAAATGCTGTAGTGAGGTAAACTGAGACTGTGGTGAGTACAGTGGGTGTGCAGACTATTCCTCTTTGCTGAGTAGACTCCACAGTCTAGAAAAAGCCAAGTTGAGGAGTAAGCATTATTAACACTTTATTAAATGACTAGAACTTGACAACCACTTGCCAAGTAGAGGGGATACAGTGGTGAGCAATAATAGTGATGATAATGAGGAGTAGTTTTCCCTAGCAGGCATCAGTTGAAAGGAATATGGGTTTAACATCCACCAATGACCAGGGGTGGACAGACCTATTTCCAGAAGACTGAGTCCATAGCGGGATTAAAACCATCCCTGTAATTCTTCTAGCTTCCTTCATCCAAATTTCCTATATCACAGAGAATCTTTAGGGTATTTGTTCTGCCTGGAAACCTTGACTGTAAGAAGGCTGGTTCTGGCTGCGGTATCACTTATCACATTTTTGGGTGGGCACACATCTGTGCCCCATTATTTATTGCGAGGGGCCTCTAGTCTCATTCCAAGTCACATGTCATGTGGATACTATGAGGTTATTCTCTCCACCAAGACACTCTGCAGAGCTAACCCAAGGAGTGCTGGGTCTAAGGCTCTGATAATCAGCTGGGAAGGAGTCAATAGGGATGTCAACTCCACAACCACTTACAATGATCTCTACCCTGGAGCTGTCCTGGGGAGGAAACCTCAGGGCTACATGTAGGTTCTTCCCGTGGGAAAACATCAGGCTGGAAAAGAATGGGCAATTAGCCAGGGACTGAGGCTGAACATCTCCCAACTACACAAATTACCATATGAGTTATGTAAATTACTTAATATTGCCCTGCCTCAACTTCCATACTTGCAAAATGAGACTACCCGATGGGGTATTGTGAGGATCAAAGGACTGACATCCACCAAAGCGTACAACACAGCACTCAGAACAGTTTAAATTCTGTGTTAATGTTAGTTACTGTTGTTTAGATCCCAGCTCTGTTGTTCACTAGTCATGTCTACTTTGTAAAGTTAATTCACCTTTCTGTACCCCAGTTTCCTTATCTGTATAAAGGGACAATAGGTGGTACCAAACTCAAACAACTGTCATATGGAATCATCGAATGAATATCAGTAAAATGCTTCAGTGCGTGCCTGTAGCTTTATGGTTCTGATTGGTTGTTATGGAGGGGGAGGCCGTCAACTCCAGGGTGGGCAGGCAGAAGCAGAGATGTTGCTTCAGCCCGAGGCTCTCCATTTTCATTAGCTAAGCCTGGGGCCACTGGTGTCTCCAGGGAATGATCAGGCACTAGGTCAGGATCGGGGGAACTCTCTACTTGTTTTGGTGTTGGGCAAATGGTCAGGGCAGTGGGCTCCAAGGTCAAAATTCTGAATACAGGATACAGAGGCTCAGAGAAAGTGGTGTGCGGAAAGGTGTAGATATGAGATCCATCCATGGCATTGTAGAATGAGATCTCTCCAGTCTCATAGTCCAGGAAGATCCCCACTTTCTTAGGGGGCTCAGGAAGTTTCAGGTTGTTTCTGGCCTCAGTGAGAGCCCGATACTTATTCCCATCAGTCAGTCCTATAGTCCAGTATCCATTCTCCGGTGTCATTTTGACCCAAATTTTTCTCTGCACATTCTTACTACACACCCCTATATTCCACTCTTTCCTGTCCCCTACCTCCACCTCCCAGTAATGTCTCCCTTACGTGAAGTTTTCACGGCCAAGCACACAGTAACGCCATTCAAACCTCTCAGGGTTGTCTGGCAGATCCCGCGGCTCTTCGGCACGCTGCACACTCCTCTGGTCTTCAGAAACAAGGAGGATGGCATTTGCCGTGTCTGGATCCAGAATGACATCTGCTGCAGAGAGTTTGAGGAGGTGTCCATGGGGTCAGCCATTTTTCCTGGATTTCAGAGCCTCAGCATGCAAGGCCTGGACCATGCTGCGGAGGTCCTTCTATAACGTACTTCACCTGCCCTGAATTTGACTCTCTCATCAATGTCATGGGAGAAAGCTCAAGGGGTCTTGTGTCCAGAGGGGAAATGAAAGTAAGGTCAGTATTTGCCTAACCCAATACCCTGATGCTGCCTCAGGAAGCAACAAGGATCCTCTTACTACATTTTTCTTGTTTCCCTCCCCACATTGACTCTGCCCCTGAATGCTTTATAATCAAAGGTTAAATTTCAGTCATCACTCGACCACTCATGAACTAAATGAATTTCCTTTTTCTGCAGTCTATTTTTCCATACATCAAATTTATTTAACAAGGTGGAGCATCATCTGAAGCATTTCCTCAACTGAAAAATGGGGATAAAAATACGAATTTCTAGCATAGTATAAGGGAGTCATGTTATTTACTCATCGAACAGCAGGGCATGAAGAAAGCTCCTGATATTCTAATAGCTGCAAGGTAGTCTCTGTGCTGGGCTCTGTGGGGGCCCCAGATTCACTCTCCAACCTTCAGCTTTCTCCACCCTCTTCTGGGCCCCAGGAATCTGTACTCTAAGGACAGTGCCACTGGGCTCCCTTGTCCTCTAGTTTGCTGTTGGGTTTGGCCAATGGGAGGCCCTGGCAGAAAATTGGAAGGAGAAAGAAAGGAGAGACACACGGTTTATTTTCCTGCTTCCTCCCTGCCAGCAGCAGCTGGTGCTGCTCTAACGAGGCCTGACAACTCTTCTCAGGAAGCTATCTCTTTGTGCTATTTTTCTCTGGGTTCCAGTAACTGACTCCCCTCCCTATTCCTCCCAGGCTAGGGGTGGAGACAGCTCCCTACTGTTGGGAACCATGGGGGCACTGCACTTTTCTTTGTTGCTTTCCCTTAACCCTCTTTTCTGCAAACCTTCTTCAACCACGCAGTGTGAACTCATCATTTCTTTCTAAGTACGTTTTTGACCAATGGATATTTATGATTCCTTCAGTCTTCACCTCAACCCCCACAAACACAGATTGCAATCATCATCGAAAAATGTGGAGGCCAAAACTCAGAAGCATTAAATCCTTTGAGATGACACAGGCAGTAGGTGGCATGAGAAGCCTGGGAAGGGCAAAGTTCTTTGGGCAGGCGTCACCTCCTCTGTTTGGCGTTTCCATCCTCACTCTCCCTGCAGTATCACTCAGTGTGTGTCATCTTCCCCTCAGCTCCACCCTTTATGTGTCTTCCTTCCCAGGAAGGTCTGAGGAAGCCCAAGGCAGCAATGCTCTCTGGTTCCCTGGGCTCTCAGCAGGAAGGGTCTTGGAGATAGGCCCACTTTTCAGATTGGGATTTAATGTTGTCTACCCCAAACTCTCTTAGTCAAAGAACTTTTCTTCCCCAAATCACAAGAGTTGGAGGAGGAAAAAGGAATATAGTCCCTCAGGTTGTTGGTCCAGGGAACATATAGTGATTTACTTACCAGGCTTGAAGAGGGCCATTTTCCATTCTGAAAGGAAAGAGACACAGATAAGAAAAAGGTGAGTAGTTTTATTCTTTTCTCCACTCCATTCTCCTTTCACTACATGTTTTCTCTCCTTTTCTTCAGAGTCTCTTCCAGGGTTCAGCCTCCCTCCTGTACAGCTCTGATGGATCAGAGGTGGCACCTTCTAAACAATGTCAGGCTTGGCTCCCTGTGCCATGGGGGGTGCAGGCTGCATGGCTATGCTTTGCCTGGGCATATGTGGGGTCAGGAGTCTTTCAGAGGCTCCAAAAAAGCAGAAGTCAACCCCCTACCATGCAAAATTGAGTCTATGGGTTAGAACTGATTAATCCAACTGAGAACGTCAATGAGTCACAGCAGAGAAAAGGTTGAAATGTTCATGGTACATGACCCGGCAAACCCAGAGAGCATCAGGCTCACTCACCATGATAGGCCAAAGACTTCTCTCCCCCTACAATGAAAGAAAGACAGAGATGTCACATGACGTCTGCCTTTTCTGTGTTGGCCCCTTCCCCTTCCTTTTGTGTCCATCTAGTCTTTCTTTTTGGCCATTCCACCCTTCCCTATGGTCTCACTCTGCATGCTGAATTCTGTCTTCACCTCTTCTTCTTAATATCCAGTCTGGGAACACTGGTTGAATGCTAGTGGCAAGGCAGTCACTGTGAGAGTTCCTTCCCAATGGAGCGCAGCTAATCTATTTTGAATCTGTTTATACTCCTGTACCTGGGCATAGGTGTCACCATGTCTATATGTGAATGTCTAGGAGTACAAGATCCATCCTTCTCGATCTGTATCATTTCCTACCGTGCTCTAAACAGAATTTGGGAAATTTAATGCGCAATTTCAGGGACTAGTTTTGAAAGCAGCTATGATCAATCTGTACCAATTGAGCCACTGTAGCTACTCCTCTTTATTAGACACATTTTCTCCCTCTCTCTTTTCTGATTTTCTTATCTCTTAAATCTTCCCTTCTTGTTTTCCTTTCAACATCCTCTAGATTATGGAAAACAACAAGTATGTTTCCTGCCATAGAAAATGCACCTCATCCTTCTCTTCCCTCTCCCTTTTGAAGTGCACCCCTGGATATTCCTCAGTGCTTTTTAGGGCATAAATGTCTGTGGCCCCTAGTACAAAGAGATTGAAGATCTCTTTTTCTTTTCTTAGAGAGAAAGAGGAGAGAGAGAGACTCCTTCTGGGTGGTTTCTCCAGAGAGCCTCACTTACTTTCTTTTCCTGAGTAAGGGGATCTAGGACCATTTTTCAACCCTGGGCAAAGACTTATGGGCTGGAAAATTTCCAAGCAGAAGAGAGTCATAGATTCAAATTCAGAAAAAATGTCAGAGTCACTCATGAGCCATGTACTGGATTTTTCTCCACTTTGCAATGAAATGAACAGGGAAGGAACAGTTATCAAGACTCTCAAAGTGGGGATAAGAAGACATGCCTGGGTCTCTGGGGGAATGGGAACTTACTGAGTTCCTTCTGGAGCTTCTCTGGAAAATAAACAAAAAAAGAGAAAGAGAGAGAAAAAAAGAACAGTTATGGGTGAGGGGGATTTTGGGAAAATAAACCTTAAACATGATGCAGTGCCAGGGTGGGGATGGAGGTGAGATCTTCAGGCTGGGCCTGCAAGCCTGGGGCTTAGATTTTCTGTTCGATTTGGATACCTCTTAGGCTTATTTCCTGCTTTGTTGCAGCATATCCTATTTCTTTCATCTCTCGCTCTCTTTCTGTCTCCCTGGACAGACCAATTTTTTCCTTCTGTTGTCTCCACAAGAAGTAACTGGCTCCTGCGAGAAGCAGCAGCGAGATAGGCAGGGTCCCTTCCAGGGCAGTGATCCATGGCTGGGTGCTCCTGAAGAAGGGGTCTGTGAAGGGGAGAGCTGTGAGTCATGGGCGCTGGTGCACTCAGCCTCCCCAACCTTAGCACCCCAAACTTTAGCTTCTCAGCCCAGGTTGGGGGCATGGAATCAATCTCGTGAGGTTAAATAAGCGTTCTCTCTCTAAAGTCTCAGAGGACTGTAGAGAAGACTTTGGTAAACCCTCATTACAAGCTACTACTATCTTGAGATGTCTGCCTCTCATATGGAAATTAACTTGAGCAGAGTCATACTCATTTTTTTTCTAAATATTTTTTTCAACCAGTAACACATTTACGTGGTTCAAAAACTACAAATACATGAAATCATGCAACACTCCCATCCACCCAGTTCTCCCTCCGTCCATCTATTAACTTCTCCTTAGTCCACTTAATATGATGCTTAGGGACATAAACTATGGAGTCAGAGGGCCTGGGTTTAAATGCTGACTCGCCCTTGTGACCAGCAATGTGATGTTGGACTACTTACATAACCTCTGTTTGTAGTGGCCTAATCTATAAAATGAGGGTAATGATAATACCTATCTCCTAAGGTTAGAAGAATTAAGTTAATACTTATAAAGGGCCTGATGGGCTGTGCGCAGTGGCTCATGCCTGTAATCCCAGCACTTTGTGAGGCCGAGTTGGGCAGATCACTTGAGGTCAGGAGTTCTAGACCAGCTTGACCAACATGGTGAAAACCCACATTTACTAAAATTACAAAAATCGGCCGGGCATAGTGGCATGTCCCTGTAATCCCAACTACTTGGGAGGCTGAGGCTATAGAATTGCTTCAACCTGGGAAGTGGAGCTTGCAGTGAGCCAAGATTGTCCACAGCCTTCCAGCCTGGGTGACAGACTGAGACTCTGTCTCTAAATAAGTAAATAAAGTGCCTGATGTACAGTGAGGGTTACCAAATTGCTTGTTAAATTTTAAAAATCTAAATTAGATAACACAATCAAGAACTAAAAAAAGTCCATTAAAATATGTTCCTATTTTTCCTCCTGTTTAAACTAAAAATAACATTCTATATACATCACTCTGTATCTCACTCTCTGTGTAGAGTGTGTCTTGGAGATCTTTCCACATTAGTATAGAGAGAATTGTCTCTCTCTTTTTTCTTTCACAACTGGGCAGTAGTCCCTTGTATGGAAGTTCACCATCAGTGAGCATCTGCATAACTTCTAACCTTATACAATCATAATCAATGCTATAAGAAACTTCTTACAGGCCAGGCCGGTGACTCACACTTGTAATCCCAGCACCTTAGGAGGCTGAGACAGGCGGATCAAGCGGGGTCTGGAGTTTGAAACTAGTCTGGTCAACATGGTGAAATCACATCTCTAGTAAAAATGTAAAAATTAGCCTGTTGTGATGGTGCATGCTTGTAATCCCAGCTACTGGGGAGGCTGTGACAGGAGGATCTCTTGAACTGAGGAAGAGGAGGTTGGAGTGAGCTGAGATTGTGCCATTGCACTCCAACCTGGGCAGAAGAGTGAGACTCCCTCTCCAAAACCAACCAACCAACCAAACAACAACAACAACAAAAGAAACCCCAGAAACCTTTTACATGGATCATCTCATACAAATGGAAGCGCATCCCAGAACTGGAATTTTGGATCAATAAATATGTAGTTTGGATAGATCCCCCAACAGAACTTGAGCTAATGCACACCAAAAATACAAGAGACACGACCAAATGACTGAGAATCACTGCCTTCCTACATTCCTGTCATAACTATGTGTTATCAAGCAAGGCAGTGTGGTTTTGATTTTTGCCAATATCATAAGAGAAAAATAATTTCCTATATATGTTTCCCTAATGAGTGAGAATGAGCACCCTTTTGTGGGTTATTTCCTTTCCTGTGAATTAACAATACATGACCTTTGTTAAAAATTTTTTACTCAGTTTTTAAAATCTTCTGTTTCAAAAAGATTAGCTCTTTCTCTATGAGTTTGTAAATATATATATGTTTTCCCATTTTGTCATTTGACTTTACATAAGGAGATTATCTTAATGTTTTTCCCCAATTCCCACTGCCTGTCACACTTTCTATTTCTGTCAGATAGGAAGTGATCAGTAAACACTTGTGGCATGGACAGCTTTGTGGAGTGGGGAAGCTCCCCTGGAGGAAGGAGTAGTCTCCAAGTCCCTACTTTGAGCCTTACATGCAGTGCGGAGACCCAGGTTGACCGCAGAGACTCACACAGTAGAGACTCACACATCCCCCTTCATCACCTGCCACAGCTCAGCTCAATAAACCTGAGGCCAAGCAGGGTACTGACCTGTGATGGAAATGCTGGCTGTCTTTTCCAGGCCGAGGAAGGAATTTCTGATGATGCAGGATACACCCTCCCCAGATCTGCCTTTCATGATCACAGATGCTGCTACTGCATACAGGCCCACTCCATCTGCAACCACAGGTGCTTCCACAACCAGGATGTCCTCTCCCCTGGTGTTGCTCCACTATATTTGGGGTTGTGGGTACCAGCCAGTGGACCTGCACTCCAGATGGATCCCTCCATCCTCATAACCCTTCACTTCAACGTGAAGGTCAGAACCCAATGCTGTGGAAGGATAAATTGGCTCAAATTCTTGAGAACTCCTGTATCAGGGAGGGTCTCAATAGGAATCAATGGCAGACTCACATTTGATAATTCTAGAAAGATTTCATTCAGGAGCTATTTACACAAGTGTGGTCATGATGAGAATAAAACTAAATTTGCTAGGGCAGTATCCCAGGGTCAGTAAGGTGAGGCTATTCCCACCCACCCCCATTACCAGAGGGAGGAGGAGAGGGATCTGTTCTGGAGACATAGATGAGGAGATTGATGCATTGAGGACATTCCTGAGTTGACCTGTGACCTTCAGCAAGGCAGTGCAGCCAGCCTGAGGGTATCTTGCAGTCAGGAAGCCAGGAAATAAGCACCCAGACCTCTCCCTTTTCTCTTCCTCCTACCATAAGGGGAGCTGCTATAGCTCCCCTTAAACCAAACCCAATCAGAAGCCGTGAGGCAAGGGATTGCACTGAGAAAGAAAAAAGCTGTCCTCGGCATCTGGAACCTGACACCAGGTCTTGGTATCCTCCTGTTGAACATGAACAATTTCACAGAACACAAAAAATAGTGCTTTATCACTGTGACAGATCATGGGAAATACAAGACCACCCCACATCATGTGTGAGTGCAGAGAAAAACATGAACATTGTCCAAACCAAACATCCCCCATTGGCAATGAGGAATTGCTGCCTCTTCATCAATTACAGCTTTAGTCTCATCCTAGTCTCCTTCCTCCTAGATAAGCTTGACTAGGGCTTCCACTAGCAGAATTCATCTCCCCACACCTTCCTGACAGTATCTCATCCAGAGCAGAGGGCTAAGTCTATAAACCATTCCCCAAATCCCCTAACACAAACCCAAATTGTATAATAAATCTGCTCTAAAACCTTCTTACTGAGATACTGCCACAGCTCCCCATGATGTGTGTTCTTCCTCACTGCAACAAGTAAGAAACATGCCTCATTCTACTACAAAAATGTTTCTGGGAGTCAGTGATTGGAAAACACTGGCAGCAGATACAGTCACTATTCCACCTCCCAGGGTCCACGGTAGTGTGCACTTGGAGACACAACAGAAGCCGTCTGTTACACAACTAAACCAAAATGATGGTGTACCAGCCACTGAAGAGATGGTTTCTTATGCTTCCTATCCTTCGTCCTTCATTTCCCTTATTTCTCTGGTCTCCAGCGGGAGGGAGTTGTTTACTTGAGCATGTAGGATACATCAGGAATTCTTTCTAAAGAAGGAGTGTGTCTTTCTTAAGGGACTCAGAGAAGCTAAGTTGGAAGGCAGTGCTGGTAATTGCTAGTGATCAGCCAGGAGTGTCTGCAGTGCTTTTGGAAGAGGAACTCTGCCTCTGCTTTAGATCCTACAGGGAAATGTTCTCAGAACAAAACCTGGAGGCTCACCTGCAACCTTCAGCTCCACCAGGGCTTTTTCATAGAAGTCACCATCTTGGAAATAGCACAAGTACTTTCCACTGTGAGAGGCTGTGACGTGTATTCGGAGAGCAGCCTTCCCTGCAGTGACGTCATCCCGTAGAATCGAAGTTCTCCCACGATATGGTGCACTCTGCCTGTCTTCCACTTCCTTTCCATCTGCATACACGTTCACCACCTGCTTAAGGTTGGAACTCACCCACCTTAGCTCCATGGTCTCTGCACTCATGGTCGGGAACAGGTGACAGGGCAGATCAGCATCTTCACCTACCATGGCCAGGATGGGCCCATGGGGTCCAAGCACAGCAAACTGAGCTGTCAGCACAAGGGGGAGGCTCCGTCAGTGGGTGTTGGAGTTGGGGTCATGAGAGGAAGGGTGCTTCTCAGACAAGGAAGGCGAGATGCAGAGAACCTTGAGAGGAAACCAATCCTAACAGAAGCACCCTTTGTCTCTTTGTGACAAGTGATCCTTCAGGTTGGAATGGACTTCCAGGTATGGGAAGGAGTAAAAAGTTCTAAGAGGACATTCATAGGTAATTGCCTGCCTCAGAAACAAGCATTGCATCATTCCCTACCTGAGCAAGGAGTAAGCAGCTGGACCAAGAGGAGGCAACCATGAAAGTTGAGCAGAAGAAAGGCCAGGGAACTTGCCATTTTCATCTGTGCTGCATACCAGGAGACACCAGAAGGTGAGGGACAGACACAATGACCCAGAAGAAGCTTTAGGATTCCACATGGAAACGTCCACTTCCCCAGGGACAACTCAAGTATGGTGACCAAAGAAGATCTTACCTCTGCCAAAAAGGCCTGTCCTCAATGTCTTTACCTTTGAGTTCCAACATGGAAAATTACCTGTAAAACCGTGTCTATGTATAATGCACATGTTATTCAACCAAGAAATCCTTGACTCTACTGCTTGACAATATTCAGAATCCTATCACTTCCCCAAACTTCCCCTACCATTTCCAACCCTCTACCATCTCCCTCTGATTCATGCAGGACCCTCTTTACTGGGCTCCTTGGTTCCACTGGGGTCCACCACTGTGGGTGTCCAACACTGTGGACTCCTCAAAGCCCCAACTCTTGGCCATCACCATGGTCAAGTCATGGCCCAGTGGACTCCTGGTGGGATTCAGGCAGACTGCTTGGTGGGGGCTCTGGAGTCAGTCAGGGGCTGAACCCACCACATTTAATTCAAGGCTAGAGATCAGAGAGCTGCAAATAAGACCAGGCTTTACCCATTGTTTCTTTCTTCCCTTCATAAAGTCATTCAACAAATATTTACTGAGCACCTACGATGGGTGAGGACTACTATATTAGTGTTAAGGACATAAAGAAGGTAAGCAATATGTAAAGGTTCTAAGATTCACAACCTGCGTGATCTCGTTCATGGGACAAAACCATTGGAACTTTATTTATTCATACAATATCATGAAGTGTGAAATTTAGAATGTGCACAATTGTCCCAGCAATTCCACTTCCTGATGTCTAGTCCAGCAAAGTACTTGCATGGGTGCAGAGAGAAGCCTCTGTGAGAATGACACACTATTTTTAAAGTATAAAAGTGGTACCCAACTGAACCAGCCACCCAACAAGAGACTGCTTAGAAGAATGATGATTCATCCCTCAGAGGGAATTCAATGCAGCAGGTAAAAGAGTTGCTTTATTGTCATGAACGTAGATAATGGTGATACACTAAGCGGTCAAAAAGCACATTGCAGAACTATACTAATGATTCCGTTGAAAAACAAAAACTAAACTATACATTTCTGCATATTTATAGATGTAAATGCCTGCAAAAGTCTAAAAAGATGTATGTTCAACTGAAGATCGGAGGTTAAGTGAGCGAAAGATCACTTTGGCCTTTTGCTCCCTTTACTTTTAAAATACTGAAATGCTTTAAATTTAGAGTTTTTCATGTATTACTTAACAGTAATTATTATGAGTGATAATACTGACTGGAACATATTAGCTGCTTAGTAAATACTAACTTCTCAACAGCTTCTTCCAAAGCAAAGGAGCATGAGGTCTGCAGCCATAACACCTGCTGCTGTGGCCACCTGAGTCTGGGAATGGCCTTTGAGGACAAGGTCTGCAGACGGAGGTGGGGAGGGATGAAGAGGAAGCACTGGAACAGCGGTCTGTGCAGCCGGCCATCCTCCACCCTCGCCTGGATCTTGCACCCACCCAGACTAAATATTGCATTTCACATCTTCTGTTCCTCAAAACTGCTCTTTATGTTGCTACAGAATGAATATCATTTTTATTATCATTGGTTTCAAAGTTAATAATTTCTCTACTCTGCTTAAAGTGAGCCGTGTGTTTTCATTCTTTTTAAAGGATGTTTATATTTTTCTTCCTGATTATAGTCAATATTGCAAATGAAGAAAAGCATAAAGGAATAAAAGTTTAAGTAGTGGCTCATGCCTGTAATCTTTGCAATTTGGATGGTCAAGGTGGGAGGATTCCTTGAGCCCAGGAGTTTAAGACCAGCCTGGGCAACACAATGAGACCCCCATTTCTACAAATTAGTCAATCAATAAAATTAGAAATCTGTAGTAGTAATCACATACTTTGGTGGTAGAAATATTTCTCGAAGCATTTTGGTCATATATACAGCAAGCGTCTTTAAAAAGTTACTTGCTCTGACAAGGAAATGCTATTAAAAAAAAAGAAGTTGTATGCTTTACCCGAAAGTTCCACTTATAGGAATTACTGTTGAAGCAAAAAAAAGTCAGAAATTAAGGCAAAAGTTTATGTCTGAGGCTGTTAAATATAATAAAATCTACAGTAGCCAAATGTAGATAATTGAAATAGTCAAAATTAGGAAAGTTTTAAAAAATAATTATATATTCATACAATGAAATAGATTGTGTCCATTGAAACATTTATATTGGGTTATGAGGAAACGATTATTGGAAGGAAAAACAGATACTGTACCTAAAACATACAAAATAAGATTTAACGTATGGACCTAATGCTATTAAAATGAAAAATAATTGCCCTTTATTAAAAACATGATTCCTAAAGACTGCATCGAAATCTCTTTTATGATAGAACCATGCATTGTTTGTCTATCCCCGCCTGTTGTATGTGTATGCTGGTTCAGATTTTTCTATATTATAAATATTTCTATAATGAACAAATTTACATATGAATCTATAAGGCACATCTCTTTCTAGACTCTCTTAGAATAGATGCTTGAGTTGGCCAAAACAGATTTTAGAGACTTTTTTGCCCTCTTCTGACCACAATAAGTTCTTAAGAACATGCAGTTGGAATATTTCTTCATTTATGTTGTCTCCCTTTCCTTCCACCAAATTGCAACATCTGCAGGTCTTTATTCTTTGCACTACTTGCCTCTTCCCCATGTGCCCACATGTATGTGTGGGTGCCCAGGCACACGTACACACACACACACACAGGCACCTCACCCTTTCTCTGGGCAAGTACTCTTCCTGCATGCCCACTCACTACTCTCAGCGATTCAGCGCCTGTCCTCCCAGGCATTGTAGTGCAGGCTCTAATCAACATCCCCCACTTACTTCTTAGTATTCCCCTCTGAATCACAGCCCACTGAAGAAAGGTGGTTAATAGTTCTCCATTCTTTCTATTATGAGATTTAATCTCTCATTCGGAAGAAAGGGAAAAGAAAGCAGAGACTGTCTGGTCTCCGTGAGAAATTGGAATAATCTCTCTTTGGAAGAATTAGTTTCTTGATTGGCTCAGAGGTGATGTTTCTCATCAGTTGCTGGGAAGAAATCACTGAGGAAGGTTGAAATGAAAACTAAAAGTACACTGAATTGTACATGTTGAAGAAAAATTCCAGCCCTACCTCCCTTAGTGTTTGTGCTTCTGTGTTTGTCTATTTGAATCATTCTTGCATGTACATGTGTATAAGTATTTCTACATATTAAGTCTTTTATCTTAATAGAAATATCAGCAGAACAAAATGAGAAAAGATTATAATGTGGTGAAGAGAGAAAGATGTACACTAATTAAAATGCTATTGTGGCAGTTTGCTAGCATCTACTTGCATGAATATGGGACATAAAGGAGGAGGAGATTTTACTACAGAGTCAAATAAATGTATACGTGGAAAGAAAGCCAGACACAGTGCACATTTTTAAGCACCTCCAGCATCCAGGTTTAGGATCTGTTATCAAATAATATAATTTTTCTGGTTTCCAGAGGCGGTGCTGCTTGACATGTTTTACCTTTTTCAGGAAATTTTTAGTGTGGGTGTTTCTGAGCATCTTAATTCGCCCTCAGCTCCTGGTTTGTGCTATATTGTATTTTCCTGTGTATTTATTTCTCGTGCTGCCAGTGGAGTACATATTATCTGAAGCTGGACTCTAGATAATCTAGACTGCGAATACCATCTCTGTAAGAGGTCTGTGGGACAAACTGGTTTTTCCTGTGGCCTAGGACCTCAAAACACACTTTTGGGATTTGCAAGTCAGTGATCAAAACTCCTAAGATTAAGATGTGACTAGGGTTGATGAAATTTGATTATATTGTAACAGTTTGAATTTGGGCTGTGCAGTATCTGGTTGAGATGACTGGTCGTTTCTGCATCATGCAGTCCCCCTTTTTTCTTGGTGATAAGGCCTAATTTTCTTGGGTACTGCAATAGGCTCTGCTATCTCATAGATACCAGAGAGCAAGGGACTAAGTTGGAATCAATAGTTTGTAGGTGAAAGTTGTGGGTTTGTGCTTCTCCCAGAGGTCCTTCAAAAGGGAGGCCAAGATAGCTGGGAGTGTGAGTGTACACTCTCCGTACTTCCTTCTTTCTCTTGCCTAGGATGTAGACCTTTGAACTGGAGGTGCGGCAGCCCTCCTAGAACTGTAAGGCAACTTTGAGGTTGGAAGCCACATGCGGAGACAGCAGAGAATGAAGTCAGCGGCAGGCTGAGGCATGAATGACAACTCTGA
Source organism: Chlorocebus sabaeus (assembly GCF_047675955.1). Classification (NCBI taxonomy): domain Eukaryota; kingdom Metazoa; phylum Chordata; class Mammalia; order Primates; family Cercopithecidae; genus Chlorocebus; species Chlorocebus sabaeus. Next base: position 26,376,826 of record NC_132920.1, on the reverse strand, counting down.
ACTGCCAGATCAGCCCTGCACTACCAGTATCTAAATTCATTTTACATGAAAACAAACAACAACAAGAAAAAACAAGAAAATCCTTGTTTTGTTTAAGCCAGCGGTATTTCTGGTCTCTGTTATCAGCAGAATATCAAAATTTTTCCCTCCCCCTTTTCCTTCCCAACAGTTTGTCATAAAACTTCTAAAACATAAAGCAAAGGTGAAAGAATTTTTGGTAAATACCAATTTGGCTACCATGTAGATTATAGTGATATACTTAATATTTTAATAAACTTCCTTACTTTATTATAATCCATACCACTGTTCATTCCCTATTTATCCATCATCCTTATTTACTTATTTATTTAAATGTTCATGTGCTCATTTTTATTTCTGCTTTTTTTCTTTTTTTTTTTCTGGTGAGACGGAGATTTACTCTTGTTGCCCAGGCTGAAGTGCAATGGCGTGATCTCGGCTCACCGCATCCTCCGCCTCCCAGGTTCAAGCGATTCTCCTGCCTCAGCCTCCAAAGTAGCTGGGATTACAGGCATGTGCCACCATGCCCAGCTAATCTTGTATTTTTAGTAGAGACGGGGTTTCACCCATTGCCCAGGCTGACCTCAAACTCCTGACCTCAGGTGAGTCACCCACCTCGGCATCCCAAAGTGTTGGGATTACAGACATGAGTCACTGCGCCCGGCCCATTTGCTCATTTTTAAATTCACAGTCTATCAGAAGCTTTGCTGCTTGAAATTATATCAGTAAGAACGATCACCCCACCCTTGCTTGGAGGATCCAAGTCATTCTGACACAGCAGCTGAGGTGCTAAGCTTCAGATTAGGAGTTTCTGGGCCCAATACTTTATATCATTGAACTTTGTAGTTTCCAAAGTACGAGGCCCTGGGTCCATTTCTCATGCAGCTTTATACTGAACTCTGGGAAAGAAGTCTTGGGAAAGAAATGGATGTGAAATGGGGCAGAAATGAATTCAGTGATTCATTTTTATTGAGAACCTACCATCTAGTAGGTCTCAGCCACTGAAGTTCAAAACTGGTGAGGAGAAGTTCCGTAATACAGTGGATAAGAGCACTAATTCTCAAGTCAGGTGGCCTCTGTGACCTTTGGTCAGTTCCCTAACTTCTCTGTGCCCCAGTTTCCCTACCTGTAAAATAAGGACAGCAATAGTACTTGACTTTTAGAGTTGTTGCTATGAGCATGGAATGAGACAATACATGCATTTTGCTTACAACAGTGTATGATAAAAAAGTAAGTCACAAGAATGTATGCTAAGTGAAAAGTGCACTCAGCCCTCCTTCAAGACCTAGGCACTTGATGCTATCTTCTCTTTGTCTTTTATAAGACCTAGTGCAGTGTCCTGCATGTAGTAGCTGCGGCAAAATGCCCAGAAATTAATCTCCTTTATTGAGTTAGTCTCATCAAGAAATGTCCATTTCTCATGGTTATCTCACCACTTGTTGCCTTTCAGACCTCCCATGAACAAATTTTCTTTCTGCTGTATCTAGATATCTGTCAGCATATCACAGGCACACTGGCTTACCATCTACTGTCTCTAGGCTTTTTTTTTTTTTGTATCTTCATCTGTTGTCATGCACAACTCATTAGTCCTGGAACCCAAAGCTGGTTAACTAATTACTCAATGTTTCTGTTTCTTCGTCTGTAGGGTGGAAATGAGACATGGTCCATAAGTTATTTAAAGAAGAGTCAGCACAGTACCTGCATGTATTAACCCTCAATGATTTTCATTGTCTTCCATTCTGAAAGGCTTAATTCTGATGTCTGCATTGATGACTCCTAAATCCACCTCCCCTGGAGATAACATCAACAGTTGCCTGCTGTGGAGCTGAAGTTTTAGTTTGAAGGTGAAGGGAAAATCTCTGAAAAGTCTGACATGAGAAAATGCGTACATTGAAAATAGCAGTGGGGCAGCTGCCAGGGAAGATGGGAGGTAGGGGGCGCCATTTACATTGTATTCTATGGGATGATGCCTGCTGGGGTTGCACTATATATCCTGTCCTCATCGGTGGGCCAGATGTTAGGAAATAGGGAGACCAGGAAGGAAGCTACTGTGACACTCTAGGCAACAAATGATGGCGACTTGGTGAAGGAGGAGAGGAGACTTGATTGATTACTCACATTAATTCTAGGAAATACTTACATAGAACCTGCTATGATGCTGGTACTGTACTTAGAGATTTACATGTATTAATAAGATTCAGAACAACACTAAGAGGTACCTTATTTACCACATTTTATAGATGTCAAAGCTGAGGTCCAGGGAGGTTAAATGACTCCCCAAGGTCACACGAGTAGTTTCTTTCTGACCTGGGCCTTGAGCCCAGGCTGTCTGGCAAAAGAGTCTATGCTCAAACCACTGAGCTGAACTACTGAAAGGAAGTGCAAATAGCAGGACTTGGCTATCAGTCAGATGTGGTGCGTTAAGAGAGAACAAGAGAAGTCTAAAATGACTGTTAGGTGGTGTCACTCACTCAGATAGTGATGGGTAGGCAGGGCTGATGGGAATTTAGTTTTGGACACACTCACTGTGAGATGCTAGTGGGCACTGAGGTCAGGGAATGTGTAGGGCTGGAGACAGAAATGCAGGTGCCAGTGGGGTCTGCTTATGGGGTAGAGCTCTGAAAATGGACTGGACCATATAAGAGTATATGTGGTGTGAAATGAGAGTCCGGGACCAAAGCCTAAGGAGTTTAAGCAGTTCTGGAGCAAGTGGAGCAAGAATTCAGAGAAGGATCTCCCTAGGAGTAGGGAAAGACCAAGAACAGAGCCCTGGGGATTGATGAGGCAGATGTCACATAGGCAGGAACACCTACTCAGGCAGGTCTATGAAGAACTCAGGGCTGTCCGTAAAGAAAGGACAGAAGTGTATAAAGACAAGCAAGACCCAGTGTCTCACAGCTATAATCCCAGCACTATGGGATGCTAAGGCAGGTGGATCACTTGAGCCCAGGAGATTAAGGCTGCACTCAGCTATGATCACATCACTGACCTCTAGCCTGGGTGATAGAGCAAGATCCTGTCTCTCAAAGAAAAACAAAAAACAAAAAACAAAAAACAAAAAACCATGGGGGGTGGGAGGGGAAAATAGAAATGTATAATGGATTTAATGGTTGGGAATCCACTAGTAACTGATGAAACAATGTTTATGGTGTGGTACAGCAGTGGTCAGCATCATGGCAAACAGTGCCTGATGACCATACATGTGTTCTCTTTCTGAGACTTTGCGTGCATGGAAGTAGAGACCTAGAGAGAGGCAAGTGTGGTGTACTGCCCTGGGAAAGGGGAAGCAGGGCAGTTACAATGGGAGAACGTTGAGCTTGTATATGGTGTATCCTATAGACTCTGGAGTGGACCCCTTATGATTATTCCTCTTGCAGTTTGCAGCCTGTACTTTCTCTGAGTGTGAGTTGAACCTGTGGCTTGCTGCTAACCAATAAAATATGGTAAAGCTGATGGTATGCCCCTTCCATGACTGCATTATGCACTGTAAGACTCTGTCTTGCTACCTGACCCACTCCAGAGGCTCTGTGTTCCCAGCTGGCTTTGAAAATGAAAGCAGTCACCGTGGGAGACCCGCATAGCAAGGAGCTTAGGTGGCCTGTAGGAGCTGAGAGCAGCCTCCAGCTTCAGCCTGCAGGGAGCCGGGGCCCTCAGTCCCTCAACTGTGAATAAATGAATTCCGTTAATGGCCTGAGTGATCTGAAAAGAGGACTCTCCCACAGTCAAGACTCCAGATGAGGCTACAGAATGGCCAACACCTTGACTTCTGCTTTGTGAAGTTCCGAACAGAGAAGTCCTTTAAGGTCTTCCTGGATTTCTGATCCACAGAAACTAAAATGATAAATGTGTGCTGTTTTAAACCACTGAGTTTGTGGTAATTTGTTAAGCAGCAATAGATCACTAATGCATTAAATGGAAATAGGCAGTGGCAACAAACATGAAGATACAGAAGACAAAAAGAATAACTTGTTTTTCCAGCCCTGACCTCTTGCCTGGACTGCACATTAATCACTATTGCTATCATTTTATTTATTTACTTATTTACTCATTTTTTGAGATGGAGTCTCACTCTGTCTCCCAGGCTGGAGTGCAGTGGCACAATCTCGGTTCACTGCAGCCTCCGCCTCCCGGGTTCAAGTGATTCTTCTACCTCAGCTTCCTGAGTAGTTGGGATTACAGGCGCATGCCAACGCACTCAGCTAATTTTTGTATTTTTAGGAGACGGGATTTCACCATGTTGGCCAGGCTGGTCTTGAACACTTGACTTCAGGTGATCCACCTGCCTTGGCTTCCCAATGTGCTGAGATTACAGGTATGAGCCACTGTGCCCGGCCTGCACATTTATTATTGACCTGCCTACTCTGCATCTCCACGAGGATCTCTAGTAAGCTCCTCAACCCGAACGTATCCAAAACTGACATTGGATTCTATACTGGCTTCTCCTCTGGCCTCCGAAATGGACTTCTCCCTCAGTTTCCTCATCTCCATAAGTGGCAACTCCATCTGTACCGTTTCTTAGGATTAAAACCTTGTGGTCACCCTTGATGTCCTCCTTTTTCACACACCACATTTAGGTTTACCAGCAAAGCCTTTTTACTCTGTCTTGAAAATAAATACAGCATCAGATCATTTCATGGCTCCTCCCTGGTACAAGTCATCAGCATTTCCCCTCTGGATCACTGCAGTAGCTCCCAGCTGGGTCTTCAGGCTTCCATCCACCACCCGTACACACAGCCCATCTCAGTTTAGCATCTGAAGTAAGTCCAGTTTTTTTTCTGCCAAACTTTCTGGCAGCTGCCCTCTCAGAGGTAAAGCCTAGGTTAGCATGATGACTTTCAGGGGCATATATGATCTGGCCCTCAACCCCAGAGGTTCAAAGAATCACTCTGGATTCTTTCAATAATGTGTCTTTTTGTAACTGCAGTAACACAATTTTGGACTTTTGAAATTTTTTTCATTCCTGTTAGATTATTGTATTGTCTCAAACCTAAAATACTGCCATTCAAGTCAGAATTTTAGATGCCTGAGTGTATTAGAATTCTCCAGAGAGACAAAACCAATATGATATAGATATATATGATGAGCGGGTGTTTATTAGGAAAATTGACTCATGTGATTATGGAGGCTGAGAAATCCCATGATAGCTCGTTTGTATGCTGGAGACCCTGGGATGCTGGTAGCATGGCTCAGTTTAAGTCTGAAAGCCTCAGAACTAGGGACACCGATTGTGTAAATCTCAGTCCAAAGTGAAAGGCTTGAGAACCCAGGGCTTCCTGGTACAAGTCCCGAATCTCAAAGGCCAGAGAGCCAGGAGTTCTGATGTCCAAGAGCAGCAGCAGAAGAATGTCTCAGGGGAGAGAAGAATTTGCCTTTCCTCTGCCTTTTTATTGTATTGGGCCCCCAGCCAATAGGAGGGGAGAATTTCCCACTGACTCACATGCCAATCTCTTCTGGAAATACATTCGCAGACACACCCAGAAATAATATACCAGTTGTCTAGGTATTCCTTAATCCAGTCAAGCTAACATCTAAAATTAACCAGCTCATGGATTCACTTCCAGGATCCACTATTCCAAATATGGTCTGGGGACTCCTAGGGAGAACTGTGATATACTCCTAAGGAGTCCCCAGTGTTAATACTGTTTTCATCATCATCATCATAATATAACATTTGTTGTTTTTGATCTCATCCTCTCGGTAGGGTACAATAAGGTTTTTGGGGGCCTATATGACCTATGATATACCAATAGATTTAATACAAAAGCAGATATGAGAATGCAAACATCTTCTATTAAGCCAGACATTAGATTTGAAAAAAGTTAACCAATGTCACACTTCTTGTTCTTTTGTTTGGACACAACAGTTGATTTTTCACAAAACATTCTATTTATATTAACCTATATTTGGTTCATTTGTCGTATTTTAACATGAATTAGTAAATAGCATTTTAACATTTTCTGTTTTAATGTCAAATGACATAAATATTAACAAATGTCAACCTAAATAAACAAAAGCTCCTCAAGGCCCTCAATAGTCATTAAGTGTCTAAAGACATAATTAGACCAGGAAGTTTGAAGTCACCGGTGCCCCCATTTAACTTGAATGCTGTCGCAGACCTGATCCAGTACCACCCTGCTCAACCAGGACCTCAAGCCTCAACCACACCCAAGGACTGAGTACTGACTCCTTGTTTATTGTGGGGACACGTGAGCCAAACCACATCCACATGTCCATGTTCTTCATTCGTCTTCATCCCAGGTCCAGGCCTGTGGGTGTGTGCTCTGGAAATCATGGGGTTGGGTGGAAATGAGCCATCATCTCCTGGGACCCCTTAGCTGTTATGGTGGGACTTAGCTATCCTTACAACCTCGGTCCCTCCCAGCTCTCTGATTCCACTTCCTCTATCTCTGACCTGCATATCTGGTTCCCTCTCCCTCTGGTGGTCCTGTGGATTCCTCCCTCCTCTCACATCCTGGCAACTCCTCTTGGCCTCATTCCAAGTCCACAGCATCTGGTGCCAACTGGCATGCTGGGCTCAATGAGGCCACCCTGATGTTAAACAGCATGTTCGCTACCAATCAGCTTCTCACACTTTCTTCCTGGCTGGGAGCCTTGGAACAACTAGTTGTTCTCCTCCCATAGTTACAACAAAAGGAGCTACTAAAGCCACACCTAATGAGGAGGTGAACGGGGGCTGAGGTCTGGAGTGGGTGTGAAAGAGGCAGCTGGAAGAGGTTCCCCTGTGTGACCAGAGGGGAGGAGGGCGTGTCTTCCACCAGGGGCATTGTGCAGTGGCTGCCGAGACGGCCAGGGCTTATCTCCATGGCTGTGAGACAGGGAACTGATTCTGTGGGCTGTGGTGGGTCTCTGCTCTGTGAAGTGTCCGGCCCTCTTCAGGCACTGGGACCCCACTGGCTCCTGTGAATGCAGAGCAGATTAAGATGCAGCTCTCAAGGGCCTAAGCTGAACAAGGGCCTCACGGGCACAGAAAAGGCTGAATGGGGAAATGTGTAGATGTGTGATCTGTTTCTCATGTTGTAGAAGGAGACGTCTCCAGCTTTATAGTCCAGGAAGACACCCACCTGGCAAAGGGGCTCCTCCAGAGAAAGAATCCACTTAGGGGAGGTCAGGGCCCAGTATTTCCTTTTATGCATCTCCAAGGTCCAGAAGTCATTCTGAGGAAGCAACGGGACCTCCCATTTCCTCAACATTGTCTCTACAGATCCCCACAGTCCACTCAATCACGTTTTCCACCTCTACCTCCAAGTGATGTTTCCCTGAGGCGAAGCTCTCCTAGCCTAGGATACAAAGCTAACTGTCGAATCTCACTGGGTTGTCCGGCATGCTCTCCCTGGAGGGTTCCAATGTCACACTCCTCTTGTTCTCTGACACGAAGAGATCGGGATAAGCAGTGTCTGGGTCCAGGACCACACTGGCTGCAGAGGAAGTCTCAGGAACTCTGTGTGGTTCCTGGTCCCCAGAGAGGTCTCAGAAAGCTGCTGCGGGATTCCCACGTAGGGGCCATTTCCCTGAAGGCCCCCTGATCCCAGGCAGCTCATACCCAAGAATTCCTGAAGCTGCACTTTTTTTTTCTTTCTTTCTTTTTTTTTTTTTGAGACGGAGCTTTGCTCTTGTTGCCCAGGCCTCAATGCAATGGTGCGATCTTGGCTCACCGCAACCTCTACCTCCCGGGTTCAAGTGATTCTTCTGCCTCAGTCCCCCAAGCAGCTGGTATTACAGACATGGGCCACCATGCCTGGCTATTTTTATCTTTTTAGTACAAACAGGGTTTCTCTCCATGTTGGTCAGGCTGGTCTCGAACTCCCAACCTCAGTTGATCCTCCTGCCTCTGCCCCACAAACTGCCAGGATTATAGGTGTAAGCCATCATCCTGGCCTCTGAAGCTGCACTTCTGTCTCTCCAGAGACAGAAGCAGCACCCTCAGGTTGAGAAGAACTGAGGCTTTATGAAACCCAGAGAGTTTAGGAAATGAGCCCCAATTAATCACTCACATTTTTAGCATTCTAAGATCTACCTTTCTATTGTGTTAAAATGATTTCCTCCATTCCCCAAGTTAATATGTCTGGTTGTGACAATTTGCTATTTTGTCCCAAGTTGACAGTGGCAATTTTGAAATTCACCTGAAGAGGAAAGGTCCGTGTGCCATGGATTCTGTGGTGCTTATGGACAGAGGGGCTGAATCATAAGATGGGAAGTGCTCATTGGGAGTAGGCAATTGGTTCTGTGCTCTCCCACTCACCCGAACTCCCTCCCCTGGCAGGCTATACACAAAGTATCAGTGCTCTTTTAGGAGCAGAAAGGCATCTCTGGCCACTTATTTGTATACCATTCTGTCAGGCTGATTGGGACCCTTTATAGCCTCTTCCCCACATGGGCCTTCAACTATGCACAGTCTACACCATCCCTAGTATATAAATTGCTAAGACAGCATTGTCTTCTTTCAAATTGATCCAGAATCAAAGAGCAAAAATCACTGAAGCATAAATCTTGGGGAGGCTACTATATACGGAAACCTCTGGTCATCATGTATTAAATTATTCCAAAAGAGAAAGGATCCTAGGATGTAAATCACAGGGTGGACTGAGAGCTGCCGGGATTCCCTGACAGAAGAGCCATGATGCATCATTGCTGGGACACTGTTGATGAACTGACCCCATTTCCCTGCTGTACCTGCCTAGCCCTGGGCCCCTTGCTCATCTCCTCTAAGGAGTCCTGTTAGCTGGCTAGCAGGAGAAAGCTGAGATCTGAGGGAACATCAGGGGCACTCACTAGCATGTAAGAATATTCTTCTCCATCCTGCAAGGGACAGACAGAGGTGAATGTCATGAGATGCTGCTAAATGAGCAGAACACAAATTGTACAAGGAGTAGTTCAGGAAAGGCTAAACTTATGCAATTCTTCTTGAAGTTGCTCTGAGAAACAGAAACAAAATCATGTCTTCAATAGAAGAACTAAAAGAAGTTGGGTTTATAGTAAACAATGCAGGAACCATCCTTTCTACGAACAGCATCTCCCTTCCCTCATGCTTAGGGCACTGTCAGAAACCAGAAATGATATATGATCAGGTGGCTGGGTAGTACCGGTATATTGTTACACTTGTTTTTGCTCAACCATTTAGTACTTTACATAGCCAGGCGAATGAGTGCAATGCGGGCAGAATGAAAGAACGAAAGCTCTGAGAGATTCATCCCAAGGACATGAGAATTCCAAGTCTTTGTTGCTGCTGCAGTGCATTTCCTGTCTCTTCCGTACGCTGGTACCTGGGAGAGTGGTGTCCTTTGTACAGTGATGAACTGTTCTCCTACTCTTTTACCTTTTTTTTTTTTTTTTAATTAGAGATAAGGTCTCACTGTATTACCCAGGTTGGCCTCGACCTCCTGGGCTCAAGTCATCCGCATGCCTCAGCCTCCCACAGTGTTGGGATTCAAGGCTTGAGCCACTATACCTGGCCTCTTTTACCTTGGATTTGAAGTTCTTTCTCTTTTTCCACACATTCTTTCTCCAGTTCCTTTAGCGCAGTTTCTTTCCTTTCCTGTTCAAACTCTTTTTCCTGACAAATCTTTTTTTCCTTTTGGAGTTTGTTGATCCAGTAGATGCATACGGCAATGAATATCATCAGAATAGTCATGATAACAGGCAGGATCACCACACAGGGAGACCTGCTGGGCATGAAGGATTCTGAAAAGGCAGTCAGAAATGTCCACTTACTTTGAAACAGAATATCCAGATGAGAGCGCCCCTAGGAACACATCTCAAGAGCTCCTCAGCCACCTGCTTTGTTAGTTTCTCCCTCAGAAAACTCAGATGGAGAAAGTGATGCTGGCTCAGCCGTGGTTGACACCTCAGTGGCTTCCAGGGCCAAGGCCCAGAGGTAGCAAAGCAGAAACATCTGCAGTCACCATGGGAAGGACCAGGGTGCATAAAGCTAACCAGCCATGCTGAGTCAGCACAGCCACCACCTTGTCTCAAGCCACCATCCCTCACACCTGGAATACTGCAGTACCTTCCTTCTTATTCTGCCCTTACCTTTTGTAATGTATTCTCAACAGACCAGCCCAAGTGTAATCATGTTAATTCTTAGCTCAAAACCTTCCAATGCTTTCCATGTCACTCTCCCTAAAAACCAAAGACTGTTTGTGGCTTATGATGCCATGTAGAATGTGTTTTCATTGTCTCTGTGAATTCATCTCCTTTCTCTTCCTGCACTCACTCCATTTCTGCCACACCAGCATCGCCTTCTGGGGGTCCTGGACACTGCCAGAGATGTTCCTTCCCCAGGCCCTTTGCATATGCTTTTCCTGTAGCTTATCATCAGTCCTTAAGCATCTGATGATTCCTTACCATCAGACGGGATGGCTCAATTCCCATCTTTACAGTGAAGTCTTCCCTGACCATTCTGTTAAGAATTGCAATGTCTCACACTGCCTCTTTATTCCTTCCTTGCTTAATGTTTCCTATAGAAGTTCATCACCATCTGATAGAATATATAGTCAATTATTTAATCACTTTTTGAGGGAAGAGATCTTGATATATTTTGTTCAATGATTTACCCTTGGTTTCTAGAACAGTGTCTTGAATATACGATATGCTTCTTGAGCATTTGTTGAATGAATTATGAGTGTGTATCAATAAGGATTTTTCCCAACTCTGTCCCTTGGAAAATCCCCTGGGCAGGAAGGGATGGCTGCAGCATACAGGAGCACCAAGTGTAGAGAGTCACCTATCTACACCACTCTCCCTCCATGTGTAATGGTTATTTTCAATGTTTAAAAATTGCTACATCATAAGGACCTTGCAGGAAAAAAAAAAGACTAGGTTGACCCTCAGAGAAGAGGCTCCTACTCTTGAGTTTTGGGACTCTTTGATTCTCCTTTTGTGAAAAGGGATTAGAGAAGCTTCATATCAGCTGCAGCCTCCAGCTCCACAGGGGTCAGGACCATTCCACCCACATTGCTGCCCCCATCCCCGCTCTGGGCTCCATCTGTGTGCTGAGGATCCCCATGCACTCGATGAGTCTCAGAGAGCAGAGAACTAACCTGGAATAAAAATGACACTTTCTTTCTTCTGGCCGAACAAGGTATCATTGATAGAGCAGGACACGTTCCTCACCAAGTTGTCTCTGGTGATCACAGCTGTGGTGACTATGAAGAGCCCTTCTGTGTCAGGGGTGGAGATCTCCTTCAGGGCAGGCACGACCTCACTGTAGGGGTCCCTCCACACCGTGAGGGGCTTCAGGTACCACCCTCCAGATATGCACTCCAGCCAGATGCCCCCGTCCTCGTGGTCTCTCATTTCAATGAGGGGCTCAGAGTCCAGTCCTGGGGAGAGATACCAGGGCTCAGCTAAAAGGCAGTGGTGTCTCAGTGCTGACTGCATCTCTTCTGTGAAGAGAGAAAGTAAAGGAAAAAAAAGAGGGAGGTAAGAAGCAAGAAATAGGAAGGAAGAAACAAAGGATGAGGGTAAGGAAGAAAGAACGTTGATGTTAGAGAACACCAGGAGACCAATGGGCCACATAAACTGTGAGCTCTCTAAGAGGAAAGGATCCCATTGCACCCTTTTCTTTGTGTTCCACCCTCAGGCCCCATCGCAGCGCCAAGCATCTATGTGTCTGCTATAAATGCTTATTCAATTTATCCTGCAAGATTAATTTTCTCACTTAAGGTGGGTTTGTCAACTCCAACTTCAAACAGGCAGGTTTTGGAGTTCACTTTCTGGTCCTAGGATGACTTCTCAGTAGACCTCAGCTTCCAGAAGCTCTTGAATAACAAGTAGAAGGACAGAAACCTGCCAGGTGGGCAGAATACTAAGCAACCTTTTGACCTAAAGACATTGACCCTTCTGTCTAGTTTAGGGCTTCACATAAACACTGCTCTCTCCCACCCATAGTAGGTGATGGTTTTTAGGAGCCTCAACATGGTAGCCTGCAAAGCCAACCCTAATCCTAATTCACAGTTTACCTCCCAGAGGCTCCGTCTGTTAGGTAACATCTCTTTTGCTTTTCTTTTGATTTTCAGAGACAGGGTTTTAGCTCTGTTGTTCAGGCTGGAGTGCAGTGGCAAAGTCATAGCTCATTGCGCCCTGTAGTCCTGGGCTCAAGAGATCCTCCCACTTTAGCCTCCCAACTAGCTAGGATTACAGGCATGTTCCACTATGCTTGGCTAACATTTTATTCTATTGTAGAGACAAAGTGTTGCACAGGTGGGGCAATTTTCTTATAGTGCTTTGAGAACATCAATTTATTAGAAAGATCTGGATGCTCTTGGGATTAAAGTAACCATATCACTTTTTTAATATCAGAGATCATCACCAAAAATCCTAAGAATCTAGACTTACCCTAACTACAATCCATATTTAATGAATCTTCAGTAAAAGTGAATACCAGGTATGAAAGAGCTGCATGATCCTAGGGGACCCTTCAGCCATGCGTGAACATCCAAACTTCTTCTGAATAATTCCTTTGTAAAGTCTCCAAATTATGGCAAAGACAGGAAATTAAGCCAATAACTTAAGTCTATTGTTGTGGCTCAATTTAATTATTATTAATATTTTTTGACACAGTCTCACTCTATCGCCTGGGCAGGAGTGCAGTGGCATGATCGTGGTTCACCACAGCCTGAACTTCCTTGGTTCAGGTCATCCTCCCACCTCAGCTTCCCAAAGAGCTAAGACTACAGGCATGTGCCACCATGCGTGGCTAATTTTTTAATATATTTTTTAAAGAGATGGGTTTTTGCATGTCACCCAGGCTCACTTTAATTTTTATCAGGAGATAAAACTACTTGTACATTTAAAGGCTCAGTGGAATAAGAATTAAAATAATTCAGCAAATTGGAAAACAAAGTTCTTCAAAACATTCCATGAGGTTCAATACAGGAAGTATGACAAAATAGATTTAAAGGCAAAATCAGCCACCAACTAACCTAACAAAGAGAATACAGTAAACAAACAAACAAAAAGTCCTAAGCAGCCCAATTCAGAGTGGAGGCCAGGCCAGTGTCAGTTTTACAGAGAGGGAAGAGCAGATTGCTGCCACATAGAAACCATAACTGGCCAACCCTGCAGTGCTGCTACAAACACAGCCATGACACAGGGTCAAGAAAGCCTCCTTTCACAATATTCTGTTTTAATCACACACAAAGTTGCCATTCTGAGTAGCAAAGATGGGGTCTCCTACTTGCTATGATTTGAGGTCCCTTGGGACAGACCCAATTCCCTAATCTGCACCTCCTCTGGTCTGATGGAGTGAAATGCCACCACAGATTATCCTGCACCTGAAAGGCTTTTTCAGTCCTCAAATATATATTTTAAAGCACAATAAACTAACCCCAAGACTGAAGTAATCACTTAATATCATTTTAGCAAACTTCTAGAAATTCCAGTTTAAATGTATTTCTATGTTGAAATCTTGTGTATTCCCTGCCAGATAAATTCTTACACTTTCTCTGTGGAGTCGGCAGGAACATAATTTTGCCTCTGGGCTAGGCGCTGTGTAATCACGGCACTTTGGGAGGTCAAGATGGGCAGATCACATGAGGTCAGGAGTTTGAAACCAGCCTGGTTAACATGGCAAAACCCTGTCTCTACTAAAAATACAAAATATGCCAGGCGTGGTGCTGCATGCCTATAATCCCACCTACTCAGGAGGCTGAGGCAGGGAGAATTGCTTGAACCTGGGAGGTGAAGACTGCAGCGAGCTGAGATCCTGCCACTGCTCTCCAGCCTGGGCAGCAGAGTGAGACCACGTCTCAAAAAAAAAAAAAAAAAAAAAAAAATTTGCTTCTGTATTAAATCTTGCTTTAATAAAACCCTATATTTACATATAAGCCACTCTCTTTGCAATCAGTGTTTCAGGAAAGAAGTCAGGATTAATATTTATCAAGAAATAAGATTTCAAATATCATAGTTCTCTGGGCAGTTGTTGTTTATTCCAGTTTGTCCTGGGACAATTATTAACGGTGTCTCCTCTCACTCTCAGAAGTGCACAGCTCAGTGCTAAGGCACGCATAAGACTTCTCTTCTGAGATTCACCATTTCCCCCTGCTCATGGCCTCAGATGAGTTCTGCATGTGCTTCTCAAGAAGTCAAGCCCATGGCTTAGCAGGGCAAGCTCACTCATGGTGGCCCTTGTGCAGGAGGAAGGATTTTTCCCTGGAATCTTCTTTCCATAGGGAGAGTGTCCCTGTGGAAAGGGGATCCAGGAAAGAGGACTGTGCTGGTCTGCAATGGGCCAGAAGTTAGGAGACATACTTTCCCCAAAAGTCATACTGTGCCAAAGTAACAAAGCAAATGAAGAGACGCACCTGCCACCACGAGGCGCAGGATGGCCTCATCGTAGGACCTGCCTTCTTGGAAGAAACAGCGGTAGGTGCCATTCTCCTGGGCTGTGATGTTGTGTATGACCAGGGCCACGCTGCCCCTGCTGATGTCTTTGCTCACAAAGATGGTTCTCCCTCGGTACTCCTCCATCTGCTCCTCTGTTCTCTCTCTCCCACCCTTATACACAAACACTGCGGGGAAGAACTGAGACTGGAACCACCGCACCTCCATGTCCTCAGCATTTTTCTCGGGTGACAGATGGCAGCGTAACGTAGTGTTTTCTCCCACCATGGCCAGGATGGGATCAGTGCCCCACGACAGCGACCTTGGCTGTTCAACACAGGGGCAGAATCAGACAAAGACACCAGCCATCACATCTCTAAGGCAGGAAAGGAAGCAGATATTGCAGGGACAAAAATATTCTTTCCACGGCCATAGGGTCTTCTTGGGCTGAGAATTCTGCGGACCAGTAGCTGTGAGTAGTCGACAGCACCCCTGGGAGCAGTAACTATGAAATCTGCTTCTGTTTCATGAAGGAAACCCTGGGAAGCCTGCCCTGAGCACCCTCTGTCCACCCTGTGCCCCATGAGGAGAATTTCCTCCATTCCCCAATCTAGTGCTGTGCCTGAGCGTACTGTAAACTTGAGCTGTGCAACAGGGCACCTACCCACTAGCTCATTCCAACTGAAATGAGCTGTAAGTGTAAAATTCACACAGGATTATGAATATCTAAAATTTCAAAATGTTGACTAAGCGTTTAAACATTCATATTTGGTTATTTGGGGTGAAACAAATGTAGTATACACATTTATGTTGATTTGCAAATGAGTTTCAAGTTTTGACAGCAATTTGGGCAAGTCTCTTCCTTTGAGTCACTTCTAGCTATGGAGTCCTTCCAGGGGAGGCCCAGACTTTTTGTTGAAGAGAAAAACCATTCCTACTGTGCCCCTTTCAAATTCTAGATTCCTGCATTACTGAATCAATGAGCATAGTGCCATGGTTGTGTAAGTTGCTAATTTTCCAGACTAAAACAATATATGCCAATACATATACCTTATCTGAAGAGAACAAATTTCCCAGAACATACTAGAATGATACTGGGACCCTAAGGGAAAAAAAGATGAGAAAATTGCCCAAAGTCCTTCCATCTTGAAGCTTCCTCTCTGCACATGTGCTTTGGTCTTCTGTTTCCGCAGTTCACCTTCTTTTCCTCTTTTGGATCATAATGTGAGTGGAAGAGTTCTTCCCACAACTCCCATGCACTCCTGCTACAGGTGCAGCTAGTCACATGTCACTTGAAGGTCCCGTGGCCTAGCCTGGGTCGGGTGTCCATCCCAGACCCAGTCCATGTGGTGAGGCTGCAGGGCCATGCTATACGGACATGTATTGGAAGACAAGAGGTCACTAATGCTAAATGAATGTGGTGCAAGGAGGGCAGTGGGACCTTGAAAGGCATTCACTATATTCTCAGAGGTGGAGCCCTTAGAACAGATACTGTTGATGTACCGTCCCATATTCTTTTGGCCTATTACAATTTGCCAATAGTGCAATAGTGGAGGAACACAGTTTCCTTCAAGGATAACAACATCCGGCCTCCGTTATCTGTGTTTCTCCTCTGCTTTCTCTAATACCAGTGGTATTTGCTTTTTTTTTTTTTGCAGATGCACAACCCAACCTTGAAGTACAGCAAAACTAACATTCCCAGGGGCAACTTTCAACCAATTTAAGCAAAAGAAGATGGGAGGTGTTGATAAATGTACAAGAGTCCCCAGGCTTTAGGAAGATTCTGATGTATATTCCACAATTTCATATAGTTTCTTACAGTTCCCGGGTGGGATAAGCCGAGTTGTCTATATGGTAACTCATTAATGAACTCTTTATGCCATTCCTCACACAACTGGCTTTTCCCCTTCTGTGATTCACTATTTCTTCCCTTGTGTTTCCTGCAATGATTTCCCAAATAAGTGGTAGCTTCAATAGTGCTCCTCCTTCCATACACACCTAGTGATGTTTACTGTGAAACACGTGACAATGATATATAACATGGCAGAATGGACCTTATAGAATTAAGGTTATGGACTTTAAAATTTAGTGATTATTCTAAATTATCTGGGTGGTCTTAATGGAATCACAAGAGCTCTACAAAGTAGAAGGCAGAAGAATCAGAGAGATGCAATGGAAAAAGACCCAGAAAAACTTCAAAGATTGACAAGTCCTTAATGCATAATTGCTGCTTTGAAGATTGAAGAAGGGAGCTGCGAGCTGAAAAACAGCAGCCTCTAGAGATGGGAGGAGACTTCAGCTGTAAATCAGTAAGCAACTGGGACCTCTGTCTTGTAATTGCAAAGAATTGAATTCTGCCAGCAATTTGAATAAACAAGAAAACATATTGTTCTCCAGAGTCTCCACAAAAGAATCCAGCATGCAGACACATTGATTTTGGCTGGGGAGATCCCTGTTGGACTTTTGACCTATAGAACTGAGAACCAAAAATTTGTGTTGCTTGAAGTCTAAGAATTTGTGCCAATTCATCATAGCAGCAGTAGAAAACACATACAATAAAGGTTTTGTGAAAACACTGCAATGAGGTAAACTGAAACTGTGGGGAGTACAGTGGGTGTGTGGACTATTCTGCTGTGCTGAGTAGACTTACTAGAGTCTAGAAAAAGCCAATTGAAGAGTAAGCCTTATTAACAAATTTATTGAACAACTAGAACTCGACAAGCACATGCCAGGTAGAGGGGATGCAGTGGTGAGCAATAATAATAATGATAATGAGAAGTAGTTTTTCCCTAGCAGGCTGCAGTTCAAAGGAATATTGGTTTAACATCCACCAGTGAGCAGGGGTGGATAGACCCCTTTCCTAGAGACAAAGTCCATAAGAGGATTAAAAATATCCCTGTAGGCCGGGCACCCTGTGGCTCAAGCCTGTAATCCCAGCACTTTGGGAGGCAGGCAGATCATGACATCAAGAGATTGAGACCATCCTGGCCAACATAGTGAACTTCATCTCTACTAAAAGTACAAAAATTAGTTGGGCGTGGTGGCGTGCACCTGTAGTCCCAGCTACTCAGGAGGCTGAGGCAGGAGAATTGTTTGAACCCGGGAGGTAGAGGCTGCAGGGAGCCGAGATCGCATCATTGCACTCCAGTCTGGCAACAGAATAAGACTCCGTCTTTAAAAAAAAAAAAAAAAAAAAAAAAAAAAAAAAAAAAAAATCCCTGTAGTTCTTCTAGGTTCCTTCATCCAAATTTCCCCGGAGAAGCTTTACGGTATTTTCTCTGCCTGGAAACCTTGACTGTAGGAAGGCTAGCGCTGGGTGGTCGATCACTTACCACATTTGTTGGGTGGGCACACATCTGTTCCTCATGATTTATCAAGTGTGGCCTCTAGTCTCTTTCCAAATCACGTGTCATGTGGGTAAGGTGAAGTTATTATCTCAACCAAGACACTCTGCAGAGCTAATCCAAGGAGTGCTGGGTCTAAGGCTCTGATAATCAGCTGGGAAGGAGTCAACAGGAGTGTCAACTCCACAACCACCTACAATGATCCTTACCCTGGAGCTGTCCTGGGAAAAGAACCTCAGGGCTACAGGTGGATTCTTCCTATCAGCGAAGAATCCGGGTGGAAAAGAATGGGCAAATGGCCAGGGACTGAAGCTGACCATCTCCCAGCTGCACAAATTACTGCATGAGTTATGTAAGTTACTTAATGTTGCCCTGCCTCAGCTTCCATACTTGCAAAATGAGACTACCTGACAGGGTGTTGTGAGGATTCAAGGAGTGACATCCACCAAAGCTCATAACACAGCACTCAGAACATTTTTAAGTTCTCCATTAATGTTAGTTACTGCTGTTTAGATCCCAGCTCTGTTATTAAGTAGTCATGTCTACTTTGTAAAGTTAATTCACTTTTCTGCACCCCAGTTTCCTTATCTGTCTAAGAGGACAATAAAGTGGTACTAAACTCAAACAACTGGCATATGAATAATTGCATGAGTATCAGTAAAGTGCTTCAGTGTGTGCCTGTAGCTTATGGTTGTGATTGGTTGCTATAGAGGGGGAGGCCCTCAGCTCTAAGCTGGGCAGGGAGAAGCAGAGA
The DNA here is from genome assembly GCF_047675955.1 of Chlorocebus sabaeus. Classification (NCBI taxonomy): domain Eukaryota; kingdom Metazoa; phylum Chordata; class Mammalia; order Primates; family Cercopithecidae; genus Chlorocebus; species Chlorocebus sabaeus. Next base: position 26,358,370 of record NC_132920.1, on the reverse strand, counting down.
CAAGTTACTTCAGCCTGAGGCTCCCCACTTTCCCTAGCTAAGCCCAGGGTCACTGGTGTCTCTAGGGAGACACCTAATGATCACCACTCAGTCAGAATTGGAGGAACTCTCTTCTTTTGGCGCTGGACAAATGGTCAGGGCAGTGGGCTCCAAAGTCAAAATTCTGAAAACAGGATATAGAGGCTCAGAGAAGGAGACATCCAGGAAAGTATGAATATGCGATCCATCCACAGCATTGTAGAATGAGATATCTCCAGTCTCATAGTCCAGGAAGACCCCCACTTTCCTAGGGGATTCAGGAAGTTCCAGGTTGGTTCTGGGCTCAGTTAGAGTCCGATACTTTTTCCCATCAGTCAGCCCCATAGTCCAGAATCCATTCTCAGGTGTCATTTTGACCCAACCTTTTCTCTGCACATTCTTACTACACACCCCTATATGCCACTCTTTCCTGTCCCCTACCTCCACCTCCCAGTAATGTCTCCCTGACATGAAGCTCTCACAGCCGAGAACACAATAATGCCAATCAAATCTCTCAGGGTTGTCTGGCAGATCCTGGGGCTCCTTGGCACGCTGCACACTCCTCTGGTCCTCAGAAACAAGGAGGATGGGGTTTGCTGTTTTGGGATCCAGAATCACATCCGCTGTAGAGAGTTTGAGGAAGTGTCCATGGGGTCAAGCATTTTTCCTGGATTTCAGAGCCTCAGCATGCAAGGCCTGGGCTGTGCTGAGGAGACCTGAGTCCAGAGCCTGGCATCCCTAGCCTTCCCTAAATGTGACTCTCTCATTGATGCCAGGAGAGAAAGCCCCAGGTATCTTGTGTCCAGAGGGAAAGAGGAGGGTGAAATGAGAGTTGCCACAGCATCTGCCTAATCCAACACCCTGATGCTGCCTCAGGAAGCAGCAAGCATCCTCTTTCTACGTTTTTCTTGTTTTCCTCCCCACATTGACTCTGCCCACTAATGCTTTATGATCAGAGGTTAATTTTCAACCTTCATTTGATCACTCATGGGCTAAATGAGTGGTCTATTTTTCTGCAGTCTATTTTTCCATACATCTAATTTATTTAACAAGATGGAGCCTCGTCTAAAGCATTCCCTCACCTGAAAAATGGGGATAAAAATACGAATCTCTAGCATAGTATAGGGGAATCATGTTATTTATTCAGCCCACAGCAGGGCATGAAGGAAGTTCCTGATGTTCTAATAGCTGCAAGGCTGTCTCTGTGCTGGGCTCTATTTGGGGCCTTATATGACCGAGATTCACTCTCCACCCTTTAACTTTCTCCACACTCTTTTGGGCCCCAGGAATCTGCCCTCTAAGGACAGTGCCACTGGGCTCCCTTGTCCTCTGATTTGCTGTTGGGTTTGGCCAATGGGAGGCCCTGATAGAAGATTGGAAGGAGAAAGAAATGAGAGACACACCGTTTATTTTCCTGCTTCCTCCCTGCCTGCAGCAGCTGGTGTGGTTCTAGCAAGGCCTGATGACTGTTCTCAGGAAGCCCTGTCTTTGAGCTACCTCTTTCTCTGGGTTCCAGTAACTGCCTCCCCTCCCTATCCTTCCCAGGCTAGGGGTGGAGACAGCTCCCCAGTGTTGGGAACCATGGGGGCACTGCACTTTTCCTTGTTGCTTTCCCTTAACCCTCCTTTCCGCAAACCTTCTTCAGCCACCCAGTTTGAATTCATCATCTCCTTCTTACTAGGTTTTTGACCAATGGATATTTATGATTCCTTCAGTCTTCACCTCAACCCCCACAAACACAGATTGAAATCATCACCTAAAAATATGGAGGCCAAAGCTCAGAAGCATTACGTTTTTTGAGGAGGCACTGGCAGTAGGTGGCATGAGAAGTCTGGGAAGGACTAAGTTCTTTGGGCAGCCATTGCCTACTCTCCTTGGCATTTCCATCCTCACTCTCCCTGCAGTATCACTGAGTGTGTGCCTACTTACCCTCAGCTCCACCCTTTATGTGTCTTCCTTCCCAGGAAGGTCTGAGGAATCCCAAGAGATCTAATCACCCTGGTTCCCTGGGCTCTCAGTGGGAAGGGTCTTGGAGATGGGTCCACTTTTCAGATTGGAATTTACTGTTGCCTACCCCAAATTCCTAGTCATGGGAGCTTTTCTTCCCCAAATCACAACAGTTGGAGAAGTAAACAGGAAAAGGAAAATAGTCCCTCAGGTTGTTGGTCCAGGGAACATACAGTGATTTACTCACCTGGCTTGAAGAGGGCCTTTTTCCATTCTGAAAGGAAGGAGACACAGATAAGGAAAAGGTCAGTATTCTTGTACTTTTCCCCACTGCATTCTCTCCTCACTACATGTTTTCTCTCCTTTTCTTGTGAATCTCTTCCAGGGTCCTGCCTCCCTTCTCTACAACTCTGATGGATCAGAGGTGGCACTTTCTAAAAAATGGTGGGCTCTGTTCCCTCTGTCATGAAGGGTACAGGCTGCATGGCCAAGCTTTGCAAGGGGGTGTGTAGGATCAGGAGTCTCTCAGATTCTCCAGAAAAGCAGAAATCAACCCCCCACCATAGAGAAATTGAGTCTTTTGGTTAAATCTGATTCATGCAAATGGGAACATCAGTGGGTCACAGCAGAGAAAAGGTTGAAATGTTCATGGCACGTGTCCCAGCAAACTCAGAGAGCATCAGGCTCACTCACCATTATAGGCTGAAGGTCTCTCTCCCACTACAATGAAAGAAAGGTAAAGATGTCACCTTAACTTGCCATGTTTGATTTGGCCCTATTCCCTTGACTTTACATTAATCTAATCTTTTTCTTTTCTTTTTTCTTTCTTTCTTTCTTTTTTTTTTTTTTTAACCACCTGTATCTTCCTCCTCTGCAGGTTCAATTCTTTCTATGGTGTCGTTCTTAATATCAAATCCAGGAACATCAGTCGAATGCTAGTAACATGGCAGACACTGTGAGAGTTCCTTCCTGATGGTGTTCAGCTGATATATTTGGAATGTATCTATACTGCTATACCTAGGCATAGGTGTCACCATGTCTATATGCATATATGTGTGTGTGTGTGTGTGTGTGTGTGTATGCAAGATCCTTCTATTTAAATCTGTAATTTCCTACCTTACCCTGAAAAGAATTTGGGAAATTTAATGAGCAATTTCAGGAACTAGTTTTTGAAGCCAGTTAGAATAAATTGGTACCAACTGAGAAACCGTTCAAGCCACTCTTGTTTATTAGACACACTTTTCTCCCTCTCTCTTTTCTGATTTTCTTGTTCTTTGTTATCTTTTGTTCTTCTTTGTCTTCTCTGGAGCCTATAGATTATGTAAAATGACGAGTGAAGTTCCTACCATAGAGAATGCACTTCATCCACCTCTTCCCCCTTCCTTTACAAGTGTGCCCCTGGATATTCCTGAGTGCTTTGCAGGGCTATAGAGTCTGCGGCCCCTGGTAGAGATAAATTGAAGGCATCTTTTCTTGGAGAGTAGTTGAGAGAGAGAAAGAGAGTGAAAAAGGAACACTTCTCCTGGGTGTTATTCCAATGAGTCACATTCTTTTTCTTTTTTCCTTTCTTTCCTTTTTTTTTTTTTTTTTTTTTTTTTGGCAATGACTAGGAATTGGCACATTTATTTTCTTTCCTTAGTCAAAGAGATCTAAGACCACTTCCTAACCTTGGGGAAAAAGTTAAGAGTGGAAACTATTCAAGCACAGACAGTTAAAGATTCAAATTCAGAGAAAATGTCAGTCACTTACAAATCGTGTACTGCATACTTCTCCACCCTGCAATGGAAGGAACAGGGAAGATGCCTCAAGGCTCATAAAGCAGGGACAGGAAGACAGGCTTGGGTCTCTGGGGGAATGGGAACTTACTGAGTTCCTCCAGGAGCTTCTCTGGAAAATAAGCAGAAAAAATAATGAACTGTTACAGGTGAGGGAGTTCTCTAAAAAATAAACCTTAAAAACAACCCAACTCTGGGGTGGGGATGGGTATGAGGTCTTTGGGCTTTGGCCTGTAAGCCAGGGGCTCAGGTAAACTCCGGGGTCAGCTACCTCTTGTGCTTTTTTCTTGCTTCACTGTGCTCCATGCCAGTTCTCTCAACTCTTGCTCTCTCTTTTTCTTTGTGAACAGAGTCTTTTTTTCCTCCCGCTGTCGCCACAGGAAGTAACCGGCTCCCCCGAGAAGCAGCAGCAAGATAGGCAGGGTCCCTGCCAGGGCAGCGATCCAGCTCTGGGCGCTCCTGAAGAAGGGGCCTGTGAAGGGAAGGGCTGTGGGCCATGGGGGCCAGTGCACTCAGCCTCCCCAGACTGCAGCACCCCAGGTGTTAGCTGCTCACCCCAGGTCACAGGGCACGGAATCTATCTCACAAGGTTAAATAATCTTTCTCATCATAAAATCTCAGAGGACAGTGGGTAAGACTTTGATAAACCCCCACTAGAGGCTGCTACTATTCCTTCTCTTGAGATGTCTGCCTCTCATGTGGAAAGTGAGTGACTAGAGAATATCATACACTTTTTTTTCTAATTCAACTTTTTAATAGGTAACACATGCACATGGTTCAAAAATACATGTATAAAAAGTCACACAAGTCTCCCATCCACGCAGTCCTCCCTCCCACCCTCCCTTTTTTGACTTCAAATTAGTCTACTTAATATGATGCTTAAGAACAGGAACTTTGGAGCTGGAGGCCCTGGGTGTCAATGCTGGCTCCTTTAGGTGACTTGCAGTGTGACTTTAAACTAATTACTGAACCTCTCTGTTCCTACTGCCCTTCTCCTGAAGTGAGAAGGATTAAATTAAAACTTATAAAGTGCCTGACACCTAGTGGGTGTTATGACACTGCTTGTTAACTTAAAAATGTAAATAAAAATATATGCTTGTTTTTCCTCTCATTTGCACTAAAGATAGCATTCCGTACACACCACTCTGCATTTTGCTCTTTCTGTGCAAAGTTAATCTTGGAGGTTTTTCCTCTTCAGTATAGAGAGAATTCTCTTTTTTCTTTCACACTTGAGTGGTATCCATTGCATGAAAGTTCCCCAGCAGTGAACATCTGCATAGTTTCCAACCTTGTGCAGTCATAATCAGTGCTATAAAAAAATAACTTTTTCCCTGGATCATCTCACACAAATGCAAGTTTATCTACCAAATCAATTCCCAGAAGCAGAATTTTGGATCACTAAAGATGTAGTTTGCATATTGTTATGTAGTCCCCAATAGAGGTTGTGCTAATGCACACCAAAAATACAAGTCATCCCTGCATATGCCTAGGAGTCACAGTCTTCCTACATTCCTGCCATAACCATGTGTTATCAACCAACAGATGTTTGTTTTGATTTTTGCCAGTACCATAAGTGAAAAATGATTCAGTATGTTTCTCTAATGAGTGAAATGAGCACTCATTTGTGGGTTATTTCCTTTTCTGTAAATTAAACAATGTATGACTTTTGTTAAAATGTTTTACTCAGTTTTTAAAATCTTCTGTCTCAAGGAGATTAGCTCTTTCTCTATGATATGGGTTTATAAATATATATATACACACACACACATATATACACACACACACACACATATATATACACACACACATACATACATGTTTTCCCTGTCATTTGACTTTACATAAGCAGCTTATCTTAACAATTATTCCCCAATTCCCACTGCCTGCAATATTTTCTGGCAGACAGAAAATGTTCAGTAAATGTTTGTGTCATGAACAGCTTTATGGAGGAGAGAAGCTCCCCTGGTGCATGGAGGAGTCTCCAAGTCCGTGTTTTGGGCCTTATATTCAGTGCAGAGACCCAGGTTGACTGCAGACACTAACACCTCCCCCTTCATTCAACTGCCACAGCTCAGTTCAGAAAATCTGAGGCAAGCAGGTACTGACCTGCTATGGAAATGCTGGTTGTCTTTTCCAGACCGAGGAGGGAACTTCTGATGGTACAGGAAACACCCTCCCCAGAGCTGCCTCTCAGGATCACAGATGCTGCTACTGCATACAGGCCCACTCCATCTGCAAACACAGGTGCTTCCACAGCCGGGATGTTCTCTCCCTTGTCGTTGCTCCACTGTATTTGGGGTTGTGGGTACCAGCCAGTGGACCTGCACTCCAGATGGATCCCTCCATCCTCATAACCCTTCACGTCAATGTGAAGATCAGAACCCAGTGCTGTGGAAGGATGAATCAGCTTAAATTCTTGAGAGCTCCTGTATCAGAGAGGGTCTCAAAAGGAATCAGGCACGCTCACATTCCATAATTCAAGAAGAATTTCATTTCAGAGCTGCTTACAAAAGTGTGGTCCTGGTGAGGAGAAAGCTACATGAATGAGTGCAGTATCCCAGGGTCAGTGACAGTGGGGCTATTCCCACCCACTCCAGTTACCAGAGGGAGGAGGAGAGGGAGCTGTTTTGAAGACATAAAAGAAGATATTTATCCACTGAGGACTTTCTTGAGAGGGACAGTGACCTTCAGCAAGGCAATGCAGTCAGGCCGAGGGTACCTTGCAGGAAGGAAGCCAGGGAATAAGCACCCAGACCTCTATTTTCTCTCCCTCCCTTCTGCATCTGCTACAGATCCCTACTGACCAAACCCTTAAACAGAAGCCACAGGGAAAAGGATTGCACTGAGAAAGAAAAGGGCAGCCCCCTCATCTGGAAGCAACAACAGGATTCAGTGTCCTCCTGTTGAACAAAAGGGATTTCACAGAACACCAGCATCAGATGATGGCACTTTGTGACTATGATGGATCATGGGAAAAACAAGACCACCCCACATCATGTGTGAGCATAGAGAAAAACATGAACACTGTACAAACCACAGCAATGACCAAACATCCCCCATCGACAATCAGGGATTGCAGCCCCTTCATCAATTACAACTTTAGTCTCACCCTGGTCTCCTTCTTCCTACATAAGATTGATTAAGGTTCTCACTCATAGAATCAACCTGTGCCCACCTTCCTGACAACATCTCATCCAGAGCAGAGGCTGAAGTCTATAAACCCTCCTCCCAAATCCCCTAACACAAGCCCAAATTACATACTAAGTTGGCTCTAACAGCTTCTCACTGAGACTCCGCCACAGCTCCCCATGATGTGTGTTCTTCCTCAATGCAACAAGTAAGAAACACAGCTCCCATGACTACAGGTGTATTCTAGGGTCATTGGCTCGAGAACATTGGCAGCAGATACAGTCCTGAAAGCCCAGTCTTCTAGGGCCCACAATAGCATGTACCTAGTGGGGCCACAGAAGCCACCTGGTACACAACTAAACACGAATGACTGTGTACCTCTCACTGAAGAGATGATTTCTTATGCTTCCTATCCCTCCTCCCTCACTTCGCTCATTTCTCTGGTGGCCAGCAGAAGGGATTTCATTACTTGAGCATGTAGGGCACAGCAGGAATTCTTCCTAAAGGAAAACCTGTGTCTTTCTTAAAGGCCTCAGACAAGCTAAGTTGGAAGGCAGTGCAGGCAATTGCTAGTGAGCAGCCAGGAGTGTCTGCAGTGCTTTTGCAAGAGGGACTCTGCATCTGCTCTAGATCCTACAGAGAAATGTTCTCAGAACAAAACCTGGAGGCTCACCTGCAACCTTCAGCTCCACCAGAGCTTTTTCATAGAAGTCGCCATCTTGGAAATAACACAAGTACTTTCCACTGTCAGAGGCTGTGACGTTGTGTATTCGGAGAGCAGCCTTCCCTGCAGTGATGCCATCCCGTAGAATTGAAGTTCTCCCTCGATACGCTGCACTCTGCCTGTCTTCCACTTCCTTTCCATCTGCATACACATTCACAACCTGCCTTAGGTTGGAACTCACCCACCTCAGCTCCATGGTCTCTGCACTCATGGTTGGGAACAGGTGACAGGGCAGATCAGCATCTTCACCTACCATGGCCAGGATGGGCCCAGGTGGTCCAACCACAGCAAACTGAGCTGTTGGCACAAGGGGGAGGATCTGTCAGAGGGTGTTGGAGTTGGGGTTATGAGAGGAAGGGTGCTTCTCAGACAGGGAAGGCAAGATACCAAGAATCTAGGGGGAGGCTGGGCGCGGTGGCTCATGCCTATAATCCCAGCACTTTGGGAGGCCCAGGCGGGCTGATCACGAGGTCAGGAGATCGAGACCGTGGTGAAACCCCACCTCCACTAAAAAATAAAAAAAAAGAGGCCGGGCGCGGTGCCTCAAGCCTGTAATCCCAACACTTTGGGAGGCCGAGACGGGCGGATCACGAGGTCAGGAGATCGAGACCATCCTGGCTAACACGGTGAAACCCCGTCCTACTAAAAAATACAAAAAACTAGCCGGGCGAGGTGGCGGGTGCCTGTAGTCCCAGCTACGTGGGAGGCTGAGGCAGGAGAATGGCGTGAACCCGACAGGAGGAGCTTGCAGTGAGCTGAGATCCGGCCACTGCACTCCAGCCTGGGTGACAGAGCAAGACTCCGTCTCAAAAAAAAAAAAAAAAAAAAAAAAGAATTGGCTGGGTGCGTTGGCTGACGCCTGCAGTCCCAGCTACTCAGAAGGCTGAGGCAGGAGAATGGCGCGAACCCGAGAGGCGGAGCTTGCAGTGAGCTGAGATCGCGTCACTGCACTCCAGACTGGGTGACAGAGTGAGAGTCTATCTCAAAAAAAAAAAAGAATCTAGAGGGGGAAACCAATCTTAACAGAAGCACCATTTGTCTCTTAGTGACATGTGAACCCTCAGGTCAGGATGGACTTCAGGTATGAGAAGGAGTCAAAAGTCCTATGAGGACATAATCAGGTAATTGTCTGCTTCAGAAACAAGTGTGGAATCATTCCCTACCTGAGTGAGGCATGAGCAGCTGAAGCAAAAGGACGCAGACATGAAAGTTGAGAAGAAGGAAGGCCAGGAAATTTCCCATTTTCATTCATGCTTCATATCTGGAGACACCAGAAGGTGGGGGGTAGACTCTATGACCTGGAAGAAGCTGTAGAATTCCAGATGGAAACCTCCACTTCCCTACAGTTAACTCAAGTATGGTGACCGAAGAAGATCTTACCTCTGCCAAAGATTTCTGTCCTTTAGTGTCTTTACGTTTGAGTCCCAACATTGAAAACCACCTGCAAAAACATGTCTATGTGAAATGCACATCCCTTATTCGATCAGAAAATCCTCACTCTACTGTTTGACAATATTCAGAATCCTACGACTTCCCCAAACTTCCTCTGCCAAGTCCAACCCACCACAATCCCCTCTGATTCATGCAGGACCCTCTTCGCTGGGCTCCCTGGTTCTACCAGGGTCCACCACTGTGGGTGTCCAACACTGTGGACTCCTCAAAGCCCCAACTCTTGGCCATCACCATGGTCAAGTCATGGACCAGTGGACTCCTGGTGGGATTCAGGAAGACTGCCTGGTGGGGGACCTGAAGTCTGTCAGGGGCTGAACCCACCACAATTAATCCAAGGCTAGTGATCAGATGGCTGCAAATAAGATGAGGCCTTACTTATCTTTTCTTTCTTCCCTTCATAAAGTCATTCAACAAATATTTACTGAGCACCCACAAGGGACCAGGCCCACGATATAAGGTTTAGGGACACAAAGAGGATAAGCAATAAGTAAAGGCTCTAAGATTCACAAGCTATTTGGTCTCAGACATGGGACAAAACCATTGGAACTTTATTTACTCATACAATATCATGAAGTGTGAAACTTAGAATGTGCACAATTGGCCCAGCAATTCCACTTCCTGATGTCTAGTCCAGCAAAGTACTTGCTTGGCTACAGAGAGAAGCCTCTGTAAGAATGACACTGCAGCACCATTTTTAAAGTATAAAAGTGGTAACCAACTGAACCAGCCACCCAACAGGAGACTGCTTAGAGGAATGATGGCTCATCCCTCAGAAGGAATTCAATGCAGCAGGTAAAAAGAGTTGATTTATTGTCATGAACCTAGATAATGGAGACACTCTAAGTGATCAAAAAGCATGTTGCAGAACTATACTAAAGATTCAATTGAAAAACAAAAGCAAAGCTATACATTTCTGCATAACTGTTTATGTAAATGCCTGAAAAACTCTCAAAAGATGCATGCTAATCTGAAGATCAGAGGCTAGTGAGTGAAAGGACTCTTGGCCTTTTGCTCCCTTTACTTTGAAAATATTGGAATGCTTTAAATGTAAAACTTTTCATGTATTACTTAACGATAATTATTATGAGTTACGATAGTGACAGGAACATATTAGCTGCTCAGTAAATACTAACTCCTCAACAGTTTCTTCCAAAACAAAGAAGCATGAGGCCTGCAGCCATAATCTCTCTCGCAGTTGGCCTGGGAGTGGCCTCTGTGAACAAGATCTGCAGAGGGAGGTGGGCAGGGATGTAAAGGAAACAAGGGAACAGAGATCTGAGCAGCCAGCCATGCTCAACACCTGCCTGGATCTTGCAACCACCCAGAGTAAACATTGCATTTCACCACATCTTTTGTTTCTGGAAACCGCTCTTTATGTTGCTGTAGAGGGGGTATCATTTTTATTATCATTTTCTCTGAGTTAACACGTTCTCTGCTGTCCTTAGAGTGAGATATACATTTTTCTTCTTCTTCTTCTTTTTTTTTTTTGAGACGGAGTCTTGCTCTGTCGCCCAGGCTGGAGTGCAGTGGCCGGATCTCAGCTCACTGCAAGCTCCACCTCCCAGGTTTACGCCATTCTCCTGCCTCAGCCTCCCGAGTAGCTGGGACTACAGGTGCCCGCCGCCTCGCCTGGCTAGTTTTTTTTTGTATTTTTTAGTAGAGACGAGGTTTCACCATGTTAGCCAGGATGGTCTTGATCTCCTGACCTTGTGATCCGCCCATCTCGGCCTCCCAAAGTGCTGGATTACAGGTTTGAGCCACCGCGCCCGGCCCATTTTTCTTCTTCTTAAAGGATATTTATTTTTTTTCCTCATTATAGTTAATATTGCAAATGAAAAAAAGCATAAAGGAATACAAGTTTAAGCAGTGGTGCATGCCTGTAATCCTTGCGATTTGGGAGGTCGAGGTGGGAGGAACCCTGGAGCCCAGAAATTCAAGAACAGCCTGGCCAACATAATGAAACCCCATCTCTACAAATCAATCAATAAATAAAATATCTATAGTAGTAGTCATATACTTTGGTAGTGAAAACGTAAATATTTCTGGAAGTATTTTGACTATGTATATATCAAGGGCCTTAAAAAAAGTTATATGCTTTACTAAGGAACGGCTATTAAAGAAAACAAAAAAGTTGTATACTTTGACCCAAAAGTTCCACTTTTAGGAATTAGTATTGAAGAAAAAAAAATCAGGAACTAAGACAAAAATTTATGTTTTAGGCTGTTCAATATAGTAAAATCTACAATAGCCAAATGCAGAAAAGAGAAATAGCCCAAACCAGGGAAATGTTAAAAAATAATTGTAAAGGCCAGGTGTGGTGGCTCACGCCTGTAATCCCAGCACTTTGGGAGGCTGATGCAGGCAGATCACCTGAGGTCAGGAGTTTGAGACCAGCCTAGACAACATGGCAAAATTCTGTACTAAAATTCTCTACTAAAAATACAAAAAGTAGCTGGGCATGGTGGCATGCACCTATAATCCCAGCTACCCAGGAGGCTGAGACAGGAGAATCGCTGGAACCTGGGAAACAGGCTGCAGTGAACTGAGAATGCACCACTGCACTCCAGCCTGGGCAACAGAGCAAGACTCCATCTCAAAAAAAAAAAAAAATTGTATATTCATACAATGAAATAGATTGTATCCATAGGTTTTGGGGAAATGATGAATAAAAGGAAAAACACATAGTGTTCCTAAAAGATACAAAACAAGGTATAATGTGTGGCTCTAACGTTGTTAAAATTATAAATAATTGCCCTTCATTACAAATACAACTCCTAAAGGCTTTTTGGAAATCTCTTTTATGACTGAAACATGCATTTTTTGTCTATCCCCCGCCTGTTGTATATGTATGCTGGTTCAGACTTTTCTATATTTTTAATATTTCTGAAATGAACAAATTTACATATGAATCTATAAGGGACATCTCTTTTTAGAAATTCTTAGAATAGATGCCTTGAGTTGGCCAGAACAGATTTTAAAGATTTTTTGCCTTTTTGTGACCACAATACATTCTTAAGGACATGCAATTAGAATATTTCTTGACCAAATCCCAAACTCTGTAGGTCTTTATTCTTTGCACTACTTCTCCCCTTTCCGTGTGTCCACATGTGTGCATGCGCACCCCCTCAGCTACCCAGGAGACTGTGGCAGGAGAATCTCTGGAACCTGGGAAACAGGCTGCAATGAGCTGAGAATGCGCCACCGCACTCCAGCCTGGGTCACAGAGCGACTCCATCTCAAAACAAACAAAATGCATATTCATACAATGAAATAGATTGTATCCATTGGATAGCATTCTTTAGGTTTTGGGGAAATGATGAGTAAAAGGAAAAACACATACTGTTTCTAAAAGATACAAAACAAGGTGTAATGTATGGATCTAACATTGTTAAAATTATCAATAATTGCCCTTCATTAAAAACACGATTCCTAAAGGCTGCATGGAAATCTCTTTTATGACTGAAACATGCATTGTTTGTCTATCCCCTGCCTGTTGTATATGTATGCTGGTTCAGATTTTTCTATATTTTTAATATTTCTGTAATGGACAAATTTACATATGAATCTATAAGGGACATGTCTTTTTAGAATCTCTTAGAATACATGCCTTGAGTTGGCCAGAACAGGTTTTAAAGATTGTTTGCCCTTTTCTGACCACTACGTTCTTAAGAACATGCAATTAGACTATTTCTTCACGAAACCCCAACCTCTGCAGGTCTTTATTCTTTACACTACTTCTCCCCTTTCCATGTGTCCACATGTGTGTGTGCACACCCCCTCAGCCACATACCCCTTTCTTTGGGCAAGTACTCTCCCTCTATGCCCACTCTCGGCGATTCAGCCCCGTCCTCCCAGGCATTGTAGCCCAGGCTCTAATCAACGTCCCCCGCTTACCTCTCAGCATTCCCCTCTGAAAATCACAACCCACTGAAGAAAGGCGGTTAATAGTTCTCCATTCTTTCTATTATGGTTGAATCTCCATTTGGAAGAAAACAAAAGAAAAGCAGAGGCTGTCTGGTCATCGTGAGGAATAATCATCTCTTTTTGGAAGAATTAGTTTTTTGATTGGCTTAGAGGTGATGTTTCTCATCAGTTGCTGGGCAGAAACTACTGAGGAAGGTTGAAATTAAAACTGAAAGTATATTGAATTGTACACATTGAAGAAAAATTCCAGCCCTATCTCCCTTAGTGTTTACGTTTCTCTCATTCTTGTGTGTACATGTATATAAGTATTTCTATATATTTACTTATCTTATGTCTTTTTTCATAATAGAAATATTAGCAGAACAAAATGGGAAAAGATTTTAATGTGGCGAAGAGAGAAAGATGTGCACTAATTAAAATGCTATTGGGGCAGTTTGCTAACATTTGCTTGCATGAATATGGGTACATGCAGGAAGAGGAGATTTTACTAGAGTCAAATAAACGTATAAATGGAAAGAAAACGAGACACAATGCACTTTTTTTTTTTTTTTGAAAGGGACTGTCACTCTGTCACCCAGGTTGGAGTGCAGTGGCAGGATCCCGGCTCACTGCAACATCTGCCTCCTGGGTTCAAGCAATTCTCCTGCCTCAGCTCCCTAATAACTGGGATTACAGGTGCTCACCACCATGCCCAGTTACTTTTTGTATTTTTAGTAGAGATGGGGTTTTGCCATGTTGGCCAGGCTGGTCTTGAACTCCTGAGCTCAAGTGATCCTCCTGCCTCAGATCCCAAAGTGCTAGGATTACAGGCTTGAGCCACCGCACTCGGCCAACAGTGCACATTTTTAAGTACTTCCAGCATCCAGGCATAGGATCTGTTAATAAATAATATAATTTTTCTGGTTTCCAGAGGCAGTGCTGCTTGATATGTTTTACCTTTTTCAGCAAATTTGTAGTGCAGGTGTTTCTGAGCATCTCCATTCACCCTCAGCTTCTGGTTTGTGCTACATTGTATTTTCCTGTGTATTTGTTTCTCACGCTGCCAGTGGAGTACATATTCTCTGAGGCCGGACTCTAGACAAACTGTGAATGCTGTCTCTGTAAGATGTCTGTGAAGCAAATTGGTTCTTCTTGTGGTCTAGGACCTCAAAACACACTTTCTGGGATTGCAAGTCAATGATCAAAGTTCCTAAGGCTAAGATGTGACTGCGGCTAGTGGAATTTAATTATATTGCAACAGTTTGAATTTAGACTGTGTGGCATCTGGTTGAGAAGGCTGGTCGCTTCTGGATCATGCATTTCCTGTTTCTTCTTGGTGATAAGACCTAATTGTCTTAGGTACAGCAATGTGCTGTTTCATCTCATAGATAGCAGAGGCCAAGGGACTAAGTTGGAACCAGTGGTTTGTAGGTGACAGTTGTGGTCTTGTGCTTCTCCCAGAGACCCTTCAAAGGATGGACCAAAATAGCTGGGAGTGTGAGGGTACACTCTCCATACTTCCTCTTCCTCTTGCCTACAATGTAGACTTTTGACCTGTAGGTACAGCAGCCCTCCTGGGACCATGAAGCAACCTTGAAGTTGGAAGCCACATGTAGAGACAGCAGAGAATGAAGTCAGAAGCAGTCTGGGGCATGAATGACATTTCTGAGGTGCCAGATCAGCCCTGGACTGACACCACCTGAATTCATTTTACGTGAAAACAAAAAACAAAAAAAAAAAAACAAGGAAACCCTTGTTTTGTTTAGGCCAGTGGTATTTCTGGTCTCTGTTATCAGGAGCAGAAGTACAAATTTTTTTCCACTCCCTTTTTCCTCCTCAACAGTTTATCACAAAACTAAAACATACAGCAAAGGTGAAAGAATTTTCAGTGAATACCAATTACCTACCATATAAATTATATTGATAGAGCTAATATTTTACTAAACTTTCTTACTTTATTATAATATTCCATATCACTATTCATTCCCTATCCATCCATTATCCTTATTTATTTGTTCATTTGCTTTTTTTTTTTTTGAGATGGAGTCTTGCTGTGTCTCCCAGGCTAGCGTGCAGTGGCATGCTGTTGGCTCACTGCAACGTCTGCCTCACAGTTTCAAGCGATTCTCCTACCTCAGCCTCCCGAGTAGCTGGGATCACAGGCACCTGCCACCATACTCAGCTAATTTTTGTATTTTTAGTAGATGGGGTTTTGCCATGTTGGCCAGGCTGGTCTCGAACTCCTGACCTCGGGTGATCTGCCTGCCTCTGCCTCCTAAAGTGCTGGGTTTTCAGGTGTGAGCTACTGCACCTTATTTACTTATTTTTAAATTCATAGTCTATCAGAAGCTGTGTTGCTTGAAATTATGTCAGCGAGAACGATCACCCACCCTTGCCTGAAGGATCCAAATCACTTTGACACAAAGAAGCAGCTGAGGTGCTAAACTTCAGATTAGGAGTTTCTGGGCCCAATAATTCATATCTCTCAAGTTTGTAGTTTCCAAAGTATCAGGCTCCTTGCTCCATTTCTCATACAGTCCTTCACACAGAACTCTGGGAAAGAAGTCTTGGGAAAGAAATGGATGTGAAATGGGGCAGAAATGAATTCAGTGACTCAACAAAGTTTTACTGAGAATCTATCATCTAGTAGGTCTCAGGCACTGAAGTTCAAAATTAGTGAGTAGAGGTTGCATAATGGAGTGGATAAGAGCACTAATTCTCAAGCCAGGTGGCCTGCATGACCTTGAGCCAATTACCTAACTTCTCTGTGCCCCAGTTTCCCTATCTGTAAAATAAGGACGGTAACGGTACCTGACTTTTAGGGTTGCTGTTGTGAGGAAGGAATGAGATAATGCATGCAGTTTGGTAACAACAGTGTATCAAAAACAATAAGTCACAAGAATGTATACTTAGTAAAATTGTACTCAGCTCTCCTTCAAGACCTAGGCCCTTGATGCTATCTTCTCTTTGTCTTTTACAAGACCTAGTGCAGTGTCCTGCATGCAATAGGTGTGGCAAAATGCCAAGAAATCTGTCTCCTTTATTTAGTTAGTCTCATCAACAAATGTCCATTTCTCATGGTCATTATGCCACCTCTTGTTGCCATTAAGAACTCTCATGAACACACATTTTCTTTATGCTGTATCTAGATACCTGTCAGCACGTCCAAGGCACACTGCCTTACTATGTACTGTCGCTAGGTTTTGTTTTGTTTTGTTTTCTATCTTTATCTGTTCTCATTCACAACTCATTAGCCCTGGAATCCAAAGCCAGTTAACTAATTACTCAAGGTCTCTGTTCATTTGTCTGTAGGGTGGAAATGAGATCTGTTCCATAAGTTATTTAAGGAACAGTTAGCACAGGCCCTGCAAGTAGTAACCCTCGATGAATTTCATTGCCTTCCTTTCTGAAAGGTTCAATTCTGATCCCTGCATTGATGACTCCTAAATCCACTTCCCCTGGAGATAACATCAACAGATGTCTGCTGTGGAGTTGGACTTTTAGTGTGAAGATGAAGGGAAAATCTCTGAAAAGTTTGACATGAGAAAATATGTACGTTTGAAACATAAGTGAGGTAGGTGCGGGGAAGATGGGAGGTAGGGGGCGCCATTTACATTGTGTTCTATGGGATGATGCCTGCTGGGGTTGCACAATATATCCTGTCCTCATCGGTGGGCCAGATGTTAAGAGATAAGGAGACCAGGAAGGAAGCTACTGTGACACTCTAGGCAAGAAATGATGACTTCTTGGAGATGGGGGATAGGAGACTTTATTGATTACTAACATTAATACTAGGAAATACTTACATAGAACCTGCTACGACGCTGGTATTGTGCTTAGAGATTTACATGTATTAATAAGACTCACAACAACCCTAAGAGGTAGAAACCTTATTTCCCACATTTAATAGATATAAAATCTGAGGTCCAGAGAGGTTAAATAACTCCCCAAGGTCACATGAGTAGTTTCTTTCTAAGCTGGGCTTTGAGTTCAGGCTGTCTCACTCCAGAGTCTGTGCTCAAACCACTGAGCTGGACTACTGAAAGGAAGTACAAATAGCAGGACTTGGCTATCAGTCAGATGTGGTGGGTAAAAGAGAGCAAGAGAAGGCTAAAATGAGTCTTAGGTGGTGTCGCTCATTCAGATAATAATGGGTAGGCAGGGCTGATGGGAATTTAGTTTTGGACACACTCATTTTGAGATGCTAGTGGGCACTGAGTTCAGGGAATGTGTGGGGCTGGAGACAGAAATGCAAGTGCCGGTGGGGTCTGGTTATGGGGTAGAGCTTTGAAAACGAATTAGACCTTGCAAGAGCATATGTGGTGTGAAAAGAGAAGCCGGGACCAAAGCCTAAGGAATTTCAGCAGTTCTGGAGCAAGTGGAGCAAGAACTCTGAGAAGGATCTCCCTAGGAGTAGGGAAAGACCAAGAAGAGAGCCCTGGTGATTGATGAGGCAGATGCCGCATAGGCAGGAACACCTACTCAGGCAGGTCTATGAAGAACTCAGGGTTGTCCATAAAGAAAGGGCAGAAGTGTATAATGACAAGCAAGGCCCAGTGTCTCACAACTATAATCCCAGCACTGTGGGAGGCTAAGGTAGGAGGATCACTGAGGAGATCAAGGCAGCACTCAGCTATGATCACACCACTGAACTCTAGCCTGGGTGATGGAGCAAGATCCTGTCTCTCTAAAAAGGAAAGCACAGGTGGCGGAGCAAGATGGCCGAATAGGAACAGCTCCAGTCTCCAACTCCCAGCGCAAGCGACACAGGAGACCGGTGATTTCTGCATTTTCAACTGAGGTACTGGGTTCATCTCACTAGGGAGTGCCGGACAATTGGTGCTGGTCAGCTGCTGCAGCCCGACCAGCGAGAGCTGAAGCAGGGCGAGGCATCGCCTCACCTGGGAAGCGCAAGGGGAAAGGGAATCCCTTTTCCTAGCCAGGGGAACTGAGACACACAACACCTGGAAAATCGGGTAACTCCCACCCCAATACTGCGTTTTAAGCAAACAGGCACACCAGGAGATTATATCCCACACCTGGCCAGGAGGGTCCCACGCCCACGGAGCCTCCCTCGTTGCTAGCACAGCAGTCTGTGATCTACCGGCAAGGCAGCAGCGAGGCTGGGGGAGGGGCGCCCGCCATTGCTGAGGCTTAAGTAGGTAAACAAAGCCGCTGGGAAGCTCGAACTGGGTGGAGCTCACAGCAGCTCAAGGCCACCTGCCTGTCTCTGTATACTCCACCTCTGGGGACAGGGCACAGTAAACAACAATAAAAGCAGCAGAAACCTCTGCAGATGCAAACGACTCTGTCTGACAGCTTTGAAGAGAGCAGTGGATCTCCCAACACGGAGGTTGAGATCTGAGAACGGACAGACTGCCTGCTCAAGTGGGTCCCTGACCCCTGAGTAGCCTAACTGGGAGACATCCCCCACTAGGGGCAGTCTGACACCCCACACCTCACAGGGTGGAGTACACCCCTGAGAGGAAGCCTCCAAAGCAAGAATCAGACAGGTACACTCGCTGTTCAGCAATATTCTATCTTCTGCAGCCTCTGCTGCTGACACCCAGGCAAACAGGGTCTGGAGTGGACCTCAAGCAATCTCCAACAGACCTACAGCTGAGGGTCCTGACTGTTAGAAGGAAAACTATCAAACAGGAAGGACACCTACACCAAAACCCCATCAGTACGTCACCATCATCATCAAAGACAAGAGGCAGATAAAACCACAAAGATGGGGAAAAAGCAGGGCAGAAAAGCTGGAAATTCAAAAAATAAGAGCGCATCTCCCCCGGCAAAGGAGCGCAGCTCATCGCCAGCAACGGATCAAAGCTTGACGGAGAATGACTTTGACGAGATGAGAGAAGAAGGCTTCAGTCCATCAAACTTCTCAGAGCTAAAGGAGGAATTACGTACCCAGTGCAAAGAAACTAAAAATCTTGAAAAAAAAGTGGAAGAATTGATGGCTAGAGTAATTAATGCAGAGAAGGTCATAAATGAAATGAAAGAGATGAAAACCATGACACGAGAAATACGTGACAAATGCACAAGCTTCAGTAACCGACTCGATCAACTGGAAGAAAGAGTATCAGCGATTGGCCGGGCGCGGTGGCTCAAGCCTGTAATCCCAGCACTTTGGGAGGCCGAGACGGGCGGATCATGAGGTCAGGAGATCGAGACCATCCTGGCTAACACGGTGAAACCCCGTCTCTACTAAAAAATACAAAAAACTAGCCGGGCGAGGTGGCGGGCGCCTGTAGTCCCAGCTACTCCGGAGGCTGAGGCAGGAGAATGGCGCAAACCCGGGAGGCGGAGCTTGCAGTGAGCTGAGATCTGGCCACTGCACTCCAGCCCCAGCGACAGCGCGAGACTCCGTCTCAAAAAAAAAAAAAAAAAAAAAAAAAAAAAAAGAGTATCAGCGATTGAGGATCAAATGAACGAAATGAAGCGAGAAGAGAAACCAAAAAAAAAAAAGAAGAAAAAGAAATGAACAAAGCCTGCAAGAAGTATGGGATTATGTAAAAAGACCAAATCTACGTCTGATTGGGGTGCCTGAAAGTGAGGGGGAAAATGGAACCAAGTTGGAAAACACTCTTCAGGATATCGTCCAGGAGAACTTCCCCAACCTAGTAGGGCAGGCCAACATTCAAATCCAGGAAATACAGAGAACGCCACAAAGATACTCCTCAAGAAGAGCAACTCCAAGACACATAATTGCCACATTCACCAAAGTTGAAATGAAGGAAAAAATCTTAAGGGCAGCCAGAGAGAAAGGTCGGGTTACCCACAAAGGGAAGCCCATCAGACTAACAGCAGATCTCTCGGCAGAAACTCTACAAGCCAGAAGAGAGTGGGGGCCAATATTCAACATTCTTAAAGAAAAGAATTTTAACCCAGAATTTCATATCCAGCCAAACTAGGTTTCATAAGTGAAGGAGAAATAAAATCCTTTACAGATAAGCAAATGCTTAGAGATCTTGTCACCACTAGGCCTGCCCTACAAGAGACCCTGAAGGAAGCACTAAACATGGAAAGGAACAACCGGTACCAGCCATTGCAAAAACATGCCAAAATGTAAAGACCATTTAGGCTAGGAAGAAACTGCATCAACTAACAAGCAAAATAACCAGTTAATATCATAATGGCAGGATCAAGTTTACACATAACAATATTAACCTTAAATGTAAATGGACTAAATGCTCCAATTAAAAGACGCAGACTGGCAAACTGGATAAAGAGTCAAGACCCCTCAGTCTGCTGTATTCAGGAGACCCATCTCACACCTGGAGACATACATAGGCTCAAAATAAAGGGATGGACGAAGATTTACCAAGCAAATGGAGAACAAAAAAAAGCAGGGGTTGCAATACTAGTCTCTGATAAAACAGACTTTAAACCATCAAACATCAAAAGAGACAAAGAAGGCCATTACATAATGGTAAAAGGATCAATTCAACAGGAAGAGCTAACTATCCTAAATATATATGCACCCAATACAGGAGCACCCAGATTCATAAAGCAAGTCCTTAGAGACTTACAAAGAGACTTAGACTCCCATACAATAATAATGGGAGACTTCAACACTCCACTGTCAACATTAGACAGATCAACGAGACAGAAAGTTAACAAGGATATCCAGGAATTGAACCCATCTCTGCAGCAAGCAGACCTAATAGACATCTATAGAACTCTCCACCCCAAATCAACAGAATATACATTCTTCTCAGCACCACATCGCACTTACTCCAAAATTGACCACATAATTGGAAGTAAAGTACTCCTCAGCAAATGTACAAGAACAGAAATTGTTAACAAACTGTCTCTCAGACCACAGTGCAATCAAACTAGAACTCAGGACTAAGAAACTCAATCAAAACCGCTCAACTACATGGAAACTGAACAACCTGCTCCTGAATGACTACTGGGTACATAATGAAATGAAGGCAGAAATAAAGATGTTCTTTGAAACCAATGAGAACAAAGATACAACATACCAGAATCTCTGGGACACATTTAAAGCAGTGTGTAGAGGGAAATTTATAGCACTAAATGCCCACAAGAGAAAGCAGGAAAGATCTAAAATTGACACTCTAGCATCACAATTAAAAGAACGAGAGAAGCAAGAGCAAACGCATTCAAAAGCTAGCAGAAGGCAAGAAATAACTAACATCAGAGCAGAACTGAAGGAGATGGAGACACAAAAAACCCTCCAAAAAATCAATGAATCCAGGAGTTGGTTTTTTGAAAAGATCAACAAAATTGACAGACCGCTAGCAAGACTAATAAAGAAGAAAAGAGAGAAGAATCAAATAGACGCAATAAAAAATGATAAAGGGGATATCACCACCGACCCCACAGAAATACAAACTACCATCAGAGAATACTATAAACACCTCTACGCAAATAAACTAGAAAATCTAGAAGAAATGGATAATTTCCTGGACACTTACACTCTTCCAAGACTAAACCAGGAAGAAGTTGAATCCCTGAATAGACCAATAGCAGGCTCTGAAATTGAGGCAATAATTAATAGCCTACCAATCAAAAAAAGTCCAGGACCAGATGGATTCACAGCTGAATTCTACCAGAGGTACAAGGAGGAGCTGGTACCATTCCTTCTGAAACTATTCCAGTCAATAGAAAAAGAGGGAATCCTCCCTAACTCATTTTATGAGGCCAACATCATCCTGATACCAAAGCCTGGCAGAGACACAACAAAAAAAGAGAATTTTACACCAATATCCCTGATGAACATCGATGCAAAAATCCTCAATAAAATACTGGCAAACCAGATTCAGCAGCACATCAAAAAGCTTATCCACCATGATCAAGTGGGCTTCATCCCTGGGATGCAAGGCTGGTTCAACATTCGCAAATCAATAAACATAATCCAGCATATAAACAGAACCAAAGACAAGAACCACATCATTATCTCAATAGATGCAGAAAAGGCTTTTGACAAAATTCAACAGCCCTTCATGCTAAAAACGCTCAATAAATTCGGTATTGATGGAACGTACCTCAAAATAATAAGAGCTATTTATGACAAACCCACAGCCAATATCATACTGAATGGGCAAAAACTGGAAAAATTCCCTTTGAAAACTGGCACAAGACAGGGATGCCCTCTCTCACCACTCCTATTCAACATAATGTTGGAAGTTCTGGCTAGGGCAATCAGGCAAGAGAAAGAAATCAAGGGTATTCAGTTAGGAAAAGAAGAAGTCAAATTGTCCCTCTTTGCAGATGACATGATTGTATATTTAGAAAACCCCATTGTCTCAGCCCAAAATCTCCTTAAGCTGATAAGCAACTTCAGCAAAGTCTCAGGATACAAAATTAATGTGCAAAAATCACAAGCATTCTTATACACCAGTAACAGACAAACAGAGAGCCAAATCATGAATGAACTTCCATTCACAATTGCTTCAAAGAGAATAAAATACCTAGGAATCCAACTTATAAGGGATGTAAAGGACCTCTTCAAGGAGAACTACCAACCACTGCTCAGTGAAATAAAAGAGGACACAAACAAATGGAAGAACATATCATGCTCATGGATAGGAAGAATCAATATTGTGAAAATGGCCATATTGCCCAAGGTTATTTATAGATTCAATGCCATCCCCAACGAGTTTCTTCACAGAATTGGAAAAAACTGCTTTAAAGTTCATATGGAACCAAAAAAGAGCCCGCATCTCCAAGACAATCCTAAGTCAAAAGCACAAAGCTGGAGGCATCACGCTACCTGACTTCAAACTATACTACAAGGCTACAGTAACCAAAACAGCATGGTACTGGTACCAAAACAGAGATACAGGCCAATGGAACAGAACAGAGTCCTCAGAAATAATACCACACATCTACAGCCATCTGATCTTTGACAAACCTGAGAGAAACAAGAAATGGGGAAAGGATTCCCTATTTAATAAATGGTGCTGGGAAAATTGGCTAGCCATAAGTAGAAAGCTGAAACTGGATCCTTTCCTTACTCCTTATGTGAAAATTAATTCAAGATGGATTAGAGACTTAAATGTTAGACCTAATACCATAAAAACCCTAGAGGAAAACCTAGGTAGTACCATTCAGGACATAGGCATGGGCAAAGACTTCATGTCTAAAACACCAAAAGGAACGGCAGCAAAAGCCAAAATTGACAAATGGGATCTCATTAAACTAAAGAGCTTCTGCACAGCAAAAGAAACTACCATCAGAGTGAACAGGCAACCTACAGAATGGGAGAAAATTTTTGCAATCTACTCATCTGACAAAGGGCTAATATCCAGAACCTACAAAGAACTCAAACAAATTTACAAGAAAAAAACAAACAACCCCATCAAAAAGTGGGCAAAGGATATGAACAGACATTTCTCAAAAGAAGACATTCATACAGCCAACAGACACATGAAAAAATGCTCATCATCACTGGCCATCAGAGAAATGCGAATCAAAACCACAATGAGATACCATCTCACACCAGTTAGAATCGCAATCATTAAAAGGTCAGGAAACAACAGGTGCTGGAGAGGATGTGGAGAAATAGGAACACTTTTACACTGTTGGTGGGATTGTAAACTAGTTCAACCATTATGGAAAACAGTATGGCGATTCCTCAAGGATCTAGAACTAGATGTACCATATGACCCAGCCATCCCATTACTGGGTATATACCCAAAGGATTATAAATCATGCTGCTATAAAGACACATGCACACGTATGTTTATTGCGGCACTATTCACAATAGCAAAGACTTGGAATCAACCCAAATGTCCATCAGTGACAGACTGGATTAAGAAAATGTGGCACATATACACCATGGAATACTATGCAGCCATAAAAAAGGATGAGTTTGTGTCCTTTGTAGGGACATGGATGCAGCTGGAAACCATCATTCTTAGCAAACCATCACAAGAACAGAAAACCAAACACCGCATGTTCTCACTCATAGGTGGGAACTGAACAATGAGATCACTTGGACTCGGGAAGGGGAACATCACACACCAGGGCCTATCATGGGGAGGGGGGAGGGGGGAGGGATTGCATTGGGAGTTATACCTGATGTAAATGACGAGTTGATGGGTGCAGCACAGCAACATGGCACAAGTATACATATGTAACAAACCTGCATGTTATGCACATGTACCCTAGAACTTAAAGTATAATAATAATAATAAATAAATAAATAAATAAATAAAAATAAAAAATAAAAAATAAATAAATAAAAAGGAAAGCACAGGGGTGGCAGGGGAAAATAGAAATGTATAACGGATTTAATGGTTGGGAAACCATTAGAAACTGATAGAAACAATGCTTACGGGCCGAGAGTAGTGGAACTCTCCTGTAATGTAGCACTTTAGGAGACTGAGGCGGGCAGGTCACCTAAGGTCAGGAGTTCGAGACCAGTTAGGCCAACATGGCAAAACCCTGCTCTACTAAAAGCACAAAAATTAACTGGGCATGGTAGCACAGGCCTGTTATCCCAGCTACTCAGGAGGCTGAGTCAGGGGAATTGCTTGAACCTAGGAGGCAGAAGTTGCAGTGAACCAAGATCACGGTGCTGCACTCCAGACTGGACAACAGAGCAAGAGACTGTCTCAAAAAAAAAAAAAAAAAAAAAAGAGAGAAAGAAAGAAAAAACAATGTTTATGGTGTGGTACAGCAGTGGCCATCATAATGGCAGGCAGTGTCTGATGGCCATGCATGTGTTCTCTTTCTGAGACTTTGCTTGTATGGAAGTGGAGACTTAGAGAGAGGTTAGCACGATTGTATTGCCCAGGGAAAGGGGAAGCAGGGCAGGGAGAACCTTGAGCTTCTTATATGGTGTAGCCGACAGAGTCTGGAGTGGACCCCTTATGATTACTTTTTTTGCAGTTTGCAGCCTGTACTTTCCCTGAGTTTGAGCTGAACCTGTGGCTTGCTGCTAACCAATAAAATATGGCAAAACTGATGGCATGTCCCTTCGATGACTACATTATGTAGTGTAAGACTCTGTCTTGCTAACTGACCCACTCTAGAGGCTCTATCTTCCTAGCTGGCTATGAAGAGGAAAGTAGTCATCATGGGAAATCTACACAGCAGGCAGCTGAGGAGGCCTGTAGGAGCTGAGAGTAGTCTCCAGCTTCAGCCTGCAGGGAGTTGGGGCTTTCAGTCCTACAACTGTAAAGAAATGAACTCTGTTAACAACCTGAGTGATCTGAAAAGAGGACTCTCTCACAGTCGAGACTCTAGATGAGTCTATGGCCTGGCCAACACCTTGACTTTTGCTCTGTGAAGTTCTGAGCAGAGAAGCTCACTAAGTTCTGCCTGGACTTCTGACCCATAGAAACTAAAATGATAAATGTGTGCTGTTTTAAACCACTAAGCTTGTGGTAATTTGTTATGCAGCAATAGTTCATTAATGCATTAAAGTGAAACACGCAGTGGCAGCAAACATGAAGATAAAGAAGATAAAGAGAATAACTTGTGTTTACAGCCCTGACCTGTTGCCTGGACTACATATTTATTATTGACTGGCCTACTCTACATCTCCACAGGAATCTCTAGTAAGCTCTTCCACCTGAACATATCCAAAACTGACCTTTGGATTCTATGCTGGCTCCTCCCCTGGCCTCCAAAACCTGCTTCTCCTTCAGTTTCCTCATCGCAGTAAGTGGCAACTCCATCTGTACAGTTTCTTTGGACCAAAACCTGTAGTCACCCTTGATGGCCTCCTTTTTCACATCCCACCCATAAGTTTATCAGCAAAGCCTTTTTACTCTGTCTTGAAAATAAATCCAGCATCATAACATTTTCATAGCTCCTCCCTGGTACAAGTCATCTGCATCTTTCCCCTGGATCACTGCAGTAGCTCCCAGCTGGGTCTTCAGGCCTCCATCCACCAGCCCTACCCACAGCCCATATCAGTCTAGCATGTGAAGTAACTTCTTAAAACATAAGTAAGTCCAGTCCTTTTTCTGCTCAACCTTCCTTTGGCTCCCCTCTCAGAGGTAAAGCCCAGGTCAGCATGATGACTTTCAAAGCCATACGTGATCTGGTCCTCAACCCGCTCTGGCCTTGTTACCTCCTATTCTCCTGGTTACCCTGTGTGCTTTGCCAACCCCAGCCTCATTACTGTTCTTCACACAAACCACAGTGCTTCTGACTCTGTGCTCTGGCACTGCTGTTCTCTCAACTCAGAATGTTTTTCTCCGAGGTATTCTGTGCCTCACTCCTATTGCTCATTACCACTCTTTTAGAAGTTGTGATTTCCTATATTCCTTCCTCAATTTATTTATCTCCTGATCAGTTATCATAATCCAACACACCATATATGTTACTACTTATTTTGTTTTCTGTCTGTCTTCTACAACCATAAGGAATGAGACTTTACACTTTGTGCACTTCTCTGCCCCCAGTACCAGGAACACTGATTGGCATGTAGTTAGTACTCATTGATTTTTGTTGAATGAATGAATGAACTAAACACAGAAGTCCTAAGGGAAACTGGAGAGTGAGGGTCCAGGGTGTGGATGGAGAATTAGCCTGACACAGGGGAAAGGATACCTGCTTCTTAAATCAGAGAAAATAGATGAGGAGGGGCAGGAGCAGGTCAGGGCAGCAGCAGGAAATTTGGAATCTCCTCCTTCTATTTTCTCTCTGAGGTTGAGGGAGCCCTAATGAATGTCATTAGTGCCCCTCCAAAAGAGACCCTAGAGATCTATCTTTATCCTTTGCCATGTGAACAATTCTACGGGCCCTCACCACACACCAATATGCTGGGGTGTTGATCTTAGATTTCCCAGCCTGCAGAATTGCCAGAAATAAATTTCTGTTGTTTACAAACAATTCAGTCTTGGTGGTATTTTTGTTATAGCTGCCCACATAGACTAAGACATAAACATAAACACAAACAACCTTGCTTTCCATCTTTACAAATAGGTATTGAAAAAATCACTCCTGGTTCTTTCAATATTGTGTCTACTTGTAACTACAGTAATAACATTTTTGATTATTTAAATTTTTTCTGTCCAATTGGATTACTGAATTGTCTAAAACCTAAAATACTACCATTCAAGCCAGAATTTTAGATGCCTGATTGTATTAGTCAGGGTTCCCCAGAGAGACAAAACCAATACAATATAGATATAGACATAGATATAGATACACATACAGATATAGATACAGATACAGATTTATGAGCAGGCATTTATTAAGGAAATTGGCTCATGTGAATATAGAGGCTAAGAAATCACACAACAGCCCGTCTGTAGGCTGGAGACCCTGGGATGCTGGTAGCACGGCTCATTTTAAGTCCGAAAGCCTCACAACCAGGGAAGCTGGTTGTGTAACTCTCAGTCCAAAGCCAAAGGCCTCAGAACCCAGGGACTCCTGGTACAAGTCCCAAAGTTCAAAGGCCAGAGAGTCAGGAGTTCTGACGTCCAAGAGCAGAAGAAGAAGAGTGTCTCAGCTCCAGAGGAGAGAAGAATTTGCCTTTCCTCTGCCTTTTGGTTCTATTGGGCCCCCAGCCAATTGGAGGGGAGAATTTTCCACTGACTCACATGCCAGTCTCTTCTGGAAACACACTCACAGACACACCCGGAAATAATGTTGTACCAGTTGTCTAGGTATTCCATAATCCAGTTAAGTTGACATCTAAAATTAACCAGCACATGGATTAACTTCCAGGATCCACTATTCTAGTTTCCAAATGTGGTCTTGGGATTCGTAGGGAGAACTTTGACGTACTCTTAAGGAGTCCCCAATGTTAGTACTATTTTCACAATAATAATAATGAAACATTAATTGTTTTTCATCTCATTATTTCAGTAGGGTGCAGTAAAGTTTTTTTGAGCCAGTATGACCTATGATATACCAATAGGTTTAATACAAAGGCAGACATGAGAATACAAACATCTTCTATTAAGCCAGACATTAGATTTGGAAAAAGTTAACCAGTGTCACACTTCTTGTTCTTTTATTTGGACGCAATAGATTGCTTTTTCACAAAACATGCTATTTATATTAACCTATAATTGATTTATTCATGCTATTTTAACATGAATTAAAAGATAACATTTTAAATTTTTGTTTCAATGTCAAATGCCATAAATATTAACAAATATTAACCCAAATGAACAAAAGCTCTCTAAGGTCCTCAATAATTTCTAAGTGTCCAAAGACATAATTAGATCAGGAAGTTTGAAGCCACTGGTGTCCCCATTGAACCTGAAGTCTGATGCAGACCAGGTCCAGTACTTCCCTGCTCAACCAGGACCTCAAACCTCAACCACACTCAGGGACTAAGTACTGACTCCTTGTTTATTGCAGGGACAAGTGGGCCAAACCACATCCGCATGAGTCCATGTTCTTCATTCATCTTCGTCCCAGGTCCAGGCCTGTGGGTGTGTGCTGTGGAAATCCTGGGGTTGGGTGGAAATGAGCCATCATTTCCCAGGACCCTTTAGCTGTTACGGTGGGACTTAGCCATCCTTACAGCCTTGGTGCCTCCCAGCTCTCTGGTTCCACTTCCTCTATCTCTGACCTGCGTATCTGGTTCCCTCTACCCTCTGGTGGTCCTGTGGATTCCTCTCTCCTCTCTCATCCTGGCGAATCCTGTTGGCCTCATTCCAAGTCCACAGCATCTGGTGCCAACTGGCATATTGGGCTCAATGTGGTTGTCCTGATGTTCAGCAGCAGGTTCACTGCCCAACAGCTTCTCTCACTTTCTTCTTGGCTGGGAGCTCTGAAACAACTAGTTCCCTATGCCTGGATCCCATCCCATAATTACAAGCAAAGGAACTGCTAAAGCCACAACCTAGTGAGGAGGAGAAAATTGGGGCTGAGGGCTGGAGTGGGTGTGAAAAAGGCAGCTGGAAGATGTTCTCTTATGTGACCAGAGGGGAGGAGGGTGTGTCTTCCATTAGGAGTATTGTGCGGTGGCTACTGAGATGACCAGGGCTTATCTGCATGGCTGTGAGACCAGGGAATTCATTCTACAGGCTCTGCTGGGTCCCCACTCTGTGAAGTGTCAGGCCCTCTTCAGGCACTGTGACCCCATTGGCTCCTGTGAGTGCAGGGCAGATGAAGATGGGGCTGTCATCAGACCCTATCCTGAAGAAGGGCCTCACAGGCACGGAAAATGCTGAATGGGGACATGTGTAGATGTGTGATCTGTCCCTCATGTTGTAGAAGGAGACATCGCCAGCTTCATAGTCCAGGAAGACGGCCACCCGGCAAAGGGACTCCTTCAAAGGGAGAATCCTATCAGGGGAGGACAGGGCCCGGTATTGGTTTCCAAACATCTCCAGGGTCCAGAAGCCATTCTGAGGAATCAGCAGGACCTCCCCTTTCCTCTCAACACTGTCTCTACAGACCCCCACAGTCCACACCATCACGTTTTCCACCTCCACCTCCCAGTAATGTTTCCCTGAGGCGAAACTCTCCCATCCCAGAACACAAGGCTGACTGTCGAATCTCTCTGGGTTGTCAGGCACTCTCTGCCTGTAGGGGCCCCGTCTCACACTTCTCCGGTCCTCTGACAGGAAGAGCTCGGGATGAGCGGTGTCTGGATCCAGGACCACATCAGCTGCAGAAGAAGTCTCAGGTTTAGGCCTGGGGTCTCAGGAACCCTGGGGATTGTGTTGTTCTTAATCCCCAGAGAGGTCTCGGAAAGCTGCAGGGGGTTCCCCATGTAGTGGCTGTTTCCATGAAGGAATCCCAGGTAGCTCATACCCTGAGAATTACTGAAGCTGCACTTCTATTTCTCCAGAGACAGAAGCAGCACCCCCAGGTTGAGAAGAATTGTGGCTCTATGAAGTCCAGAGAGTTTAAGAAATGAGCCAAAATTAGTGGTTCCCAGTTTTTCTCAGCATTCTAAGCTCTGATCCCTTTTCTATTCAAGATATGTGATCTCTGGGACTTTCTTTAGTTAGAAACTTTCCAACTTTGCTTAAACCATCACAGAAGCTTTATCTCCTGTTATTCCCCCACACTCCTCTCAATGATCAATCAAGTGAGTCTCTCATTACACAGTGCTAGGTGGTGAAGGACCTCTTCATTGGTCCTATAGGTTGTTTTAATAGGTGACAACTGATTTAAGTGACTGACAAGGACACCCTTCAAAGGATAAAGAAGGAGAATGAATGTGTACAAAAGAAAACCTGGTGCCTGAGGGGCGTGTGGGCAAAGTTAGGGAAGAAATACTTCAATCCAGTTTTGCTTTAACAACATGGGTCTGACGTCTACCAGGATGATTTCTCCCATACAGGAAATGCAGGAGCTGAGCATTCTGCAAACCTCTACCATCTGCATGTATTCTTACTTATTCAGTCTACCTTTCTACTGTGTTACAATGATTTTCTCCTTTCCACAAGTTGATATGTCTGATTGTGACAAGTTGTGATTGTGTCCCAAAATGACAGTGGCAATTTTGAAACTCACCAAAGAGGAAAGGTCCATGGGCCCTGGTATCTGGTAAAGCTTGGATTCTTTGGTGCTGACAGACAGAGGTGCCGAATCACAAGATGAGAAGAACTCACTGAAAGTGGGCGATTGGTTTCTCTGTGCTCTCCCACTCACCCTCCCACTCACCTAAATCCCCTCCCTTGGCAGACTACATGCAGAGTATCAGTGCTCTCTTAGAAGCAGAAAGGTATTTCTGACCGCCTATTTGCACAACATTGCATCAGGCTTATTGGGGAGCCTTATGGCCTCTTCCTCACATGGGTCTTCAACTGTGCACAGTCTATACCATCCCCAGGATATAAATTGCTAAGACAGGATTATCTTCTTTCAAATTGATCCAGAGTCAAAGAGCAATAACTTCTGAAATGTAACTCTTGGGGAGGCTACTATGCATGGGAAACCTTTGGTAATCATGCATTAAGTTATTCCAAAAGAGAAAGGGTCCTGGGACATAAACTGCAGGGTTCATTAAGAGCTGCTGGGATTCCCTGACAGAAGAGCCACAATGCATCATTGCTGGGACACTGTTGATGAATTGACCCCAGTTCTCTATTGTCCCCACCTAGCCCTGGGCCCCTTGCTCATCTCCTCTAAGAAGTCCTGTCAGCTGGCTAGTGGGGAGAAAGCTGAGATCTGAGAGAATGACAGAGGCACTCACCAGCATGTAAGAATGTTCTTCTCCATCCTGCAAGGGACAGACAGAGGCGAATGTCATGAGATGCTGCTAAGTAAGCAGAACACAAATTGTACATGGAGTAGTTCAGGAAAGGCTAAACTTATGCAATTCTTCTTGAAGTTGCTCTGAAAACAAAATACAGAAACAAAATCATGTCTTCAACAGAAGAACTAACAGAAATTGAGCTTGTATTAAACAATGTAGGAACCGTTCTTTCTATGAACACTAACATCACACTTCCCTTATGCCTAGGGAACAGTCAGAAACTAGCAATGACGTATTATCAGCTGGCTGGGGAGTATCAGAACATTGTTAGATTTTTGTCTGAACTTTTGTTCAGCCATGTAGTGCTGCATATAGCCAGGTGAATGAATGCAACGTGTGCAGCATGGAAGAAAGAAAGCTCTGAATGATTACTTCTTATGACACGAGAGTCCCAAGCCCTTGTTGCTGCTGCTGTGCATTTCCTCTCTCTTCCCCAGGCTGGTACCTGTGAGAACTGAGGCCTTTCTATGACAGTCAATTGTCCTCCTACTTATTTAACTTTTTAAAATTTCTTTCTATTTTTCCATACTTTCTTTCCAAATTCCTTACGTGCAATTTCTTTTTCCTCTTGTTCAACTTCCTTTTCCCCTGACAGAATCTTTTTTTCCCTTTGAAGTTTCTTGATGCAACAGATGCTCACAGCCATGAAGATGATGAAAACAGCCAGGATGACAGCCATGGACACCATCCAGGGAGATGTGGTCAGGATGACAGCCAGGGCCACCATCCACGGAGATGTGCTGGGCATAAAGGATTCTGAAAAGGCAGCCAGAAAAGTCCACTTAGTTTGAAATAGAACATCCGGATGAGAGTGACCCTAAGAGCAC
The DNA here is from genome assembly GCF_047675955.1 of Chlorocebus sabaeus. Lineage (NCBI taxonomy): Eukaryota > Metazoa > Chordata > Mammalia > Primates > Cercopithecidae > Chlorocebus > Chlorocebus sabaeus. Next base: position 26,326,432 of record NC_132920.1, on the reverse strand, counting down.
ATCTGATGAGCTCCTCAGCCACCTGCTCTGTTGGCTTCTCCCTCAGAAACCTCAGATGGAGAAAGCGATGCAGGCTTAACACTGGCTAACGCCTCAGTGACTGCCAGAGCTGGGCCGAGAAGGGGGCAAAGCAGAAACATCTGGAGTCACCACGGAAAGGACCAGGGTGCATAAAGCTAACCAGCCATGCTGAGTCAGCACAGCCACCACCCTACCTCAAGCCACCATCACTCATGCCTGGAATACTAGAGTGTCCTCCTTCTTGTTCTGCCCTATTCTGTAATCTGTTCTCAGCAGAGCAGCCCAAGTGAGATCATGTTAATTATTTGCTCAAAACCTTCCAATGCTTCCTGTGTCACTCACTCTAAAAGCCAAGGCCTGTTTGTGGCCTGTGCTGCCATATATAACGTAGTTGCATCACCTCTGTGAATTCATCTCCCCCAACTTCCTGAACTCACTCCATTTCAGCCACACCAGCATCACCTCCTGGGAGTCCTGGAAACTGCCAGACACGCTCTTTCCTCATGCCCTTTGCATATGCTCTTCCTGTACCTTGGCTGCTCAGTCCTTAAGCATCTGATGGTTCCTTGCCTTGACTGCTCAATTTCCATCTTTACAGTGAAGTCTTCCCTGACCACCTTGTTAATAATTATGATGCCTCACACTCCTGGAACTCTCTATTTCCTCTTTGCTTAATTTTTCCTACATGATCATCACTATGTGATAGAATATATAGATAATTATTTATTTAATCATTTGTTTCAATTATTTCATATCTTGCTCTCTCTCTCTCTCTCCCTTTTTTGCTTTTTCTTTTTTAAGAGAGAGTCTCACTCTGTCGCCCAGGCTGGAGTGCAGTGGCGCGATCTCGGCTCAAGCTCTGCCACCCAGGTTCAAGCGATTCTCCTGCTCAGCCTCCCAAGCAGCGGGGATTACAGGCGCCTGCTACTGCACTCGGCTAATTTTTGTAGTTTTGGTAGAGATGGTGTTTCACCATCTTGGCCAGGCTGGTCTTGAACTCCTGAACTTGTGATCCACCGCCTTGGCCTCCCAAAGTGCTGGGATTGCAGACATAAGCCATCGTACCCGGCTGCTGTCTCTCTCTAGAATATGACCTCCTTGAGGATAGAAATTTTGATATATTTTGTTCAATTATTGACCCTTGGTTTCCAGTACAGTCTTAAACATAAGAAATTCTTGTTGAACATTTGTTGAATACATTTACGAATGTCTGTTGATAGGGAATTTCCCCAACTCTGTCCTTTGGGAAGTCCCATAGACAGGAAGGGATGGCAGCACACAGGAATGCCAAGTGTAGACAGTCACTCATCCACACTACTCTCCGTGTTTGACGGTTGTCCTTAATATTTTACACTTGTTGCAGCATAAAGACCTAATCAAGAAAAAAAGACCAGGTTTACCGTCAGAGAAGAGGCTCCTACTCTTGTGTTTTGGGACTCTTTGAATCTCCCTTTGTGAGGAGAAGAGAGGCCTCAACTCAGCTGCAGCCTCCAGCTCCTCAGAGCCCAGGGCAATTCTACCCACACTACTGTCCACATCCCCACTCTGGGCTCCTTCTGTGTGCTGAGGATCCTGCATACACTCGATAGGTCTCAGAGGGCAGAGAACTAACCTGGAATAAAAATGACAGTTTCCTTCTCCTGGCTGAGCAGGGTGTTTTTGACAGAGCAGGATACATTCCTCACAGACTTGTTTCTGATGATCACAGCTGTGGTGACCATGAAGAGGCCGTCTGCATCAGCGATGGAAACCTCCTTCAGGGTGGGCACGATCTCACTGTAGGGGTCCCTCCACACTGTGAGTGGCTCTGGGTACCACCCTCTAGATATGCACTCCAGCCAAATGCTCCCATCCTCTTGGACCTTAATTTCAATGAGGGGCTTAGAGCCAAGGCCTGGAGAGGGAGAAGGGCTCAGTCAAAAGGCAGTGGTGTCTTAGCCCCTACTGCACCTTGAAGGATGGATGCTAGAAAGATCCCTGGTTTTGGAGAACATCAGGAAAGCAATATGCAAAATAAATTGTGAGATCTCTAAGAGAAAAGATCACATTGCACACTTTTCTTTATGCTCCACCTGAAGGCCCCATCACAGCACCAAGCATCTATCTGTCTGCTATAAATGCTTGCTGTGTGATTTATTCTGGCAAAGACTAATTTTCTCACTCCCAGGAAGGTGTGTCCAAATTCTCAACAGGCACGTTGAGAATTTCACTTTCTGTCCTGGGATGACTTCTCTGCAGACCTCAATTTCCTGAAGCTCTAAAATAATACACTGATGACAGAAACCTACCAGGTTGGCAGAATCCCTTTGTTTCCTTATTATTATTATTATTTTTTTTTTTGTAGAGATGCAGTTTTGCCATGTTGCCCAGGCTGCTCTCAAACTCCTGAGCTAAGGCAATTCACCTGACTTGCCCTCTCAAAGTGCTGGGATTACAGGTACGAGTCATCATGCTCAGCCTTGGCTAAATCTTAAGAAACTTTTTGAACCAAAGTCACTGACACTTCTGTCTAGTTCAGGGCCTCACATCATCATGGCTATCTACCTCCATAGGAGGTGATGGTTTTTAGGAGAATGGACCGAGCTAGCTGGCAAAGCCAACACTTACTCTAATTCACAGTTGTTTACCTCCCAGAGGTTCTACCCAATAGAGAATTTTCTTATAGTTCTTTGAGAATATCAATGTATTAGAAATATCTGGATGCCCCTGGGATCTTAAGATAATCATATCACCTCCTTAATGTCAGAGATCATCACCAAAAATCCTAATAATTCAGGCTCATCCTAAATATATTCTATCTTTACTAGAATCTTCAATGAAAGAGAATACCCGGAGTGAGAGAGCAAAAGCATGGTCCTGGAAGACCCTTCAGCCGTGTTTGACCATCCAAACTTCTCCTGAATAATTCCTTTGTAAAGTCTCCCAACAAATTATATTAAAGAAAGAAAATTAAAGCAATCACTTAAGCCTAGTGTTTTCTGCTCTGTTTAATTTTTGTCAGGAGAAAAAAACTAGTTGTGCATTTGAAGGCTCACACAGAAATCTTGAATTAGAAAAGAAATTAAAATACCTCAGCAAATTGGAAAACAAACTCCTACAAAACATTCCATGGGTTCAATACAGGTAACATGACACAATAGATTTAAGGGAAAGATCAGCCACCAACCAATCCAACAAGCAGAACACAATAAGCAAGCAAACAAAAAGTCCTACAGCAACCCAGTTCAGACTGGGGAAGGTCAGGACAGGGTTGGTTTTACAGAGAAAGAGTAGTGGGTGCCTGCCACACAGAAACCATTCATTACTGGGCAGCACTGCAGTGCTGCTGTGAACACAGTCATGACAATGGGTCAAGAAGCCCTCTTTCCACGACGTTCTGTTTTAATCAGATGTAAGGTTGCCTTTGTGAGTAGCAAAGATGGGGTCTCCTACCTGTTATGATTTGGGGCCTCCTGGGAAGAACCCAATTTCCTAGTCCTTGCCTCCACAGGTCTGATGGACTGAAATGCCACCATGAATTATTCTGCACCTTAAAGGCTTTTTCAGTCCTGAAATATACCTTTTAAAGCAAAATACACTAACCCTAAGACTGAGGTAATCACTTAGTGTCACTTTAACAAACTCCTAGAAATCCCAGTTTAAGTGCATTTCTATGCTGAAGCCTTGCCAATTTTTTCCCAGCTAAATTCTTAGTCTTTTTCTGTGGAGTTAGCAGGAATTACATATAATTTTGCTTCTGTATTTAGTTGTGCTTTAATAAAATCACCTATTTACATGTAAGTCACTCTCTCTGCAATCAGTATTTCAGGAAAGAAGAAAATGTCAAGATTAATATTTATCGAAAAATAAGATTTCATATGTCGTAGTTCTCTGGGCAGTTCTTATTGATTCTGATTGCCCCAGGACAATTTTTGACAGTGTCTCCTTTCACTCTCAGAAGTGCACAGTTCAATGCCAAGGCAGGCATAAGACTTTCTTTTCCGAGATTATTTTCCCCCACTCATGGCCTCAGCTGAGGAATGAGTGTGCTTCTGAAGAAGTGAAGCCCAGGCTGGGCGTAGTGGCGCACGCTAGTAATCCTAGCACTTTGGGAGACTGAGGCAGGTGGATCACAAGGTCAGGAGTTTGAGACCAGCCTGGCCAACATTTTTTAGTCTCCACTAAAAAAACGCAAAAATTAGCCAGGCATGGTAGCGCATGCCTGTAATCTCAGCTACTCAGGAGGCTGAGGCAGGAGAATTGCTTGAACCCAGGAGGTGGAGGTTGCAGTGACCCAAGATCGCACCACTGTACTCCAGCCTGGGCAACATAGCAAGACTCTGTCTTGAAAAAAAAAAAAAAAAAAGAAGTGAAACCCATAGCTTAGCAGAGCAAACCCACTCACGTGGCCTTTGTGCAGGAGGAAGCCACTCTATCTGTGGAAAGGGGACTCCAGATAGATATCTGTTGGTCTGCAATGGGCCTGAGGTTAAGGGAGAAATTTTCCCCAAAAGTCACACTGTGCAAAAGTAATAAAGCCAAATGAAGTGATGCACCTGCCACCACGAGGCGCAGGATGGCCTCATCGTAGGACCTGCCTTCTTGGAAGTAACAGCGGTAGATGCCATTCTCCTGGGTTGTGACGTTGTGTATGACCAGGGCCACAATGCCCCTGCTGATGTCTTTGCTCACAAACGTGATTCTTCCTCGGTACTCCTCCATTTGCTCCTCTGTTCTCTCTCTCCTGCCCTTATACACAAACACTGCGGGGGAGAACTGAGACCGGAACCACCGCACCTCCATATCCTCAGCATTTTTCTCGGGTGACAGATGGCAGCGTAACGTAGTGTTTTCTCCCACCATGGCCAGGATGGGACTAGCTGGCCCCACGACAGTAAACTTGGCTGTTCAACAAAGGGGCAGAATCAGACAAGGACACCAGTTATCACATCTTTAAGGCAAAAAAAAAAAAAGAAAAAAATTCCAGGGACAAAAGGAAGCAGATATTCCAAGGCCACAGGGGTTCTTGGGCTGAGAACCCTTCTGGGGACCAGTAGCTGTGGCTGGTCGGCAGCACCCACCCCGGGAGCAGTAACTCTTGAGGCTGCTCCTGCTTCATGAAGGAAACATTGGGGAGCCCGCCCTGGGCACCCTGTGCCATTGAGATTTTCCTCCATTCTGCAATCTAGCACTGTGCCTGAGTGTAGTGTAAACTTGAACTGTCCATTAGGGCAGTGTTAACAGTTGGTTAACACTTAGTGTTAACAATTAGTGTTAACTATCCACTAGACATTTAACAGTTCCAATTGAAATGAACTCTAAGTGTAAAACACATACAGATTATAAAGATTTAAAATTTCAAAATGTCAAATATCTCATTGGTAATAGTTTCTATTAACTAAGCATTTAAATATTGATATTTTATTACATGAAACAAAATATGTTATTAAAATTTATTTCAAGTATGTTTTTACCTTTTAAAATAAAAAGTAGACTAGGCACAGGGTCTTGTGCCTGTTATTGCAGATATTTGGGAGGCCAAAGTGGTAGGATCCTTAACAGCTAGGAGTTTGAGACCTGCCTGGGCAAATAGTGAGACCCTGTCTTTACAAAAAATAAAACTTGAAGTTGAGTGTGGTGGCCCTTGCTTGTACTCTCTGCTACTTGGGAGGCTGAGATTGGGAGGATCCCTTGAGCCCAGGAGTTCCAGGTTACAGTGAGTTATGATCTCATTCGCCATCTGCTTCATTCTAGCCTGGTGACAGAGCAATACACTGTCTCTTAAATAAATAAACAAATAAATAAAACGTTAAAAAATTTTTTGAAAATTTGCACTTGTATATGCACTTGACCTTTGTGTCTCACTGTATTTCTTTTGGACTGTGCTGGTATAAATTCAGTGAACATGTTCAGAATGAAAGGATAAGTCAAGAACCCCACAGTCCTTCCTTCTTTCCCTTTGCAGACTACAGGGTTGATGTTCCTTTCTGAGAGGTGACAGCAGCAAGTGGCACACATCCCTACCTGAGACCAGTGCACACAGGCTGAGAAGGAGGAGGAGGAGGGAGGCTGGCAGGGAGAAGTGCAGGGCAGCAGCTGGTTCCATGAGCACCCAGGGCAGGCAGGGACCAGAGGCCTAGGGTTACAGAGGAAGAAAATCAGCCTAGGAGTCTTGGTACCTCGGTGCTGGTCGAGTTCAGCCTCTCTTGTCACTCAAGTAAGTCTCATCGGTGCCCCAGCTTCTGGGAGTCGCTTGCATATCTCAAGGCTTAAGTATCTCCCAAGAGAGGGATTCTTTAAACATTCCATGAAGTAAGCCATCAATGCAAAGATCAAGGGGGCCGTTTTCCACCTTCCTCAGCTCACTTCTCTGGCCAGAGTCCGGTTTCTTTAGTTGTCCCTAGATTCTTTCACACGCTCCTCCCTCCACTTCCCTGTCCCCGAGACCCAGGTCGGGACACTCGAGGTAAAGCCAGGAGAGGCCGCGCCTCCCCACCAGTGGGCTTCTTCTCTCCCAGGACCCCCTCTCCTGTCCAGAGCAGATCCCGCTCCCCGCACCTACCGCCCCCACCCCGGAGCTGCAGCGCTTCCCCTCCCTTTCCTACCTTCTAGAATTAACCTCTGTTTTCTTTTCCCCTGTGATCCTCACATGACGATTTTCCGATACAACTCACCCATGGGCACAGTCACCACCAGACAGCAAAGCATCCCAAAGAGAAAAGTTTTGTTCACCTCCCATTAATCGCGATGTTTGTAGTTGCGGGACCCGGGATCTGGGACCTGTTGCCCGGGTGTCCTAAAGTCCCAAGATTGCCACTGAACAGTTTAGAACCCAGGATTGGCCGAGTGCGGCAGAACTAGCCAATGGTGTCTCGAGCCTTTTTCTCAGCAGTTACTAGGTAGAATACACACAAAAAACCCCCCAAAATCTCAAGCAGCAAATAACCTTTTAGGGTTATTAGGTATTTCTATTTCCTTTTTCTTTGTTTGGAAGCAAGAATTTCTTAATTTCTTTCTTTCTTTCTTTCTTTCTTTCTTTCTTTCTTTCTTTCTTTCTTTCTTTCTTTCTTTTTCTTTCTTTCTTTCTTTCTTTTTCTTTTTCTTCCTTTCCTTTCCCTTCCTTCCTTCCTTCCTTCCTTCCTTCCTTCCTTCCTTCCTTCCTTCCTTCCTTCCTTCCTTCCTTCCTTCCTTCCTTCCTTCCTTCCTTCTCTTTCTTTCATGTCTCCCTCGCACTTTATTCTTTCTTTCTCTTGCTTTCTTTCTTTCTCTTTCTTTTTTTCTTCCTTCCTTCCTTCTTTCCTCTCTCTTCCTTTCTCTCTCTTCTCTTTCTTTCTTCCTTTTCCTTCCTTCCTTCCTTCCTTCCTTCCTTCCTTCCTTCCTTCCTTCCTTCTTTCCTTCCTTCCTTCCTTCCTTCCTTCCTTCCTTCCTTCCTTCCTTCCTTCCTTCTTCCCTCCCTCCCTCCCTCTCTCTCTCTCTTTCTCTCTCTCTCCCTTCCTTCCTTCCTTCCTTCCTTCCTTCCTTCCTTCCTTCCTTCCTTTCTTCCTTTCTTCCTTTCTTTCTTCTACAAAGCCTTGAGATTCCCCAAGGTGTCAGTGGCTTTGCTGGTATCCACAAGGAGAGGGCTCTCTATGTAGAGGGTGATTTTGCTGGGGAGGAAACATGAGGAGGAAAACATAAGCTGCCCTCTTTCCAAAGCCAGAGGACTCTTGTTCAAGTTGCTGGCTTTGGAGGTTGGGTCTGGCACGCTGGAGGGGAAGCAGGCATGACTGGAGTGGGAGGGGTAGCAAAGGAAAGGAGACAGCAGTTGCAGTGGTTGTTATGAAGGTCTGCTTGTTCATTCCAAAGATATTGGATAAGAGGTGCTGAGAATACTGAGGATTAAAAACCCTTTCCCAAGGGGAGGTGGCATTCTGGTGAGGGCAGAAGATGGAAGTTGGCAAAGACTTTCTAGTTGGTCTTGACCTCTGCCAGTAGATTTAAAATTTCAAAATGTCAAATATTGTGGGGTTAGGTCTAGGGACCACACACACACACCAGCACACATACCCTCCTCCCCACGAACATAATCCCTCCCTCACAGAATCCAATCTTGTCATTGTATAGATATCTTCCCGAGGCCCATTTGTCAATAACCCCTCAAATGTCTAAATACCTAGTCTGGAACTGGTGTGGTGGCTCACACCTATAATCCCAGCACTTTGGGAGAGGGAGGCAGGCAGATCACTTGAAGTCAGGAGTTCAAGACCAGCATAGCCAACATGATGAAACCCCGTGTCTACCAAAAAAAAAATTAGCTGGGTGTGGTGGGACATGCCTGTAATCCCAACTACTCAGGAGGCTGAGGCAGGCGAATGACTTGAACCTGGGAGGCAGAGGTTAGGATGAACCGAGATCATGCACTACACTCCAACCTGGGTGACGAAGTGAGACTCTGCCTCTAAATAAATAAATAATAAAATATACATAAATAAATGCGTAGTCTGGAGGCCTCCAATTCCCTTCTGATTCAATTCTAAACTTTGCAGCTAATACGCCAGCAATGGCTCCACAGTGGCCTTGCATCACAATGTTGCACTCTCTGTGGCCAGCACTGCATTTCCCATGCCATGCCTTTCACTTGAATTGTTTGCTTCATCTCTATGCCTTGAAATCCTGCCCAGCCTTCATGCCTACTTCCTCCAAAAACAACTCTGGATGTTTCTGCCTGAAGGGTTCTCAGCCTCTTCTGACACCCAAATCTTTTGCTGTTCCCATGTCCTGTTTTGTATTATTGTTATACAGGTATCAACTGTGTTTTGCTGTGACTGGAGTACCTGCTCCTCAGGACAGACTTCTGCAGGATGTGATTCCTCTCTCCTTACAGGGCCCAGCTCTAAGCTCTGCTCTCAGCTGTTGTTCAATGCATGAGTGACATGCTCAGGGTAAGGTCATTTCCACTACAGCATGGCCCAGTTCCTGGAATCATTTGGCACCAGAGTGCAAGAGAGAGATGGCAGCATGATTAAGCCACCCTAGGTCAGAAGTTCAAGGACCAGGAAGGAGGAACCAGTAGGTCCCTTCTGCAGAGAAAGCTCTTTGATGAGACTAAGATAAAGAAAGCCCTAAGAACTGTTTTTTCTATTAAACTGACACTTGAACTGTCTCATTCTCATGCAGCCTTACTCATTACCTGATGTTTCTGGATTATAATTAAAATTGGATTCTGGGTTGAGTGACTCATGAGGGTAAATACATCAGTATTAGAACATTCCAACCAGGACTGGGCAGCTGTTGGGAAAGGACAGAAGAGAAGGATGCAAGGGTCTAAGAGCATGGCCAGCCAGGATGAGACCTGGCTTCACATTTTTATCTGAAGAAATAAGGCCCAGGGCTTTGAAGTAGCTTGTGCCAGCTAAGCCAGGCCTCAACTTTTGCCAAAGTTGATCTGAGAAGGAGGGAAACATGTGTGTTCTGAGAAGGAAGAGGATCAGTTAGCCATGGGGTAGCTTAGGAAGAAAGCAGGTTCTACTGGGGTGTGCCAGGTTAGATAGTAATGACCTAACCCAATCATGCTCTGTCCTGGGAGGGAAAAAGAGACAGAAAGGGTCACTTCAGAAAGATTCTTTATGGACATGGTGTACCAGCCAATCCTGGAAGAACCAGGACCCAGAGTGAGCACTGATTCACTGTTGGTTTGCAATAAACTCAAATCTTTGAAAGTAATATGGGTGTGTCATCTCCAGCTATGGAGTACTCCAAGGGGATCTGCAGGCATCTTGGCATGCAGAAAATCCATTTCTACACTGTCCTGTTCAAATTCTAGTTTCCTGATTCACAGAATCAATGAGCATATTATAATGCTTATGAAGCTTCCAAATTTTACAACTGTCGCAATATTAACTAGTACATTTACCTTGTCTCAACAGGACAAATTTTTTCAAAGAGAAGAAATGATATTGGGCTTCTAAAAGAAACAAACATGATAAAATTGTCTAAACTCTCCATTTGGAGCCTTCTCTCTACTCATCTACTTTTGTCTTCTCTGCAATCCACCATCCTTTAGTCCATACCATGAATGGAACATTTCTTCCCACAGCTCCCATGCACATCTGCTACAGGAGTAACTGGCCACATGTCACTTGGTCCTCTGGTCTAGCCTGGGTCAGATGTCCATCCCAGACCCAGTCCATGTGGTGAGGTTGCAGGGCCACGTGATATGGATATGTTTTGGAAGACAAGGGGTCACTAATGCTAAATAAATGTGGTGCAGGGAGGGCAGAGAGACCTTGAAAGGCATTCACTATATTCTCAGAGGCAGAGCCCTTAGAACAGGCACTGTTGATGCCCTGTCCCATATTCTCCTGGCCTATCACAGTTTGCCAATAGCTGAGGCACAGTTTCCTGGAAGGATGACAAACTTCCCACCTCCAGTGAGTATCTCCCTTCTCCTTTGCCTGTGAGCTTTATCACACCCGTGATAGTTGCTTTTCTGCAGTTACATAGCCCAATCTTAAAGTGCATTAGAATTAACACTCCCAGGCCAACCTTCAACCAATTCAAGCAAAGGAGGATGGGAAGTGGAGATAAAGACCCAGGTCCCATAGTCCTTAGGAAGATTCTAAGCTGTATCACACATTTCATGTGGTTTCTTAGAGAGTCCTAAAAGGGATTGAGCCAAGTTATCCACTTGGTAACTGACTCATGAGTGAACCCTTTATCCCATTTCTCATGTAAGTGGCTTTCTCTCATTTCTCAATTTATTTCTGCACTTGTGTTTCCTGGGATCTCTTCCCAAATCAGTGTGGCGAGCTGAATAGTGCTCCCTCAGCACCCCTTTGAGCTATATCCACTAAGAAACTTATGAATAGAATGTATAACATGGCAAAATGGATCTTACACAGAATTCAAATTATAGACCTTTAGAGAGATTATTCTAATCTATCTGGGTGGACTCAGTCAAATCACAGGAGTCTTTAAAAGTAAAAGGTGTACTGAGCGCGGTGGCTCACGCCTATAATCCCAGCACTTTGGGAGACCAAGGTGGACAGACTGCTTGAGCTCAGGAGTTTGAGACCAGCCTGGGCAACATGGCAAGACCCTGTCTCTACAAAAAAAATACCCAGGCATGGTGATGTGGGCTGTGGTCCCAGTTACTTGGGAAGCTGAGGTAGGTGGATTGCTTGAGCCCAGGGGACAGTTTGCAGTGAGCCGAGATCACGCTACTGCACTTCATCCTGAGTGACAGAGCAAATCCCTATCAAAAATAAATAAATAAATAAAATGAAGGAAAAAAAGGAGAAGTTAAAAGAAACAGAGCAATATAATGGAGAAAAAGAACCAGGAGAGGAGCCTCAATGTAGTGTTGCTACTTTGAAGATCGAGGAAGGGAGCTAGGAGGCAGAGTGTGGCAGCCTCTAGAAGTGGGTACAGCCCTTAGCTATAAACCAGGAAACAACTGGGACCTCAGTCCTATAAATGAAAGGAACTGATTCTCCCAACAATCTGAATAAGCAAGGAAACAGTTTTTTCCTTAGAGACTGCAGAAAGGAATCCACCCAGCAGACACCTTGATTCTAGCCTGTTGAGATCCCTGTTGGACTTCTCACCTACAGAACAGTGAGATAATACATTTGTGTTGCTTTAAGTCTATGAATTTCTAGTAATTCAGATGGCAGCAATAGAAGATGCATCCAATAAGGATTTTATGAAAATGCTGCAGTGAGGTAAACTGAGACTGTGGTGAGTACAGTGGGTGAGCAGAATACTCTACTGTACTGAGTAGACACCATAGTCTAGAAAAAGCCAAGTTGAGGAGTCAGCATTATTAGCACATTTATTGAACAACTAGAGCTTAACAAGCACTTGCCAAGTAGAGGGGATAGAGTGGTGAGCAATGATAGTGATAATAATGAGGAGCAGTTTTCCCTAGCAGGCATCAGTTGAACGAAATATGGGTTTAACATCCACCAATGATCAGGAGTGAACAGATCCTTTTCCAGGAGACTGAGTCCATTGCGGGATTAAAATCATCCCTGTAATTCTTCTAGCTTCCTTCATCCAAATTACTTATATCACAGAGGATATTTAGGGTATTTGTTCTGCCTAGAAATCTTGACTGTAGGAAGCCTTGCTCTGGCTGCACGATCACTTATCACATTTATTGGGTGGGCACACATCTGTGCCCCATTGAGTGTGGCCTCTAGTCTCTTTCCAAGTCACAGGCCATGTGGGAACTATAACGTTATTCTCTCAACAAAGACACTCTGCAGAGCCACTCCAAGGACTGCTGGGTCTAAGGCTCTGACAATCAGCTGGGAAGGAGTCAATAGAGGTGTCAACTCCACAACCACCCACAGTGATCTCTATCCTGGAGCTGCCCTGGGAAGGGAACCTCAGGGCTACATGGAGGTTCTTCCCAAGGGGGAAAATCAGGCTGCAAAAGAATGGGCAATTAGCCAGGGACTGAGGCTGACCATCTCCCAACTGCACAAATTACCGTATGCGTTATGGAAGTTACTTAATGTTGCCCTGCCTCAGCTTTCACACTTGCAAAATGAGACTACCCAATGGGGTGTTGTGAGGATTAAAGGACTGACACTCACCGAAGCCCATAACACAGCACTCAGAACATTTTAAGTTTAAGTTCTCCATTAATGTTAGTTATTGTTGTTCAGATCCCAGCTCTGTCGTTCGCTAGTCATGTCTACTTGGTAAAGTCAATACACTTTTCTACACCCCAGTCTCCTTATTTGCATAAAGGGGACAATAAGGTGGCACCAAACTCAAGCAACTGTTCTATGGAATAATCGAATGACTATCAGTGAAGTGCTTCAGTGTGTGCCTGTAGCTTTATGGTTCTGATTGGTTGTTGTGGAGGGGGAGACCCTCAGCTCCAGGCTGGGCAGGGAGAAGCAGAGATGTTACTTCAGCCCGACGCTCCCCACTTTCATTAACTAAGCCCGGAGTCACTGGTGTTTCCAGGGAATGATCAGGCATTAGGTCAGGATCTGGGGAACTCTCTACTTCTTTTGGTGTTGGGCAAATGGTCAGGGCAGTGGGCTCCAAGATCAAAATTCTGAATACAGGATACAGAAGCTCAGAGAAAGAGGCGTGCAGAAAGGTGTAGATATGAGATCCATCCGTGGCATTGTAGAATGAGCTCTCCAGTCTCATAGCCCAGGAAGATCCCCACTTTCTTAGGGGCTCAGGAAGTTTCAGGTTGGTTCTGGGCTCAGTGAGAGCCTGATACTTATTCCCATCAGTCAGCCCCATGGTCCATTCTCTGGGGTCATTTTGACCCAACTTTTTTCCTCTCCATGTTCTTACTACACACCCCAATATGCCACTCTTTTCTGTCCCCCACTTCCACCTCCCAGTAATGTCTCCCTGATGTGAGGTTTTCACAACAAGCACACAGTAACGCCATTCAAATCTCTCAGGGTCGTCTGGTAGGTCATGGGGCTCCTCAGCAGGCTGCACACTCCTCTGGTCCTCAGAAACAAGAAGGATGGCGTTTGCCATGTCTGGATCCAGAATCACATACGCCGCAGAGAGTTTGAGGAGGTGCCCATGGGGTCAGTCATTTTTCCTGGATTTCAGAACCTGAGCATGCAAAGCCTGGGCCATGCTGAGGAGGTCCTTCCAGAACCTGGGGTCCCTAGTCTGCCCTGAATGTGATTCTCTCATCAGTGTCATTGGTGAAAGCCCCAGGGGTCTTGTGACCAGAGGGGAAATGAAAGTAAGGTCAGTATCTGGCTAACCTAATACCCTGATGCGGCCTCAAGAAGCAACAAGGATCCTCCTTCTACATTTTTGTTGTTTCCCTCCCCACACTGTTCTGCCCACTGATGCTTTATACTCAGAGGTTAATTTTCTTTTCTTTTTTTTTTTTCTTTGGAAACAGTCTTGCTCTGCTGCCCAAGTTGGAGTGCAGTGGTGCAATCTCGGCTCACTGCAAGCTCCATCTCCCAGATTCATGCCATTCTCCTGTCTCAGCCTCCCAAGTAGCTGGTACTACAGGTGCCCACCACCATGCCCAGCTAATTTTGTTTGTTTGTATTTTTAGTACAGATGGGGTTTCACCATGTTAGCCAGGATGGTCTCGATCTCCTGACCTTGTGATCTGCCCGGCTCAGCTTCACAAAGTGCTGGGATTATAGGCATGAGCTACCACGCCCGGCCCTCAGAGTTTAATTTTCAATCTTCACTCGACCACTTGTGAGCTGAATGTGTTCCCCTTTTCTGCAGTCCTATTTTTCCATATATCCAATTTATTTAACAAGGTGGAGCTTCATCTGAAGAATTTCCTCACCTGAAAAATGGGGATAAACATACAAATCTCTAGCGCTGTTTAAGGCAATCATGTTATTTACTCAGCCCACAGCAGGGCATGAAGGAAGCTCCTGATGTTCTAATAGCTGCAAGGCCGTCTCTGTGCTCGGCTATATGTGGGGCCTTATATGCCCCAGATTCACTCTCCACCTTTCAGCTTTTTCCACCCTCTTCTGGGCCCCAGGAATCTGTCCTTTAAGAACAGTGCCACTGGGCTCCCTTGTCCTCTGGTTTGCTGTTGGGTTTGACTAGTGGGAAGCCCTGATAGAAAATTGGAAGGAGAAAGAAAGGAGAGGCACACCATTTAATTTCCTGCTTCCTCCCTGCCAGCAGCAGCTGGTGCTGCTCTAACAAGGCCTGTCGACTCTCTCAAGAAACCCTCTCTTTGAGCTACTTTTCTCTGGGTTCCAGTAACTGCCTCCCCTCCCTATCCCTCACAGGCAAGGAATGGAGACAGCTCCCCACTGTTGGGAATCATGGGAGCACTGCACTTTTCCTTGTTGTTTTCTCTTAATCCTCCTTTCTGGAAACCTCGTTCAACCACCCAGTTTGAACTTGCCATCTATTTCTTGCTAGGTTCCTGCCAAGCAAGTTCATTATTCCCTCAGTCTTCGCCTCAGCCCCCATGAAACACAGATTGCAATCATCATCTAAAAATGTGGAGGCCAAAGCTTGGAAGCATTAAATCCTTTGGGGAGACACAGGCAGTAGGTGGCATGGGAAGCCTAGGAAGGACAAAGTTCTTTGGGTAGGCATTGCCTTCTCTGTTTGGCATTTCCATCCTCACTCTCCATGCAGTGTGTGTCTCCTTCCCCTCAGCTCCACCCTTTATGTGTCTTCCTACCCACAAAAGATGTCAAGGGAACTTCTTTTCCCCAAATCACAATAGTTGGAGAAGAAAAAAGGAAAAAGGAATATAGTTTCTCAGGTTGTTGGTCCAGGGAACATACAGTGATTTACTCACCAGACTTGAAGAGGGCCATTTTCCATTCTGAAAGGAAGGAGACACAGATAAGAAAAAGGTCAGTATTCTTGTACTTTTCCCACTCCATTCTCCTCTCACTACATGTTTTCTCTCTTTTTCTTCAGAGTATCTTCCAGGGTCCAGCTTCCCTCCTCTACAGTTCTGATGGGTCAGGGGTGGCACCTTCTCAAAAATGTCAGGCTAGGCTCCCTGTGTCATGGGATGTACAGGATGCATGGCCAGGCTTTGCAAGGGAGTGTGCTGGATCAGGAGTTTCCCAGAGGCTCCAGAAAAGCAG
The DNA here is from genome assembly GCF_047675955.1 of Chlorocebus sabaeus. Taxonomy (NCBI): domain Eukaryota; kingdom Metazoa; phylum Chordata; class Mammalia; order Primates; family Cercopithecidae; genus Chlorocebus; species Chlorocebus sabaeus. The sequence continues at coordinate 26,310,860 of NC_132920.1, read as the reverse complement.
AGGTGAACCCCCACCACACAGAAATTGAGTCTTTGGATTCGATCTAATTAATCCAGCTGAGAACATCCACAGGTCACAGCAGAGAAAAGGTTGAAATACTCAGGGCACGTGACCCAGCAAACTTACAGAGCATCAGGCTGACTTATCAGTATCAGACGAAGACTCCTTTCCACCTACAATGAAAGCAAGGTAGAGGTGTCACCTGAACTCTGTCTTTTCTGTGTTGGCCCATCCCCTTCTTTTTGCGTCCATCTAGTCTTTTTTTTTTTTTTTTTTTTTTTTGACCATCCCACCCTTCTCCATGGTCTCCATCTGCAGGTACAATTCTTTCTTCACCTCTTCTTCTTAATATCAAGTCTGGGAACATCGACTGAATGCTAGTGGCAGGGCAGGCACTGTGAGAGTTCCTTCCCAATGGGGTCCAGCTCATCTGTTTCCAATCTGTACCTGGACATAGGTGTCACCATGTCTATATGTGAATGTCTAGGAGTACAAGATCCATCCTTCTCAATCTGTATCATTTCTTACCTTGCTCTAAAAAGAATTTGGGAAATTTAATTTTATTTTTATTTATTTATTTATTTTTTTGAGATGGAGTCTCTCTCTGTTGCCCGGCTGGAGTGCAGTGGCCGGATCTCAGCTCACTGCAAGCTCCGCCTCCCGGGTTTACACCATTCTCCTGCCTCAGTCTCCCGAGTAGCTGGGACTACAGGCGCCCGCCACCTCGCCCGGCTAGTTTTTTGTATTTTTTAGTAGAGACGGGGTTTCACCGTGTTAGCCAGGATGGTCTCGATCTCCTGACCTCATGATCCACCGGTCTCGGCCTCCCAAAGTGCTGGGATTACAGGCTTGAGCCACCGCGCCCGGCCGGAATTTGGGAAATTTAAAGAGCAATTTCAGGGACTAGTTTTTGAAAGCAATTATGATCAATCTGTACCAATTGAGCCACTGTGGCTACTCCTCTTTATTAGACACACTTTTCTCCCTCTCTCTCTTCTGATTTTCTTATTTCTTAAATCTTCCATTCTTGTTTTCCTTTCAGCAGCCTCTAGATTGTGGAAAACAAGTAAGTTTCCTGGCATAGAAAATGCACCTCATTCTTCTCTTCCCTCTTCCTTTTGAAGTGTAACCCTGGATATTCTTCAGTGCTTCTTAGAGCTTAAGGGTCTGTAGCCCCTAGTACAAAGAGATTGAAGACCTCTTTTTTTTTTTTTTTTTCTAGAGAGAAAAACCACTGGGTGGTTTCTCCAAAGAGCCACACTTGTTTTCTTTTTCTGGGTAAAGGGAACCAAGACCACTTTTCAACTCTGGGATATGACTTATGGGCTGGAAAATAACGAAGCAGAGAGAGAGTAATAGATTTGAATTCAGAGAAAATGTCAGAGCCACTCACGAGTCAAGTACTGGATTTTTCTCCTCTCTGCAACAGAATGAACAGGAAAGAGTCATCAAGGTGCTCAAAGCTGGGATAGGAAGACATGCCTGGGTCTCTGCAGGAATGGGAAAACTTACTGAGTTCCTCCTGGAGGCTCTCTGGAAAATAACCAAAAACAAAAAACAAAAACAAAACAAAAAAAAGATGAACTGTTATGAGTGAGGTGGGTATTTCGGGAAATAAACCTTAAACATGATGCGGTGCCAGGGTGGGGGAAAGAGGTGAGGTTTTCAGGCTGGGGCACGCAAGCCTGGAGCTTAGATTCTCTGCTTGCATTGGATACCTCTTAGGCTTATTTCCTGCTTTGTTGCAGCATATCCCCGTTCTTTCATCTCTTGCTCGCTTTCTATCTCACTGGATAAGGCAGTTATTTCCTTATGTTGTCTCCACAAGAAGTAACTGGCTCCACCGAGAAGCAGCAGCAAAATAGGCAGAGCCCCTGCCAGGGCTGCGATCCAGGGCTGGGCACTCCTGAAGAAGGGGTCTGTGAATGGAGACAGCTGTGGGTCATGGGCATTGGTGCACTCAGCCTCCCCAGCCTCAGTGCCCCAAGTTTTAGCTGCTCAGCCCAGGTTGGGGGCAGGGAAGCTATCTCATGAGGTTAAATAAGGATTCTCTCCCTAAAGTCTCAGAGGACTATAGATAAGACTTTGGTAAACCCTCACTACAAGCTTCTACTATTACTTATCTTGAGATGTCTGCCTTTCACATGGAAAGTAACTTGAGCAGAGTCATACACATTTTTTTCTAAATATTTTTTCAATAGGTAACACATTTACATGGTTCAAAACTACATATACATAAAGGCATGCAACTCTCTCATCCACCCAGTCCTCCCTCCCTCCATGTATTAACTTCTCCTTAGTCCACTTAATATGATGCTTAGGAACATAACCTGTGGAGTCAGAGGGCCTGGGTTTAAATGCTGGCTCCCCCGTATGACTAGCAGTGTGATGTTGGACTACTACATAACCTCTCTGTTTGTAGTGGCCTAATCTATAAAATGAGGGTAATGATAATACCTATCTCCTGAGGTTAGAAGAATTAAATTAATACTTATAAAGTGCCTGATGTACAGTGAGTGTTACAAAATTGCTTGTTGAAGTTTAAAAATGTAAAGTAAATAACCCAATCGAGAACTAAAAATAAGTAAATTAAAGTATAGTCTTATTTTTCCTCATGTTTAAACTAAAAATAGCATTCTATACACGTCCCTCTGCATCTTGCTTTTTCTGTGAAAAGTGTACCTTGAAGATCTTTCCATATTATTATAGATAGAATTGCTTCTTTTTGCTTTTACAAACTGGGCAGTATTCCCTTGTATGGAAGTTCCCTGGCAGTGAACATCTGCACAGTTTCTAACCTTGTGCAATCATAATCAGTGCTATAAGAAACCTTTTACAGGCCGGTTGCAGTGACTCATGCCCATAATCCCAGCACTTTGGGAGGCTGAGGCGGGTGGATCGCTTGAGGTCAGGAGTTTGAGACCAGCCTGGCCAACATGGTAAAACCCCCATCTCTACTAAAAATACAAAAATTGGCTGGATGTGGTGGCACATGCTTGTAATCTCAGCTACTCCGTAGGCTGAGGCAGGAGGATCACTTGAACCCGGGAGGCGGAGTCTGCAGTGAGCCGAGATTGTAATACTGCACTCCAGCCTGAGTGACAGAGTGAGACTCCGTCTAAGAAAAAAAAACACACAACAAAAAACAGAAACCTTTTACATGGATCATCTCATACAAATGCAAGCTTATCTATCAGATAAATTCCTAGAAGTGGAAGTGTGGATCGATAAGTATGTAGTTTGGATAGACATTGCTATAGAGCCGCCAATAGAGGTTGACCTAACGCACACCAAAAATACAGCAAGTTACACGAAAAATGACTGAGAGTCACTGCCTTCCTACATTCCTATGAGAACCATGTATTATAAACCACAGCAGTTTTGTTTTGATTTTTGTAAATGTCATAAGTGAAAAATGATTTCAAATGTTTCCCTAATGAGTGAGAATGAGCATTCTTTTGTGGGTTATTTCCTTTTCTATGAATTGATAGTTCATGAACTTTGTTAAAAAATTTTTAACTAAGTTTTTATTTTATTTTATTTATTTTTTGAGACAGGGTCTCACTCTGTCATCTAGGCTGGAGTGCAGTGGTCTGCTCTCAGCTCACTGCAACATCTGCCTCCTGGGTTCAAGTGATTCTCGTGCCTCAGCCTCCTGAGTAGCTGGGATTAGAGGTGCACACCACCACACCTGGCTAATTTTTTGAATTTTTAGAAGAGATGGAGTTTCACCATGGCCAGGCAGGTCTCAAACTCCTGGCCTCAATGATCTGCCTGCCTCACCCTCCCAAAGTGCTGGGATTACAAGCATGAGCCCCATGCCTGGCCAAAACTTTTTACTAGGTTTTTAGAATCTCCTTCTTATTCAAGGAGATCAGCTGTTTCGCTATGATAAGAGTTTGTGTGTGTGTGTGTGTGTGTGTATATATACATATGTATGCGTGTGTGTGTATGTGTGTGTGTGTGTATATATATGTATACCATTTTGTCATTTGACATTATATAAGGAGTTTATCTGAATGTTTTTCCCCCAATTCCCATTGCCTGTCACACTTTCTGGCAGATAGGAAATGTTTAGAAAATGTTTGTGTTGTGAACACCTTTATGAAGGAAAGAAGCTCCCCTGGAACAAGGCGGCGCCTCCAGATCTGTGCTTTGGGCCTTATATTCAGTACAGAGACCCAGGTCGACCACAGATACTAACACATCCCCCTTCATTCAACTGCCACAGCTCAGCTCAGAAGCCTGAGGCCAAGCACGTACTGACCTGCGATAGAAATGCTGGCTGTCTTTTCCAGGCCAAGGACAGAATTTCTGATGATGCAGGATACACTCTCCCCAGAGCCGCCTCTCATGATCACAGATGCTGCTACCGCATATAGGCCCACTCCGTCTGCAACTAGAGGTGCTTCCGCAGCTGGGATGTTCTGTCCCTTGGCATCGCTCCACTGTATTTTGGGTTGGGGATGCCAGCCAGTGGACCTGCACTCCAAATGGATCCCTCCATCCTCATAACCCTTCACTTCAACATGAAGATTAGAACCCAGTGCTGTGGAAGGATAATTTGGCCTAGATTCTTGATAGCTCTTGCATTAAGGAGGGTCTCAATGGGAATCAATGGCAGACTCAGATTTGATAATTCAAGAGAGATTTCATTCAGGAGCTGTTTACCAAAGTGTGGTCATGAGGAGGGGAAAACTAAATTTGCTAGTGCAGTATCCCAGGGTCAGTAATGTGTGGCTATTCCCACCTACACCAATTACCAGAGGGAGGAGGAGAGGAAGCTGTTTTGAATACATAAAAGAAGAGATTCATGCATTGAGGACTTCCTTTAGAGGAGCTGTTACTTTCAGCAAGGCAATGCAGCCAGCCTGAAGGTACCTTGCAGCAAGGAAGCCAGGGAATAAGCACCCAGACTTCTTCCTCTTCTCTTCCTATGATTATTTGCTGCAGATCCCCTTAAACCAAACCCAACCAGAAGCCACAGGGCAAGGGACTGCACTGAGAAAGAGAAAAGCTGTCCCAACATAGGGAAACTGACACCGGGTCGCCATGTCATCCTGTTGAACATAAGCAATTTCACTTAACACAGACAATGCACTTTGTGACTATGATGGATCATGGGAAAAACAAGACCACCTCACATCATGTGTGAGCATAGAGAAAAACATGAACACTGTGCAAACTACAGCAATGACCAAACATCCCCCATCGACAATCAGGGATTGCAGCCCTTCATCAATTACAGCTTTAGTCTCACCCTGGTCTCCTTCTTCCTACATAAGATTGATTAAGGTTCTCACTCATACAGTTAACCTGCCCACACCTTCCTGATGGCATCTCATCCAGGGCAAAAGGCTAAGTCTATAAACTGCCCCCCGCCAATCTCCTAACACAAGCCCAAATTGTATACCAAGTCTGCTCTAATTCCTTCTTACTGAGACCCCACCACATCTCCCTATGATGTGTATTCTTCCTCACTGCAACAAGTAAGAAATACAGCTCGTTCTACTACAGGAGTATTCCTGGGGATGACTGGTTGGAAAACACTGGCAGCAGATATAGTCACTATTCCACCTCCCAGGGCCCGTGGTACTGTGTACTTGGAGACACAACAGAAGCCGTCTGCTACACAACTAAACCAAAATGATGGTGTACCAGTCACTGAAGAGATGGTTTCTAATGTTTCCTATCCCTTGTCCTTCACTTTCCTTATATTTCTGGTCGCCAGAGGAAAGGAGTTCTTTACTTGAGCATGTAGGGTACAGCAAGAATTCTTCCTAAAGGAAAACCTGTGTCTTTCTCAAGGGTCGCAGAAAAGCTAAGCTGGAAGGCAGTGCAGACAATCGCTAGTGATCAGCCAGGAGTGTCTGCAGTGCTTTTGAAAGAGGAACTCTGCATCTGCTCTAGAGCCTACGGAGAAATGTTCTCAGAACCAAACCTGGAGGCTCACCTGCAACCTTCAGCTCCACCAGGGCTTTTTCATAGAAGTCACCATCTTGGAAATAACACAAGTACTTTCCACTGTCAGAGGCTGTGACGTTGTGTATTCGGAGAGCAGCCTTCCCTGCAGCGATGTCATCCCGTAGAATCGAAGTTCTCCCTCGATATGGTGCACTCTGCCTGTCTTCCACTTCCTTTCCATCTGCATACACATTCACCACCTGCCTTAGGCTGGAACTCACCCACCTCAGCTCCATGGTCTCTGCACTCATGGTCGGGAACAGGTGACAGGGCAGATCAGCGTCTTCACCCACCATGGCCAGGATGGGCCCAGAGGGTCCAAGCACAGAAAACTGAGCTGTCGGCACAAGGGGGAGGCTCCATCAGAGGGTTTTGGATTTGGGGTTATGAGAGGAAGGGTGCTTCTCAGACAGGGAAGGCTAGATACAGAGAACCTAGAGGGGAAACTATTCCTAACAGAAGCACCATTTGTCTCTTAGTGACACATGATCCTTCAGGTTGGGATGGACTTCAGGTATAGGAAGGAGTTAAAGGTTCTAAGAAGGCATTTAGGTAATTGTCTGCTTAATTATATAACTGAGGTAATCGTCTACTTCATAAACATAAATGTGGAATAATGAAATCGTTCCCTACCTGAGCAAGGAGTGAGCAGCTGGACCAAGAAGAGGGAGACATGAAAGTTGAGCAGAAGGAAGGCCAGGGAACTTGCCATTTTCATCTATGCTGCATATCAAGAGACACCAGAAGGTGTGAGACAGACACTGTGGCCTGGAAGAAGCTATAGGATTCTGCATGGAAACGTCCACTTCCCCAAGGCTAACTCAAGTATGGTAACCGAAGAAGATCTTACCTCTGCCAAAAATGTCTGTCCTTGAATGTCTTTACCTTTGAGTTCCAGTATGGAAAACCATCTGTAAAAGCAATATCTGTTATCTGATCAGGAAATCTCTGACTCTACTGCATTAGAATATTCAGAATCCTATCACTTCCCCACACTTCCCTTGCTAGGTCCAAGCTTCCATCATCCCCCTCTGATTTATGAAGGGCCCTCTTCACTGGATTCCCTGGTTCCACCCTTGTTCAACTCTATGGGTGTCCAACACTGTGGACTCCTCAAGGGTCAAACTCTTGGCCATTATCATGGTCAACTCATGGCCTGGTGGCTCCTAGTGGGATCCAGGCAGATTGCCTGGTGGAGGCTCTGAAGTCATTCAGGGGCTGAACCCACCACATTTAATCACAAAGACATTGATTGGGAGAGCTTTGAATAGGACCAGACCTTACTCATCTTTTCTTTCTTCCCTTCATAAAGTTATTCAACAAATATTTACTGAGCACCCACAATGGGCTGGACCACTGTGGTAGAGTTAGGGACACAAAGAGGGTAGACAATAGGTAAAGGCTCTAGAAGTCACAAGCTTGATGATCTTGGTCATGGGACAAAACCATTTAAACTGTAGTTACTAAAAAATATCAAATATGAGACTTAGAATGTGCACAATTGGCCCAAAAATTCCACTTCGTGATGCCTACTGCAGCAAAGTACTTGCATGGCTGCAGAGAGAAGCCTCTGCGAGAATGACGCTGCAGCACTATTTTTAAAGTATGAAAGTGGTTACCAACTGAACCAGTCACCCACAAGAGACTGGTTAGAGGAATCCCTATGATACAGATGTATGATACATCTGTCTGTCTTCCACATATCATAGGGATATGATACATCCCCATGAGGAAATTCAATGCAGCAGTTAAAAAGAGTGATTTAATGTCACTAGCCTGGACAATGGAGATATACTAAGTGATCAAAAAGTACCTTGTAGAACTATACTAATGATTCAATTGAAAAACAAAAGCAAAGCTATACATTTCTGCAAAACTATATATGTAAATGCCTGAAAAAGCCTAAAAAAAGAATGCTAAACTGAAGATTGGAGGTTAAGTGAGTGAAAGGACACTTTGGCCTTTTGCTTCCTTTACTTTTAAAATTATTGGAATGCTTTAAATTTAAAATTTTCACATATTAGTTAATAATTAATAATTATTATGTGGAATAATAGAGACTGGAACATATTAGTTGCTCAGTAAATACTAACTCCTCAACAGTTTCTCCCAAAACAAAGGAGCATGAGGCCTGTAGCCATAATACTAGCTGCTGTGGGTCTGGGAATGGCCTCTGAGAACAAGGTCTGCAGAGGCATGTGGGGACAGATGTAGAGGAAGCAAGGGAACAGAGGTCTGTGCAGCTGGTCATGCTTCACCCCTGCCTGGATCTTGTACCCACCATCAAACTAAACATTATATTTCACCACATCTTCTGCTTCTCAAAACTGCTCTTTATGCTCCTAAAGAAAAGGAGGTGTTATTATTATTAGTCCCTAAGCTAAAAATTTCTCTGCTGTCCTGAGAGGGAGAACTTTTATTTTTTAGGTTATTAATTATTCATTCTTTCTACTATAGACAATTTTGCCAATGAAAAAATTATAAAAGGAATAAAACCTTAAATACTCTGTAGTTATAATCAATACTTTGCTAATGGAAGTGGAAATGTTTCTGGAAGCATTGGGCCATATATACATGGCAAGGGCCTTTAAAATGTTGTATCTTTTGCCCTCAAAATTCCAATTATAAAAGTTAGCATTGAAGAAAAATATTTAGAGATTGATGCAAATATTTAAGGTTAAGGCTGTTCAATCTAGTAAAATCTACAGTAACAAAATGCAGAAACTCAAAAATCCAAAATAAAGAAAGAGATTAAAAAACAATTGGGGTTTTTGTTTGTTTGTTTGTTCTTTTTCTTCTTTAGGAGCAGCTTTCTGAGTCAGAGTAGGCTCAGAGAGACTCTCAATTATTATATATTCATACAATGTAGTAGCTTGTAGCCATGGGAAAGCATGCTTTAGGTTTTGGGGAAATGATGAATGGAAAGAAAACCAAGTACTATCCCTAAAAGATACCAAAAATGCTTTAATATAAGGATCCAGTGTTATTAAAATTATAAAGAATTTAACTTAATTAAAATTATGATTCCTAATGGTTACATGGACCATATTTTATGACTGAACCATGCATTGTCTACTCTCCACCTGTTGTATATGAATGTTGGTTCAGATTTTATTATATTATAAATACTTCTGTAATAAACACAGTTACATGTAAATCTATAAGGTACTTCTCTTTTTTTTTCCTTCTTCAGAATCTCTTAGAATAGATGCCTTGAGTTGACCAGAACAGATTTTAAGGGTTTTTTGTTTTTGTTTTTGTTTTGCCCTTTCTGACCACAATACGTTAAGAAGATGCAGTTGGAATATTTCTTCATTCATGTTGTCTCCCTTCCCTTCCACTAAATCCCAACCTCTGCAGTTTCTTATTCTTTGCAGTACTTCTCCTGTCTTCCCATGTGCCCATATGTGCATGTGCAGGTGTGTGCGTGTACACACACACACACACACACACACACACACAGAGGCACCGCACCCGTTTCTCTGGGCGAGTACTCTCCCTGCATGCCCACTCACCACTCTCAGCGATTCAGCCCCACTCCTCCTAGGCGTTGTAGCCCAGGCTCTAAACCATTTCCCGCACTTACCCCTTGGTGTTCCCATGGGAGAATCAGAGCCCACAGAATAAAGATGGTCAATGAATAGTTCTCCATTCTTTCTATTACGGCTTAGCCTTTCATCCGGAAGAAATGAAAAAGAGAAAGCAAATATTGTCTTCTAACCATCAGAAACAGTAACAGAGTGGCTCTTTGGAAGAAATAGTTTTTTGATTGGCTCAGAGGTGATGTTTCTCATCAGTTGCTGGGCAGAAGCCACTAAGGAAGGTTGAAATGAAAACTGAAAGTACATTGAATTGTACATGTTGAAGAAAAACTCCAGCCCTATCTCCCTTAGTGTTTGTGTTTCTGTGTTTATCTATTTGAATCGTTCTTGTGTGTGGATGTATATAAGTATTTCTTTATATTCACCTGTCTTATGTCTTTTATATCATGATAGAAATATTAGCAGAATGGAGTAGGAAAATAAAAAAATTAAATGTGCAAAGAGAGGAAGATGTACACTAATTAAAATGCTTCTGTGGCAGTTTGCTTGCATGTAGATAGGTACGTAGAAGAGGAGGATCTTTTTTACAGAGCCAAATAAAGGTACGAATGGAAAGAAAATGAGACAAACTGCACCTCTTTAAGAACCTCTGGCATTTAGGCTTAGGATATGTTATCAAATAATATAGTTTTTCTGGTTTCCAGAGGCAGTGCTGCTTGACATTGTTTTACGTTTCCCAGGAAATTCTTAATGCAGATCTTTCTGAGCATCTTCATTCACCCTCAGCTCCTGGTTTATGCTATATTGTATTTTCTTGTGTATTTGTTTCTCATGCTGCTAGTGGAGGACATATTCTCTGAAGCTGAACACTCCATAGGCTGTGGTCTCTGTAAGGCTCATTTCCTTTACACCATCTTGTAAGGAGTTTATAGGACAATCTGGTTCTCCCTGTGGCTTAGGACCTCAAAACACACTTTTTTGGGTTGCAAGCCAGAAAGCTCCTAGGGCTATTATGACTGGAGCTGATGGGATTTGATTATATTGCAACAGTTTGAATTTAGGCTGTATGGTGTCTGCTTGAGATGGCTGGTTGCTTCTGCAGCGTGCATGCTGCCTTCTTCTTAGTGATAAGGCCTAATTTTCTTGGGTGTTGCAACCTGCTCTTCCCCCTTGTAGACAGGGGAGGCCAAGGGACTAAGTTGGAGCCAATGGTTTGTAGGTGAAGGTTGTGGGCTTGCACTTCTCCCAGAAATCCTTCAAAGGGAGGCCAAAATAGCTGGGAGTGTGAGGGTACACTCTCCCTACTTCCTTCTTCCTCTTGTCTAGAACATAGACTTTGGACCTGGAGGTGCAGTAGCCCACCCTGGGACCAAAGCATAAAGGAATATCAGCAGTTATGAAGCAAGTAGAGCAAGAATTCTGAGGAGTATCTGTGAATAGGGAAAGACCAAAAGAGGACCCTGGGGACTGATGAAGCAGATGCCAAATAGGCAGGAAGATTTACTCAGGTCGATGGAGAAAGGACAGTATGTATACTGGATTTGATGGCTGGAAAGTTATTCTACCTGGCAGGAACAGTTTTTATGGCTTGCTGTTAACCAATAAAATATGGTAAAACTGATGGGATGTCCCTTCCATGATTGCATTATGATGTGTAAGACTGTCTTGCTAGCTGACCCACTCCAGAGGCTCTGTCTTCCTGGCTGGTTTTGAATAGGAAAGTAGTCATCCTGGGAGATGCACACAGCAGGGAGCTAAGAAGGCCTGTAGGAGCTGAGAGCAGCCTCCAGCCCCAACCTGCAGGGAGTTGGGGCCCTCAGTCCCACAACTGTAAATAAATAAATTCTGTCAACAACCTGAGTTTTCTGGAAAAAGGATTTTCCTATAGTCAAGACTCTAGATGAGGCTGTAGCCTGGCCAACACCTTGACTTTTGCTTTGTGAAGTTCTGGTTAGAGAAGCCCACTAAACTCTGCCTGGACTTCTGACCCACAGAAACTGAAGTGATGAAAGTGTACTATTATTTATTTATTTATTTATTTTTGAGACAGAGTCTTGCTCTATTGCCCAGGCTGGAGTGCAGTGGCACAATCTTGGCTCACTGCAACCACTGCTTCCTGGGTTCAAGCGATTCTTGTGCCTCAGCCTACCAAGTAAATGGGATTATAGGTATGTGCCACCATGCTGGGCTAATTTCTTATCTTTTATTTTTTGCGTTTTTAGTAGAGACGGGGTTTTGTCATGTTGGCCAGGCTGGAAAAGTATGCTGTTTTAAACCACTAAGTTTGTGGTAATTTGTTATGCAGCAATAAATCACTGATGCATTAGGTAAGTGAAACAGGCAGTGGCAACAAACGTGAATATAAAGAGAATAACTTGTGTTTCCAGCCCTGACCCATTGCCTGGACTGCACACTTATTATTGACCGGCCTACTCTACATCTCTGCAGCGATCTCTAGTACGCTCCTCCACCAGAACATATCCAAAACTGACCTTTGGATTCTGTGCTGGCTCCTGCCCTGGCCTCCACAACCGGCTTCTCCCTCATTTTCCCCATCTCAGTAAGTGGCAACTCCATCTGTACAGTTTCTTTGGACCAAAACCTTGTGGTCACCCTTGATGCCCTTCTTTTTCACACCCCACCCATAAATTTATCAGCAAAGCCTTTTTATTCTATCTTGAAAATAAATCCAGCATCATAACATTTTCATGGCTCCTCCCTGGTACAAGTCATCTGCATCTTTCCCCTGGATCACTGCAGTAGCTCCCAGCTGGGTCTTCAGGCCTCCAACCACCAGCCGTACCCACAGCCCATATCAGTCTAGCATGTGAAGTAACTTCTTAAAACCTAAGTAAGTCCAGTCCTTTATCTGCTCTAACCTTCCAGTGACTCCCCTCTCAGAGGTAAAGCCCAGGTCAGCATGATGACTTTCAAGGCCATATGTGATCTGGCCCTCAATCCCCTCTGGCTTTGTCACCTCCTATTCTCCTGGTCACTCTGTGTGCTCTGGCCACCCCAGCCTCATTGCTATTCTTCACATATACCACAGTGCTTCTGACTCTGTGCTCTGGCACTGCTGTTCTCTCAACTTGGAATGCTTTTCTCCCAGGTATTCTGTGCCTCGCTCCCCTTGCTCGTAACCACCCTATTTTAAACTGTAAATTCCAACCGGGCACGAGGGCTTACACATATAATCACAGGGCCTTGAAAGATCAAGGGAGGAGAATTGCATGAAGCCAGGAATTCAAGAATCTGGGCAATATGCATAGCAAGATCCCTGTCTTTCAAAAAAATTAGGCTGCAGTGAGCTATGATCACTCCAATGCACTCTAGCCTGAACAACAGAAAAAGACCCCTTTGGAAAGAAATGCTAGTTCTTCTATTCCAGGTTTATTTCTCTGCTGAGCACTTATCATCATCCAACACATCATATATATTACTACTTATTTTGTTTCCTGTCTGCCTCCTACCACAAGTTGTGTTGTTTTTGAATGAGAACTTTCTGTTTTGTTCACTTCCATGACTCCACCACCTGGAATAGTGACTGGCACATAGTTAGCGTTCATGGATCCTTGTCGAATGAATGAATTAATGAATTGACCACATAGAGAAGCCCGAGGGAAGCTGGGGTGGGGGGCTCCCCAATGTGGTTGCAGAATTAGCCTGAGACAAGAGAAAGAACACCTGCTTGTTGAAATCAGAGGAAACAGATCAGGAGGGGCAGGTGTAGGTGATGGAGCAGGAAGTTTGGGACCTCCCTTTTCTATTTTCTCTCTGAGGTGGTAGACTATGACACTATCTGAGGTGTGGGGAAAGGATGTGGTGATGAGGATAACGGCTAACAGTCACTATCACAGATATGGGCTGTGTTCCCACCAGGTCCTCTCCACGCCGTATCTCATTCCTAAACATCTGCTAGAGAAGTAGATGTCATTAACTCTATTTCTAGATGAGAAAAATAGAGTTGCAGAAAGGTCATGGAGCCTGTCCTGTCTGAGTGGGTAGAATAGGGGTCACCCAGGTGTGTTGACTAGGGAGAGGAAATGGGTGTAAAGGCATGAAACTGCATGGTGTGTTTGGGGCACTTCAGGTGTTGTGGTCAGGCTGAGGGGTGGCACATGGCCAGGATGTCCAAAGGTAGAGCAGAAGTAGGTGGTCTGGACCACTGAGTGCCTTCAGTGCAGATAAAAAGTCCAAGGAAGCCAGACACAGTGGCTCACACTTGTAATCCCAGCACTTTGGGAGGCCGAGGTGGGTGGATAACAAGGTCGGGAGTTCAAGACCAGCCTGGCCAATATGGTGAAACCCTGTCTCTACTAAAAATACAAAAATTAGCCAAGTGTGGTGGCGGGTGCCTGTAGCTCCAGCTACTCAGGAGGCTAAGGCAGGAGAATCACTTGAACCCAGAAGGCAGAGGTTGCAGTGAGCTGAGATAGTACCACTGCACTCCAGCCTGGGTGACAGAGTGAGCGAGACTCCATCTCAAAAAAAAAAAAAAAAAAGAAAAGAAAAGAAAAAGAAAAAAAGTCCAAGAAAGCTGAACTTCATCTTTTAGGCCAGGGTTTCTTCAGCTGAGTTATGTAAAAAACTTATTTAGACAAAAACTAATTTTTATAATACATCTGAAAATATATCTTCTAACTCCTGAGAGAGATGGGAACTAGTTAAAAAATGCAGCATTGAAAGTTAAAATTTGTTATTAGGGAAGTCATTTGTCACTGATACGATAATAAACAGTAGTTTCCTTGGAAACTGGAACCACTCCACAATAGTTGATTATAAGGATGTCAACCAGATGATATAGAGTCTGCTTAGGTTACGCTTTTTAGATTTAAATTGGCACTAAAATAATTTTTAAAAAATTTTAACATTTCTGTCTGGGCGTGTTGGCTCATTTCTGTAATCCCAGCACTTTGAGAGGCCAAGGCAGGTGGATCACTTGAGGTCAAGATTTTGAGGCCAGTCTGGCCAACATGGTGAAATCCCATTTCTAACAAAAAATACAAAAATTAACCAGCCGTGGTGGCACAAGCCTGTAGTCCCAGCTACTCCAAAGGCTGAGGTGGGATAATTGCTTAAACCCTGTAGGCAGAGACTTCAGTGAGCCGAGATCATGCCACTACACTCTAGCCTGGGTGACAGAGTAAGACTTTGTCTCAAAAAAGAAAAAAGAAACGAAAAGGATGGTAGTTGCTCTTGGTTGAAGGGAAGAAGGAGCCCAAGGGGTTAAGTGGTTTGCTGGTGGCTGCCGTTGAGAGAAGGACCATGGTAAACTGAATCTCAGGAGTCTGCAATAAAAGAAGAAAGAGGCTGGGTGTGGTGGCTCACGCCTGTAATCCCAGCACTTTGGGAGGCTGAGGTGGGTGGATCACAAGGTCAGAAGTTCGAGACCAGCCTGATCAATGTGGTGAAACCCCATCTCTACTAAAAATACAAAAATTAGCCAGGCGTGTTGGTGTGCACCTGTAACCTCAGCTACTCAGCAGGTTGAGGCAGGAGAATCACTTGAACCTGGGAGGTGGAGGTTGCAGTGAGCTGAGATCGCGCCACTGCCCTCTAGCCTGGGCAACAGAGCGAGACTCTGTCTCAAAAAGAAAGAAAGAAAGAAAAAGTTGGAGAAGCGGTCCATGCTTGTGAGAGGGCCTGGGGCTAAGCAATAGAAAAAACTTGCTGCTGAGCATTAGGAAGTTTCTCTCTCTTGAAACTGTGCTCAAAGAGGATGACCTTCCCCAACAGAGGAGGCTCATTCTTAGTTTTTAATTAATTAATTATTATTTTGAGATACAGTCTCACTCTGTCACCCAGGCTGGAGTGCAGTGGTG
This sequence comes from Chlorocebus sabaeus, assembly GCF_047675955.1. NCBI lineage: Eukaryota > Metazoa > Chordata > Mammalia > Primates > Cercopithecidae > Chlorocebus > Chlorocebus sabaeus. The sequence continues at coordinate 26,295,532 of NC_132920.1, read as the reverse complement.
CAATCTTGGCTCACTGCAACTTCTGCCTCCCAGGTTCAAGCAATTTTCCTGCCTCAGCCTCCCAAGTAGCTGGGACTATAGACATGGGCCACCACACCCAGCAATTTTTGTGTTTTTAGTAGAGATGAGGTTTCATCACATTGACCAGGCTGGTCTCCAACTCCTGACACCAAGGGATCCACCCACCTTGGGCTCCCAAAGTGCTAGGATTACAAGCAGGAGCCACCACACTCAGCCGGATCATTCTTCGTTCAAGGATATATGATAGCTGCACTCACCCCCTTGCTAGAACCTCCAAAAAAGTTCCTTATTTTTCTCATTTTCTGGAATAAAAAGAAATTACTTTTAAAATCAGAAAACTCATAAGCAGATTATTATTTTAAGGATTAAATTGTCATCCCAGGACAAAACCTGGGTAGCCATAGGCAAATCACTTCCTCTCTGAACATCAGTGGTTTCATTTATAAATGAGGTGGTTAGACCACAGTGATTTCTACAGTTCTCGGATGTGTTTAGAAAGCTTTTTTTTTTTTTTCTAAATAGAGACAGGGTCTCACAATGTTGCCCAGGCTGGTCTCGAGGTCCTGGCTCAAGTGATCCTCCTGCCTAGGCCTCCCAAAGTGCTGGGATTACAGGTATGAGTGACTGCATTTGGCCTGGAAAGCTATTTTGTTGTTGTTAAATCATATGTGCTCTATAATATAGAACGTATACATATGATACCACACTTTGGTGACCTATTGATTTCTTCTCACATATTCTAGTTGCCTTAGAATGTGGAGGCGGCTGGAAGGCATGATGAACAGCAACAGCAGATCACTGGCCTCTGAAAACTGTCAGTCAATTGAGAAACGTGGATTAAATATGCCCCCAATTATTATCTGTATAGTTGTGAGCACATAAGTCAATAGACATAGCAAGTGCTTCCCATGGTTCTATTACTTTATTCCCAAGATTCACACGTGACTATGGCCAGCAGCCTCTGAATATGTTAAAATGAAGGAGATATCAACATAGCATCATGAAAACATTATTATTATTATTATTATTATTATTATTTTCTTTCAGAGGGAGTCTATCTCTGTCACCCAGGATGGGGTGCATGGGCGCAATCTTGGTTCACTGCAACCTCCGCCTCCTGAATTCCAGTGATTCTCCTGCCTCAGCCTCCTGAGTAGCTGGGATAACAGGCGCCCACCACCACGCTTGGCTGATTTTTGTATTTTCTGCAGAGACGGGATTTCACCATGTTGCCCAGACTGGTCTCGAGCTCCTGACCTCTGGTGATCCGCCCGTCTCAGCCTCCTGAAGTGCTGGAATTACAGGCATGAGCCACTGCACCCAGCTGAGCGGAGGTTGCAGTGAGCCAAGATCGAGTAACTGCACTCCAATCTGAGTGACAGAGTGAGACTCTGTCTCAAAAAAAAAAAAAAAAAAAGAAAATATTATGTTTCTGAGTTGGGAAAGTTTTCTCAGTCTCTCCATATTCTATTCCACAACCCCTCCCCTCTTTAAAAATTATGAGATATTTAAAAATTATTATTTTTCTGGGGACCGCTACTGCATTGGAATAGGAAAATTGTCTAAATCCCTAGGGAGACACTATAGGTCACGGACAGATATCTCAGCGCCTCATTTCAGATCTGACGCTAAACTGTGTGATCTGAAGCTAGCCCCTTAAGATGATTGGGCTTCAGTTCCACCTTAGACTGTTTGGCTGGACTTTGCTAGATCACCTCTAAGGTCCCTGGTATTTCTAATATTTTGATTTTACGATTCCTCCTTGCCCCTCCCTCCATACTGGTTCTAGGAGACAAGTGGAGCTGGGCTCCATTTACAAGCAGAGACTCCTACCTATTTGCTGTGAACTAGACACAGAGGATGGGTAGAGGGGTTAAGAGAAGAGTTAGGCAGAGCCCTCAAGGAACCCTCTGAACTCATGTTCCCATTGTTCTATCTTCTTTATGCATATCTACCTGACAGTCTCGCCACAGCCCATTCTCAAACACATCTTTGTTTCTGCTATTGATTCAATCTTTGGATCACTTTGCTGGGCTGGGCCAGGGCTTTAGTCAGGACTGTCCTTGTTCCTGTATCTCAAACTGGAATACAGTCACAAACAGGAGAGTCTTCAGCAGCCAAGCCATGTATTGCTGTTGGCTGAGCCTTCCTGAGGGTTCCACATAGGTTTGTGTCTGGTTGAGATGCCCATCACTACAACCACCCCTACCCCACACCCCACTCCCAGCACCAGCAGCAGCTACTGCTGAAACAGATTACAACAGGGATGAACTCTGGACTGTGCACCCCTTTCCCTTATCTTATGATGTAAGATAGAGTTGTTTTCAGAGAAATAAGCAAGTCTAGGGTCAGCCTCATCATAGTACTGTCACTCTGACTCTCAGGACACCTTGCATGGGGTCTTTGAACTCAACAGGCCTGCCGGGATACTTCAAGTGTGTGCTTGGGAAAGAGCAGATAATGTGGATGGGGGCCCTGGAAATGGAGAACAAGCTGAAGAAAAGCAATTTTGTATTAAAACAACCCCCCTCCAGTCCAGGCGCAGCGGCTCACATCTGCAATCTTAGCACTTTGGGAGGCCGGGGCAGGCAGATCGCTTGAGGTCAGGAGTTTGAGACCAGCCTGACCAACATGGCAAAACCCCATCTCTACTAAAAATACAAAAATTAGTCAGATGTGGTGGCACACGCCTGTAATCCCACCTACCCAAGAGGCTGAGGCAGGAGAACTGCTTGAGCTTAGAAGGCAGAGGTTGCAGTGAACCGAGGTTGGACCACAGCACTCCAACCTGGGTGACAGAGCAAGACTTTGCCTCAAAAAAATAAAAAAATAGGACAACCCACCACAAAAAGCACAATGCAAATTGCATCTGCTAGACACTTTTTAATTCTTTGGTCCTACAGGGATTTGCAAAAAGATCAGGTGGTGGGGGCATAGGGTCAGGTGGCAGTCGCTAGGGAGCAAGTTCAGGTACAGATGAAGTCAGAGAAATATGTAATTTTCCTATTAAGAGAACATTAATGGAGGGCAGGTGGAATGGGTAAAGCTACTGAAATGAAGCTCCAGAGCAGCTGGGACCCAGAAAAGATAGAGATCAAGTAAGTCATCAACTATTAATAGCCTTAGTAAACTTTGGAGGGGTAAATGCTCTGCAAGCTTCTCTTCAAAATCTGAACCTGTCTCCTACTGTGGCAGCATTTAAATCCAACAGACCCAGATGCAGGCAGTAACTGTGCTCTTGACCAAAAAGCATGGCATTTTGGTTGAGTGTGAGCTCCAGGCTTACACCATCTGGATTAACATTTAGCTCAGCCAGCTTCACTGGCTGGGTCATCTTGGGCATATTATTTATCCCCTGTAAGCCTCCTCTATAAAATGGGCTTAAGTGTAATGACAGCTTCATAGGAAGGTTGTAAAGATGGAACAATGGTGTACATGTGAAGCCTTTCATGCAGTGTCTGGTGCACGATGCTCAGTAAACATTATCTATTACTCTAATAACTCTTACTCCAATTTACCCATTAAGGTAGTTATTTATTAACATCTAGCTCTCCCTCTAGAGTGCAAATCCTTGCAGGGGGATACCTGGGCTGGTTATTCTTTAGCTGTACTTTCCTCTTCCTCCCAGCTTCCATTCTCTGTTCTTTTCCAGCCTGCTCTGAGCCCCAGGGGCTGACTTCTGAGAACTGTGTCAGCAGCCTTTGCTTCTGGTGGGGATCCTCCAAAGGGTAGAAGGGCAGATACTTCAGGATATCTATCCCCCCATCTCCCTCCCTACAGGCAGCAGATGACAGTGGCCACCTTCCTACGGTAGAAGCCACAGCTCCTGTCAGGACCCTTTATTGTGGCTACAAGTCTTGCACACTTTGAAAATGCTTCTTCCTTGCTTCTTCAGACCCATGGCTGTGGCCTCAGGGTACATCACCACCTGTTGTTGGTGACAAAAGCCTTTCCCTAGTCTTTGCAAATGATCTTGTTACCTACATAAGGGGTAGATGGTTGGCAAGTGACAGTCCAAGGACACAACCAAGGAGGTTTTAACAAGAGGATTTTATTACTTGGAACAAGTCGAACCCAAGGGATAATTCTCCAAAGCAGTGCCTCCAGAGCAAAGGTGAAAACAGGGTTTTTCTTAGGCTGTTTAGCTAAGTCATTGTATGTAGAGGTGGAATAAAGGCAGCACAGGCATAGTACCCATCATGCTTCTACATATTAATACATTGAATGTACAGAAGATGGTGAATAAACCCTTCCCTGGGTGTGGATTTTAGTACGGTAATGATGAGTGTTCACCAAAGTTCATATCATCAACTAAGGCATCTCTGGATCCAACCCATTTTTGTTTTGCCAGGACTGGTCTTCTTCCTGGAACTTTTCTGAAACAAGACAAGAACTGAAAGTGCACCAGTTACAAGTGGGTACTTTTTTAGTCTGTACCTGAAAGTCTGGGACACAGTCCCTCCATTAAACTCTCTTCAATTACCTTCCTGGACTGTGCCCTATTTCCTGCCAGGACTATGATTTGGTGCTTTACTTCGCTGAATTTTTTGTTTTCAAATGTCATCTTGTCAGTGAAGCCTTCTTTTATTCTTCTAGACAAAGAAAAAAAAATCTCTCCTTCCTCTGAACATTTAAAACACATTATAAGGCCAAGCACAGTGGATCACTTGAATCCAGCAGTTCAAGATCAGCCTGTCCAACATGGTGAAACCCCATCTCTACTAAAAATACACAAAAATTAGCCAGGCATGGTGGCTCATTGTTGTAACCCCAACTACTCAGGAGACTGAGGCAGCAGAATCACATGAACTCAGCAGGTAGAGTTTTCAGTGAGCTGAGACCACACCATTGCACTGCAGCCTGGGCAACAAAAACCAAACTCCGTCTCAGAATAAATAACTAAATAAAAATAGAAAAATTAGCTGTGTGTGGAGGTGCACGCCTGTAGTCCCAGCTACTCTGGAGGCTGAGGCAGGAGGATCACTTGATCCCGGAGACAAAGGTTGTAGTGAGCCGAGATCACACTACTCAATGCATCCTGGGAAAAACAGCAAGACTCTATCTCAAAAACAAAAAAAAGAAAACAAAGAAAACAAAAAAAAAAAAAAAAAAAAGGAAAGGAAAAGACTGGGCTGGGCACGTTGACTCACGCCTGTAACCCCATCACTTTAGGAGGCCGAGGCAAGTGGATCACCTGAGGTCAGGAGTTCGAGACCAGCCTGAACAATATGATGAAACCCCGTCTCTACTAAAAATACCAAAAAAATTAGCCAGCTGTGGTGGCATGTGCCTGTAATCCCAGATACTCAGGAGGCTGAGACAGGAGAATCGCTTGAACCCGGGAGGCAGAGGTTGCAGTGAGCCAAGATCATGCCATTGCACTCCAGCCCAGGCAATAACAGCGAAACTCCACCTCAAAAAAAAAAAAAAAAAAAAAGTAGATTTTTTTTTCCCCCACAAGAGACAACTTTGTAGGGCCATTTCAAGATATGACAAGGAAATATATTTGGGGCTAAAATATTTTGATTCATTTTCTTATTTATTATGTGAGATACTACCAGAGCCAGGTTGGAAAGCAAACCACATCATATAGGGTTAAATAAAACCCCTCTGATGAAACTTTACGGTTTGTAGGGGTTACTCCCCAGGTCCCTTAGGGAGGAATTTGGCCAAGATAAGAAAAAAAGTCAGAGTTTAGTCCTCAAAGACAATGCTCCCCTGAAAACTGTTGCTATTTCTATATATTCATTATTGAACATGCAAGGTATATATCCTGCTTAGAGTAGTGTCAGCTTCTGTAACAAACATATCTAAAGTTTCAGGCCGGGCAAGATGGCTCACGCCTGTAATCCCAACATTTTGGGATGTTGAGAGGTGGAAGGATCACCTAAGCCTAAAAGTTTGAGACCAGCCTGGGCCACATAGGGAGACCCTGTCTCTTTAGAGAAATTTGAAAATTAGCTGGGCTTGGTGGTGTGCACCTGTGGTTCTAGATACTCAAAAGGATTGCTTGGACCTAGGAGGTCAAGGCTACAGTGAGCCATTAACATGCCACTGTACTTCAACATGAGCTACAGAGTGATACCCTTTCTCAAAACAAACAAACAAACAAAAACCAAAAAAAAAAAAAAAAAAAAGAAACAAAAATAGTAAGTTTCAATGGCTTAACCCAAAAGCAATTGATTTCTTGCTCACATACTTGTCAATAAAGTTGTTTCCTCTTGGCAGGCAGTTTCACTGGTGTGACCTCTTTCTGCAGGACTGTTCTCCAGGTGGCCAGGGACTGACCCAGTTCTCCTCCATTTCTTGCTTGTAGTCTGAAGAACAACTGTAGAGTGTGTGGGAATGCCCATATCCTGAGGTAGGGAGGAACTGCCTGAAACAGCCTGGGCCTGGCTCCTGGCTCTCCTAAAGAATGTAACGTCTTGAATTAAGGAGGAACTGCTAGGACAACTAGAGTTTTGTTCCTCTCTCCCTGGAAGTAGCATGAGGTTTAGCCTGGTGATTCCCGTGACCCCTGATGTATGGAGCCTGGAGTAAGCTGCTTTGGGGGGCCCTCAGCTGCAACACCAGTAGGGCATGTGCAATTGAAGCTCCATCCACCCAAGGCAGCTTTCACAAGCCTTGGGGAGCAGGCACACAATGGATTCTAGGCTTCTGTTGTCTCTTGCTTTCTATCTGTAAGTAATACATTTGCTTCATGTAACTTGTTGCATGTTAGTGTCTTCTGTCTCACCAGGCTCAGGCAGGTTCACAAAATTCACCAGTGCATGATGAATGTGGTGCACAAAATTGGTGCAGTGAGCAGGGCCCTCTTTGATAGAACCATGGCTTATTGATGAAGTGGAAGGAGTGATACCTCCAAGTACCCAGCGCAGGGTGTAGATGTCAACCTAGAGGGGTGCAGGAGCTGGACAAGCAGCTGGATGATTTATGAAAGGAAGAATGAGAGGTGAGATTATAAGCCAACAATAAAATTTGAAGGCCTTCTGACCTTCTGAATGGATCTCTCCTCTTGGCCAGGGCATTCCAAAGTTCACCCTGATTATCTGGTTTAGGCCATGACAGGAAAAGAGGGCCAGACATGCCTCATTATACCCCATGCAAGTTTGGATTTCAGGAAAAACTGACCAGCATTAACATCAACACATACCTTAAGTCTGATAAGAAACATTTACAATCTAGTCTCTCTGAAGCCTGCTACCCGAAGGCTTCAGCTGCATAATAAAGCTTTGTTCTCCACAACCTCTTATCATCATAACCCAGACATTCCTTTCTATTGATAATAACTGTTTCAACCAGTTGCCAATCACAAAATGTTTAAATCTACCTATAACCAGGAAACCACACCCTCACCCTACCACCCTTTCTCAGCTTTGAATTGTCCTTCCTTTCCAGACCCAACCAATGAATTTCTTGTATGTATTTGATTGATGTCTCATGCCTCCCTAAACTATATAAAACCTGGCTGTGCCCTGATCACCTTGGGCACATGTTTTCAGGATCTCCTGAGGGCTGTGTCGCGGGCCATTGGTCACTCATATTTGGCTGAGATGGCTGAGAATAAATCTCTTCAAATGTTTTACAGTTTGACTCTTTTTGTAAACAGGACATAGGTCACCCCCAACCCTGCGGATATGAGTGAACTGGCTGCACTGACTGAGGCAGAGAGAAAAAAATATAGAATAGGACAGTGGCAAGCCGCCCTCTGATTGTTAGATACTTGTATGGTTGTTCACTCTCGAGAGCTAGAGGACTCAAGAAATGGATACTCAGATGACCCCTTAGGTCCCTGAGAGGGAAGAGGAAGAGGTCCTCTGGTGGTCCCTGAGGCATCTGAGAGGAAACCAAACACAGTTCATAAGGGCATTTACAGAGCGGAAACACATTATCCAAAGAATAAATACGGAGAATAGCCAGCTAAATCTTCTGCAGCCTGGGTGGTGTGTTTGTCTAGCTCCTGCACCCCTCTAGGTTGATGTCTACACCCTGGGCTGGGTACTTCAGGTATCACTCCTTCCACTTCATCAATAAGCCATGGTTCTATCAAAGAGGTTCGATCAAATCCAAATGCCTCAGGCTGAATGACCCAGTTGGGAATGGGGCCAAGGTCTCTGGTTCCCTCCCCACTGGAGGTCAGTCACTCTATATTCCTGTCAAGCTAAAACAGGAGTTCTTGTAATAAGCCAGGAACAGAAAGACAAACTTTGGATGTTCTCAGTTATTTGCAGGATCTAAAAATCAAAACAATCGAACTCATGGAGATAGAGAATATAAGAATGGTTACCAGAGGCTTGGAAGGGTAGTAGGAGTGGGAGAAAGTGCAAGAGGACGTGGGGATGGATGGTTAATGAAAAAGGGCCGGATGTGGTGGCTCATGCCTGTAATCCCAACACTCTGAGAGGCTGAGAGGGGTGGATCACCTGAGGTCAGTAGTTGAAGACCAGCCTGGCCAACATGATGAAACCCCATCTCTTCTAAAAATACAAAATTAGCTGGGCATGGTGGCATGTGCCTGTAGTCCCAGCTACGCGGGAGGCTGATACGAGAGAATCGTTTGAACCCAGGAGGCGGATGTCACAGTGAGCCAAAACTGTGCCATTGCACTCCAGCTCGGGCAACAAGAGCAAAACTCCATCTGAAAAAAAAAAAAAAAGAAATCAAAAGAATGAAAAAGACCTAATGTTTGACAGCACAACTATATATAGACTATAATATGATTAAAATAATATTTTAATTGTACATTTTAAAATAACTAAGAGTATAATTGGATTGTTTTTAACGCAAAGGATAAATACTTGAAAGGATGGATACCCCATTTTCCATGATGTGATTATTACAGATTGCGTGCCTGTACCAAAATGTCTCATGTACCCCTTAAATATATCCACTTACTATGTGCTCATAAAATTTAAAATTTAAAAATTAAAAAAAAAAAAAGACCTACTTGCTTTGGCAGCACATATACTGAAATTGGAATGACATAGAGAAGATTAGCATGGTCCCTGCTTTTAAAATTAATAATATTCCTTTAAAAGATAAAAAGGGGGAAAAAAGGAATTCAGATTTTTCTGGGGTTCTTAGATATTGGAACCCACGTGGCAATATTTCCAGGTATCCTTAAGGGAAAAATTAAACTGGTGACATTAAGAGGCTTGGGGACAAAAGCAGTGACCTATGGTGCTTATCTGCTGAAGGGTGCCTCTGGCCATTCGAGGTGCCAGTGACTTTGGTTCCTGTGGCTGAATGTCTTATAGTCATTGACATTTTGGCTGCTTGGGGCCCAGCACATCACCACTGCCTGAGGGGTGTGCCCACTCACAGCTAAGAATTCCAGCCATTACGGTGGGACATATCCATGCCTGCCTGCCACCTAAGCCACCCAAGCCCCAATGGGTTATTCAGCAAAACAGTACTGCATACTAACTGAAGAACAGGACATTATTGTGTTAATTATTGTTACAAATAGAAATACTACAGACTACCCTGTCATAATGTAACAGCTCAGTTTGGCTAGTCAAAAAGGCTTTCGGATATGGAGACTAACAATGGACTGTCTGTGGGCTAAATGCGAAGGCCACATTGGCAGTAAGCCAAAAAAGTATTCTAGATACAACCAAGCAAAAAAAATTAATCTTGGAGGCATCCACTAATAAAAAGGGGGTCCAACAGCTGGTAGGCCTCTTTGGGTACTGGGGCATTGGAGACAGCATGTACCCCATCTGAGTGTTCTTTTGCTCCCCTAAGTCAGGGTAACCAACAAAGCCACCAACTTTGAATGGGGCCCTTTGTAGCAGTGGGCCTTGGAAGCAGTTAAATAAGCCATGGTCCAGGGACTGCCATTAAAGCCTTTAGAACCTGCTAGCCTGATGGCATTAGAGTAGTCCCCACTTATCCTCGGGCAACACATTCCAAGACCCCCAGTGGATGCCTGAAACTATAGATAGTGTCAAACACTATATATACTATGTTTATCATAGACATACCTATGGCAAAGTTTAATTTATAAATTAGGTACAGTAAAAGATTAACAACACTAGCTTAAAGTAGAACAATTATAACAATACACTGTAATAAAAGTTATGTGAATGTGGTCTCTCTCTCAAAATATCATCTTGTGTTGTACTCCCCCTTCTTCTTCTTGTGATGAGGTGATAAAATGCCTAAGTGATGAGATGAAGCAAGGTGAGTGAAATAGGCACTGTGACGGAACGTTAGGCTACTGTTGACCTCATGATACATCAGAAGGAGGATCATCTGCCTGGGTGATCCTGGATCACTGAGCCATGATAACATCTGTGGTTGGATGTCAGGGGCAGATGATGTCAATGACTAATGGGCAGGTAGCATACACAGCTTGGATACGCAGGACAAAGGGATGATTCATATCCTGGAGAGGGTGGTATTTCATCATCCTACCCAGAGTCACTTGCAATTTAAAACTTATGAATTGTTTATTTCTGAAGTTTTTCACTTAAAATTTTTAGACCAAGGTTGGCCAGGAGCAAATCAAACTGCAGAAAACAGAACTGTGGAGAAGTTAGAACTACTGTACAGGAGTTACAACCCCCATTCCTGCTGATTGGAGTGTGTGGCAACAGAAAACTACCTCTGGGATACACCAGTCTCTCAGATTTTGGACCCCGAAGCTACATGAGGCAGCCACCAAATACATTGAATGTACAGAAGATGGTGAATAAGCCCTTCCCTGGGTGTGGATTTTAGTACGGTAATGATGAGTGTTCACCAAAGTTCATATCGTCAACTAAGGCATCTCTGGATCCAACCCATTTTTGTTTTGCCAGGACTGGTCTTCTTCCTGGAACTTTTCTGAAACAAGACAAGAACTGAAAGTGCACCAGTTACAAGTGGGTACTTTTTCAGTCTGTACCTGAAAGTCTGGGACACAGTCCCTCCATTAAACTCTCTTCAATTACCTTCCTGGACTGTGCCCTATTTCCTGCCAGGACTATGATTTGGTGCTTTACTTCACTGATTTTTTTGTTTTCAAATGTCATCTTGTCAGTGAAGCCTTCTTTTATTCTAGACAAAGAAAAAAAAAAAAATCTCTCCTTCCTCTGAACATTTAAAACACATTATAAGGCCAAGCACAGTGGATCACTTGAGTCCAGCAGTTCGAGACCAGCCTAGGCAACATGGCAAAACCCAGTCTCTACAAAAATTAAAAAATTAGCCAGGCTTGATGGCATGCACCTGTAGTCCCAGCTACTTGGGAGCTGAGCCTGGGAGTTCAAGGCTGCAGTGAGCCATAATCATACCATTACACTCAAGCCTGGGTGACAGAGTAAGACTTTGTCTCAAGAAAAAAAAAAAAAAAAGTTTTGGCAGGGCGAGATGGCTCATGCCTGTAATCCTAGCAGTTTGGGAGGCTAAGACAGACTGATTATTTGAGGTCAGGAGTTTGAGACCAGTCTGGTCAACAAAGTGAAATCCCATTTCTACTAAAAATACAAAAGTTGGCCAGGTGCGGTTGGTCATTCCTGTAATCCAAGCGCTTTGGGAGGCCGAGGCGAGTGGACAACCTGAGGTCAGGAGTTCGAGACCAGCCTGGCCAACATGGTGAAACCCCATCTCTACTAAAAATACACAAAAATTAGCCAGGCATGGTGGCTCATTTTTGTAACCCCAACTACTCAGGAGACTGAGGCAGGAGAATCACATGAACTCAGCAGGTAGAGTTTTCAGTGAGCTGAGACCACACCATTGCACTGCAGCCTGGGCAACAAGAACCAAACTCCGTCTCAGAATAAATAACTAAATAAAAATAGAAAAATTAGCTGCGTGTGGAGGTGCATGTCTGTAGTCCCAGCTACTCTGGAGGCTGAGGCAGGAGGATCACTTGATCCCGGAGACAGAGGTTGTAGTGAGCCGAGATCACACTACTCAATGCATTCTGGGAAAAACAGCAAGACTCTATCTCAAGTATATTCCTTTTCAAAAAAAATTGTATTTTTTTTTTGTCAAGCATTTAGATGTAAATTTTTCTGTATAGTCCTTTGGAATGGCAACTCAATATACAGACACCCAGTATAATATAAAGGTTATTACCATTAAAAAATAAGTTTAAAAAGTAATTAAATGTTATTACCATTAAAAAATGATAATGGCTACTCCTTGCCACTGATCAGAGGGAGGACTCTATCAGCTAGGTCTGAGGTTCCCCATTTTGTGGGTCAGAACAGCTTAAACATCTTGCTGACTGTGAAGGTGGGGAAGGACATGAAGAGAAACAGATATTGCTCTCCGCACCCCAGAGAAAATGTTAAAAATCATTATTAACTCTAGGGCATGGTTTAGGATAGAGGAGACTCCCTTATACCAGAAAATATATTTCTAACCTGCTTGCTATTGCCTGAAGTCTATTTAATGAGGGAGATAGCCTTTTATTCCACAATTAGAAATGAAAGACCTCAGATGCAATGTAAAATGAGTTAGAGCAAATGAATTTTTAAGTAAAAGGTAAACAATAATGATAATTTCTTCCTCTCTCCTTCTCTCTCTTTCTCTCTCTCCTTATGCAACCAACAGTTTGGTCATCTACACTTTATCTTTCAGGCATGATCTTCATTACTTCAAGTATGCAAATGTGAAACAGATAAGGGCCTTGCCTTGCAGAGTTTATCTGACAAGGGATAGTGTTAAAAAGTCAGCAAGTCCTGGGTATGTGAAACTGAGTACCAAGAGGAGACTGGATATCGTGAAATCAAACTTCTCGAATTCCACAAATTGGCCTCAGGTACAGTCTATTTTTGAAACAAACAGAAATGGAGTTTAAAGATGTTCCACATTTGATGGATGCATGAGCTTTTAGAAGTGCTCTAACTTTCCCTGTCAGTTGAAAATTACCATCCTGGGAGCTGAGACTGACATTTCTGCAGAACAATCCTCTTTCTCCCTCAGCCCCCAACATTTTTTTTTTGAAATAGCTTCTTCTGTTGCCCAAGCTGCAATGTTGCGGCTCCATCACAGCTCACTGCAGCCTTGACCTCCTGTGCTCAAGCGATCCTCCTGCCTCAGCTTCCTGAGTAAGCTGGGACTACAGGCATGTGCCACCACCCCTGGCCTTTTTTTTTTTTCCTTTTTTTTTTCTGTAGAGACAGGGTCCCACTATGCTGCCCAGGCTGGTCTCAAATACCTGGGCTCAAGTGATCCTCCCACCTGGGCCTCCCAAAGTGTTAGGATTACAGAGGTGAGCCACTGCACCCAGCCTGAACACCGTTGTTTTTGAACAGTGCCTGACACACAGTAGGCATTTGGTAAATACTTGTGGAATGGATTCGTGAATGATATACTTTTATTCCTAAATGAATTCTTAACACTTTGTGACCTGTCTTAATTTTTTTTTTTTTTTTTTTTTGAGACCGAGTCTCACTCTGTCACCCAGGCTGGAGTGCAGTGGTGCTATCTCGGCTCACTGCAAGCTCCGCCTCCTGGGTTCACGCCATTCTCCTGCCTCAGCCTCCCGAGTAGTCAGGATTACAGGCGCCCACCACCACGCCCGGCTAATTTTTTGTATTTTCGGTAGAGACGGGGTTTCACTGTGTTCACCGTGGTCTCGATCTCCTGACCTCATGATCCGCCCGCCTCGACCTTCCAAAGTGCTGGGATTACAGGCGTGAGCCACCATGCCCGGCCTATGACCTGTCTTTTTATGGTTCAACAATGTACTAGGAGCGTTTTCATGTCATTTTAAAATTCTATTTTAAAACTTTATATTTTGGAAATTTTCAAGAAACACAGAAGTAGAGAATATAGTATAAGGCCAAGCGCGGTGGCTCATGCTTGTAATCTTAGCACTTTGGGAGGCTGAGGTGGATGGATCACCTCAGGTCAGGAGTTCCAGACCAGCCTGGCTAACATGGTGAAACCCCATCTCTACCAAAAATACAAAAATTAGCTAGGCGTGATGGTGCATGCCTGTAATCTCACTACTTGGGAGGCAGAGGTTGCAGTGAGCCCAGATGGCATCACTACACTCCAGCGGGCAACAGAGCTAGACCCTATCTTTAAAAAAAAAAAAAAAAAAAAAAAAGGCCAGACCAGGCGCAGTATCTCATGCCTGTAATCCCAGCACTTTGGGAGGCTGAGGCAGGCGGATCACCTGAGGTCAGGAGTTCAAGACCAGCCTGGCCAACATGGTGAAACCCCATCTCTACTAAAAATACAAAAAAATTAGCTGGGCTTGGTGTTGGGCGCCTGTAATCCCAGCTACTCAGGAGGCTGAGGCAGGGAGAATTGGTTGAACCGGGAAGTGGAGGTTGCAGTGAGTCGAGATTGTGCCACTACACTCCAGCTTGGGCAGCAGAGCCAGACTCCATCTCAAAAAAAAAAAAAAAAAAAAAAAATGCCAGGCTCAGTGGCACAGTGGCTCACACCTGTAATCCCAACACTTTGGGAGGTGGAGGTAGGCTGATCACCTGAGCTCAGGAGTTCGAGACCAGCCCGGCCAACATGGTGAAACCCTGTCTCTACTAAAAATACAAAAATTAGCCCAGCGTGGTGGCGTGCACCTGTAATCTTAGTTACTTGGGAGGCTGAGGCAGGAAAACTGCTTGAGCCTGAGAGGCAGAGGTTGTAGTGAGCCAAGATTGTGCCACTGCACTCCAGCCTGGGTGACAAAGTGAGACTTCATCTCAAAATAAATAAATAAATAAATAAATAAATAAATAAATAAATAACAAATTAAAAAAAAAAAGAATACGGTATAAAGAAGCCCTTATAGAAAAAGAAAAATAAATAAGCAAAACAAACAAAGAAAAAACAAAAGAAGCCCTCGTGTGCCCATTCACAACTTCAGCAACTTTTAACATTTTGCCATATGGAAAGTGTTCTGTCTTCAGAAGGTCCTCGGAAGGTCACTGTTAAATAGTTAGTGCTGAGCTTACATTACCCAAGCGACAGGTTCCATCGCTTGGCAGGTGTCAGTCCAATGACTGCAACCAGGGAGGATTTAACAAATGTATTTGATTACTTGCAACAAGTAAAGAGAACATTGGAGTAGATCCCAAAGCAGTGCCTCCTGGAACAAAGGTGAAAGTGGGGCCTTTATTGTGCTGTTCAGCTGAGTCATTGTATATAAAAGTAGGATAAAGTCAGGGCAGGTGCAGCCCTTGATCATGTTTCTTCATACATCACATATACAGAAAATGACGACTAGGCTTCCGTCTTGGTTTTAGTATGGTAATGTGGAAAGTTAAAAAAAAAAAAAGTTCATCTCCAACTCAGGCATCTCTGGATCCAATTGGTTTTTGTTTCGCAGGGGCTGGGGTTGTTCCTGGAAACTTTTTGAAACAACAAAAACTCATGGTGCAACAGTTACAAATGGGTACTTTTTCTGCAGTGACCTGGGGATCCTGGGTTACACTTATCCCACAGACGAGGCTCAGAGAAATTAAGTATCCAGCCCAGGTCACTTAGAGATGAACAGATTGCTGATATTTAAAGCCAGATCTGTCTTATGCTGAAGTTTCTGTTCATAACTGCTGTGTTGTGCATGATAATAGAGAAAATAGTGAACTATTTCTCAGACTATAGATATTATAAAATAAAAACTTCATGAAGAAAAATATTTTGACTTTATGAAAGTAATGTTGGAAGGAGTTATGCCACTTGCTATTTGTGAGTGTAGGGACCAAGGCTTTTCTTTTGGCCCTCTGAAGTTTCACTGAAAAAGCAACTCACAAAAGGCAAATTAGTTGCAGAAAAGGCATACAAATTTACTTAATATGTATATACAGGAGGCTTCACAATGAAGACTCAACCCCTCAATGAGTATAGAAGCTTGTATATCATCCTGAGGTTACAGAAAGAATGGGGGCTAGGATCCTGGCAAAACAGGTTATAGAAGCAGGATGAAGAGGAATTCTGTTGAGGGGCAATAAATAATTTCTAGGGAGAATCCAATGTGTTTGAAGAACATACAGTGGTGTAGGACAAAGTCTGTTGGGCCTGCAGAGTGGACAATGGTTTTTGACAAAAATCTGTTCAGGTTTCTGGACAGACTTTAGTCTTCCTTTCTACTATATTGTTACGGGGGTTCCCAGTTACCCCTAAAGGGGCTCTTTTCTGTGTGGTGTCCAGAAACCAATACACAAAACCAAGTGTCAATCAGTGCAGGCTTTGCCTAATGACCGTGGAGTTGGAGAAGTGGGAGTGTAGCTTACAAATAACTTTCCAACCCCTGAGAACTGGGAAGTCACAGATGTACGGTATCTTACTTAGTAAAGGGGCTGGGCATTAAGAGCAAGGGAAGGAATATTCCTGCTTTTTCTTGGGAAGGGATGAAGATTTTCTTGGAATCAAGGAGCCTCTTCTTTTTTGTCCTTTTTTGATCTCTTCCAGTCATTGTCATGGTGATTGTCAATCGTCATGGTGCACGTGCAAATGTCATTTAGCACGGAAATTGGAGTAGAATGAAGCTAGGGGTTCTTCAGGGGATGAATAAGCTGCCTAAGAAGAAATCCATGATCACAGACATCCTGTTTCCTAAAAATAAGCAGAGTTAAGCTGAACAGGAATTTAGGTATATCACATACACCTTGCATTGGGCAACAAAAGCAGAATAGGGGTCCAGCTAAGTCTTGCAGGCATTGCAAGGGCAACAAATTCCCTTTTTAAATGTTCATGCCTCATTCTTGAGGGGTGCTGAAGGGCAAAGTCTATTTTCTGTAGCTTCTTTATGCTGAGTTTGGGCGTAGGTAAGCATCCTGTTAAAGGAGTGAAACTCTTCCCTGTCATTTTCAGATAGGTTTGATTTTCTCCTGGCTATAGGCTTAGCTGTTTGTACCCCTGAGTAGCCCAACATTCGAAGGTTTACGGCTTTTAGGCTTTTTACAACAAACTTGGTGACAGAGTTCAGAAGTCAGGGACCCAAAATTAAAATGGTTACTGCTGTGACAATTACTGAGACAATGGGGCTTCGTCATGGTCCCAGCCACCCTAATTAATCATTAGCTATCCTGCCTAGGATGGGTGAAGAGGGGTCTCCCTTTGTCTTGTCCAGTATGGCTATATTTTAATAACAGATTTCTAAATTTTCTTCAACTTGGCCAGAGGTATTTATATAGAAGCAATATTACTCTCTTCACATGGTGCATGTGTCCCTGCCTCTGCTGTGAGTACATCTAGAGTCATTTGTTTTTGTAGCATTGAAGTAGGGAGTTCAAGTCTGTCTGTTGAGCCTCCAGAGTATTGACTCTAGCTTTCTGTGGTTGTTGAATATGGATTGAGATGTTTTTAATGGACTTCTCTAGGTCACCTATCCCTAGACACCAGAAAATGCTTTGGTATAGGGAGTGCCCTATACCACTTCTACTAATAATTAGATTAGAGGTAGCTAAGGGCCCAAAGTGGAGTTGGTGTGGATCATATAGGTTCCTTTCTCCACAGCCTTGGATCCTGTGATATTTAAAGCAGTGGAAAGGAATACCCTAAGGTTAAATACTTTCCCTGAGGACCCTAGATGAGATGTATTGATGCAAACTCCCTTCTAACACTGAGAGATAGTAATAAAGAGGTTTATGCCACATAACCAAAGGTTTCCAGTTCTTTTTAAAGACATTGCAGGTCAGATGTGGTGGCTCATGCTTGTAACCCCAGGACTTTGGGAGGCTGAGGCAGGAGGATCCCTTGAGCTCAGCAGTTCAAGACCAGCCTGGGCAACATAGTAAGACTCCATCTCTATTTTATGAAAGAAAAAGAGAGAGAGGAGAAAAAGAGAGAGAAGAGAAAAAGGAAGAGAAAGAATGAAAAAGGAAGGAAGGAAGGAAGGAAGGAAAAAGAGAAAGAACAGTTGTTGCAGTGGTAAGCCCTTGTAACCAGGCATGGAAGTGGGAGGCACGTAACCCTATGGACTCCAGTTCTTTTTCAGGGTCCCATGCATCCTGGGGTCAAAATTTGAGGACACGCCATGAAAAATAATCATTAATAATTGTATTTGTGCTCCTGCTTTTGGTGGCACCTGCAGTGAACAATCACCACCTGGGCTTGTTCTCCTATGGGCTGGTTCTCTTATTTAAAGTCCAATAGCTTTAAAAATGACAGCACCATTCTGACCTGTTTGTTATCAGATGTTAACATGCCCCTTTCCTCCCAAATAGCTCCATGTGTGTAGCATAGAGTAGGCATACTTGGAATTTGTGCATACACTGATAATTTTTCCTTCCCCCATCTCCAGCAGCCAGGTTAGTGCAGTAAGTTCTGCTTTTTGAGAACTTGAGAGCATCCCGTCTGGAGGACATGGGCCTCTATAACTTTGGTGAGACAGACAATAGCATAACCTGTCCTCCTCTGTCCCCTTTGCATACAGTTACTCACTTCAGTCAACCATTCGGCTTCTGCATTTTCAATGGGCTGGTCTACTGGACTATATTTCTTCCATCACTTCTAGACAGTTGTAGAATAAATGCCCATCCTTAGACGGAAATAGGGTGATAGGGTTCTAAAATTTTGGGGGGTTATCAGTAAGCATTACTTATAACTGGAGGGTCCTGCCCGGGGGATAGCCATTCTGCCTCCCCCTTCTTTTTTTTTTTTTTTTTTAATGAGAGTTTGGGTATGGTGAGGAGTCCAGATAGTTAAGGGCTGCCCGAAAGTTAGCTTCTCTGTCTCCTTCAGGAAGAGGGCTGTAGCTGCCACTGACCAGAGGCAAGATGGTTTGCTTTTAGCAAGCAGGTCCAATTGCTTAGAAAAGTAGATCACCACCTGAGGCAGAGGGGCTAGCATCTAATACCCCTAGGGATATTCCTTCTTCTCTCATGGACATAAGGATGGAAGGGTTTGCTTACAGCTGGTAGGGCTGATGCTGGGGCCGTCATAAGCTGGGTCTTAACCTCTTGGACTGCTTGGTTGCATTCTACCATCCATTTAAAAGGGCCCATGTCCTTTCCTTTTGATTGTTTATACGAGGGGTGGGCAATGAGGCCAAAATCAGGAATGCAGAGGTGGCAGAACCAGGCCATTCCCAGGAACCCTCAGCGTTGCTTCTGGGTCCTTGGTGCTTATAGTTGGCATATTACCTCCCATCTGTCTTGGGACAAACGTTGTTCTCCTTCTAGGAGGGACCCCAAACAGGCAACCTGCTGCTAAGAAATCTGTGTTTTTCCCTGGGAGACCTTATAATTTCCCTTTCTGCTAAGAAGTTGAAGACTAGCATGGTATTCTGATCTGAAATTTGTCTAGAGGGGCTGGAAATAAGAATGCAGTACATGTCCTGGAGGAGGGTTCCCTGTTCCAAGGTCAGGTCCTCCAGAACTCTGTCTAAGGCCTCTCCAAATATTGTGGGTGACTTCTTGAGCCCTCGGGCTGTATTACAGTTCATCTTAGCTGCTGTTTTTGCCTGTCTGGGAATCCTGCCACTCAAAAGCAAAGAGGAGCTCAGAGTCTGGTCTGCAGGATACAGAAAAAGGCATCTTTTAGACATAGGACTGAGTACCATGTCTAACTAGGGGCAGTGTGGACACTAGGGTGTAAGGTTTAGGAACCACTGGGTATATGTCTTCTGTGACCTTATTAATTGCCCTAAGATTTTGTACTAGTCAGTATTTTCAATTTGGCTTCTTAACAAGAAGGAGGGGAGTATTGTAAGGGGATTGACAAAGCTTGAGTAGGTCTTGCTTAAATAAATTGTCTATGACAGGCTTAATTCCTAAAGTTCCTCCTGGTTCAAGGAGTATTGCCTCTCATTTGGGTAGGGACATCCTGGTTTCAGCTTGATAATCACAGGGGTCTAGTCCTGGCCCTTCCAACTTCCTGGGTTGTCCATACTTGAGGATCCATCTCAGGTAAGTCAGGTCCTCTGACTGACCTGCCCTTCTCAGGAGGTAGGAAGGCCAGGGCCTACAGATGGCCCCTATTTTCAAGAATTTCAATTTTCAATTCCTTTCCTTTTAAGTATATGGTTACCCTCAGCTTGTACAACAGGTCTTGCCCTAATAGTGAAACAGGACACTCAGGCAAAGAGGAAAGCATGTGACATCACTGACCCATCTAAATCACATTCTAATGGTTCCATGAAGGATTTGTTCTGTGATTTCCCTTCTACTCCCATAATAGTGCATTTATTTTTGCATAAACTTCCTTGCTGGGAATTCAAGACTAAGTGGACAGCCCCTGTTTCAACTAAGATTTTCTCCCCTCTTACTGTTAAGGTCAGCTGGGGCTCCTCCAGGGAGACTTGCAGGGCTGTGTGAGGAGCCTCCTGGCTCCTTTCAGCAGCCTTGCTCGGCTACTTGCACCATCTGCCTGGGCAGGGCATGGTCTTGCCACTCTAGCAACTTCCACTAATTTCACTGGAGACATTCCCCTTTCCAGTGACCGTCTTCCTTTGCATATGGCACACTGCTTAGAGCCTAGCCTCCGAGATCTCCCTAGTCGGGGTTTCCAGTGACTTTAGGGGAGTTGCAGGGCCTTTTCTTGGTGGGCCCCATCTGGGTTTCCTACTGATTCAGGAGGATGAGAGCCAAAATACTGGCTGTCTTCTTGGCCCTCTTGTCCTCTTTGGTATCAGCCTCTGCATCTCTGTTGTTGAACACCCAGAAGGCAAGTTCCACCAGCGTGTGGGAGAGAGTTGTTGGCTCTGTCTAGTTATACTTTTTGTAACTTTTTTCTAATATCAGGGGCACGCTGAGGTATGAAATGTGATTATTAAGACAGTCACCCCTTCTGCCCCCCTTGAATGAATTGGGGTCAGTGCTGGCGTGGATAGGAAGACATTCCCTCAAATCTCACTATGAAGATAGATTGTCTCTCCTGGGGTCCTTTATTACTCTCCTTTAGCTAACTTCAGTTAGTAGATTTCTTTCCTGTGGTCTCTATTTTTTTAATCCTAACACTCTACAGGGACTGAGTCGTGCCCTTCCTGTCCCTGTCTCAGGGTCCCAAAGGCAGCCAATGTCTGGTGCAGCCTCATTCCTTGGTCTTTTAAAAGGGTGGCTTGCCTTGTCCCTGTGGGCTCCATCCACTTCCTCGCTAGCCTTTTTGAGAACAGAGCTTTGGTTTTTCTGTTTTTTTGTTTTTGTTTTTTTCCTGCTGAGAGGTGAGAACAATGTTCAAAAGGGATTGGATACCTGCCTAGTTGGGGTCATGGGTCTGAAAATACCCTAAATGAGGTTTTAGTCATTTAGAATGAGGCTTCCAGTTATAAAGATCTGAAATTGTGAAGGGAACATGTACAGTAACCATCCCTCCTTCCCTATTGGAGACCTGCAGGAGGGGAGAGGTAAGATGACTCACCCTGGGTACTGTCCCGGCTGACTCTCTGAGAGGAGTCCAAGGATGATGAAAGAGGGTGTGTTGCCTGCAGGTAGGGGCTATTATTCCCGTTTGATAGATGAAGAGGCAGCTTAAAACCCTCCCTAACCACTTCCCTCTCCCCTGCCCCTTTTTATCCTTCTTCCATGCCTATGCTTAATTTTTCTCCATAACATTTAAGTCATCATCTGACATTATATTTGTTACTTATTTTCTCTCTGTACCATTAGTGTGCCAACTCCTTGAGAATGCACTTCTGTTGAGTTTTGCATACTGCTCTGTCCCTTTGCCTCTGTGGTTGAGCTCTGACATGCTTAGACAGCATGCTTTTTGGTGACACACTATTCAGAGACATGAGAATTAACATAGAAATGCATTTAAAGAGACTGTGAAATGTAGCTCACACCTGTAATCCCGGCAGTTTGTGAGTCTGAGATGGGAGGATCGCTTAAGCCCAGAAGTTTAAGATCAGCCTGGGAAGACCCTGTCTATGAAAAATTAAAAAAAAAAAAAAAAAAAAAAAAAAAAATTTAGCTGAGCATGGTGGCTCATGCCTATACTCCCAGCTACTGTGGAGGCTGAGGTGGGAGGATCACTTGAGCCCTGCAGTTTGGAACTTCAGTGAGCTGTGATTGTGTCACTGCATTCCAGCCTGGGCAACAGAGGCTTGGTTTTTGAGACCCTGTGTCAAAAAACAAGGCCGGGCTCGGTGGCTCATGCCTGTAATTCCAGTACTTTGGGGAACCAAAGTGGCTGGATCATTTGAGGCCAGGAGTTCAAGACCAACCTGGCCAATATGGTGAAACCCTGTCTTTACTAAAAATATAAAAAATTAGCCAGGTTTGGTGGCGCATGCTTGTAATCCCAGCTACTTAGGAGGCTGAGGCACGAGAATCGCTTGAACTGGGGAGGTGGAGGTTTCAGTGAGCCAAGAAAGCGCCATTGCACTTCAGCCTGGGCAACAAGAGTGAAACTCTGTCTCAAAACTAAACTAAAATGTAGTAAATGTTCATTAGTTTGTACACTTGCTCCAATATTTCTCTTTATTTTGTCATATATAAAGTATGTTTTGTTAAAAATAACATGTCAGATTGAAAATAATACGTGGACAGCAATTACTGCTTACTGCTTAACTGGGCTGTTACTGTGAGGGAAACATGAGCCAGTATCTGTGACACACTGTAAAATGTAAAGTACCCTACAACTGTGGCTAACTGCTGTCCAGAGAACTGTTTTTCCCCTTCAGTAATTTGCTTTCCCTTCTCCCCTGCTCCTTTCATTTCTCATTTCTCCTTCTCTCCTTCCTACTCCATCCTTCTCCTCCATCCCCCTCCTCCCTCTCTCCTCTCCCTCCTCCTACTCCTCACCTTTTCTCTGCTCTCTCCTCTTCCCTCCCCAAGTCCTCCTCGTCTCCTCCTCATTCCCTCACTCTATCATCTCCTCTCCTCTCTCCCTCTCTCTGTTCCTCTCCATCCCTCCTTGCCCGTCCCGTCTCCTTCCTCCTCAGCTTTTTCCTCCTCCCGCCTCTTCGATCTCATTTCTCGGTAGTCTCTCTCCTCTCTCTCTCTCTCTCCTCTCTCTCTCTCTCTCTCTCTCTCTCTCTCTCTCTCTCTCTCTCTCTCTCTCTCGGCTTCGCCGCCCCCTCGTGGCCGATTTGCATCACTGCATGTGCCGTGGACCAGAGAAAGTTTCACCCTCTCAACCCCTGCCAATGCAGCGGCCTATGGATGGCAAGCTGAAGGCTGTGCACAGCAGGGAACCTCAAAAGCTGAAATGCACATGTTTTGCTCCTAGAAACGTTGCCAGGCGTGGTGGCTCACGCCTGTAATCCCAGCACTTTGGGAGGCCGAGGTGGGTTGATCACGAGCTCGGGAGTTCAAGACCAGCCTGACCAGTAAAAATACAAAAATTAGCCGGGCGTGATGGCGTGTGCCTGTACGTTTATATGAATACAAACTGAGCTTTATTTCCATCCTCAGCCCCTTCCCGCTTAATGGCATATCCATCATCTTAGTCAAACCAGGCTACTCCTGAGTCAATGGTCTTCGTCCTAGTCAATTCAGGGCGTTACTGATTAATTCTGGGCTCCTCCTTTTCCTCAGATGGTATCTCAGTTTGGACATGAAGAGAAGACCGCTGCCGTGTCCACGCATGGAGAAGAATTGCTGGCCCTCCCTGGTCGTCTGTCCACTAGGGCATCTGCCTCTGCGTTCTTGTGCCCTGGTTTCTGATTGCAGAACCACCAAAATCCTGGCTTCTTTCCTCAACATCCTGGAGAGGTATCCTCAGCCTCTGAACCCGTCAGCCACATTCACACCCAGAGGAAGCAGGAAGCATCCACAGCTTCCCCTACACCCTACAGCTCTGCCTTGGGTCCTCCCAAAGCTATATCCAAATAAGGTTGCATTCTGAGGTACTAAGATTAGGATTTCAACATATGAATTTTGGGGGACACAAAACTGAATCCATAAAAAGGTGGTTCGGATCCTTTTAGAAAACATGTTCCGAAAGTCCACGTATCTACGAATTTTTAAAAACTAGAAGATGATTTTGAATTGAGCCTGCTATTAAGAGAGACTTCATTTAAAGACTGAAAATAAACATCTTCTACAAGAATGATTTATTTTGTGCATTCCTAAACAATGATCAGCATATAGTAGTTGCTGAAGTATGCCATTGTTTCTATAGGAAATCTAGACATTTTAGTTACTTGGGGATGGAAATGGGAAAGTCATTTTCTTTGGAAGAGTAACTAGGAAGGAACCCAAAATAAGGGTATTGTCAAGGATAGTTCACCAGATGGAGAAGGTCTTGTTAGTTTCTTTCTTAAAGCATCCCCCTTTACTGTCTGAGAAACTTGTCTTCCTATCTTCACCCATGGAGAAAGAAACTCAGTCAGTCCTGTGTTTCTTGCTGAATTCACCAGATCTCAGAAATTCTGTTTCAGTTGTCTGTTAAGGAAGACCTCTATAGATTTAACTTGGTTGTGATACCCTCTTCTCTGGAAAGTCTCATCTCTGAGCTCTTTAGTTGAATATTGTGACTACTACACATGAGAGAAGGGAGGGGTATGAAAACCAAAGTTAGTGAGGAGTGGTAGGTATGGGAGAACAGGGTTGGGGCTCAGAAGGCCTAAATTCTGTCATGAACTGAATCCATACCCTGGAGTGTCAGATTGATTTATTGGCTTAAACAATAATGAAGAGTTTTCTCAATTCATAAGACGTTCTCAGGTAGGACATGGAGAGACTCTAGTGAGGTGGCATGCCACAGTCATTCTCCCTCCTCCTAGTGATCTTTTCTGTATTGTAGAGGCAGGAAAACAAAAAACTACATCTCTCAGTTTCTCAGGCAGTCGTGATTTGGAAGAAAAATGTAGCTTAAACAAACTATATCTAGCAAATCAGATGTAGTCACATGGAATTTGGAGGATAGAAATGAGGAGGGGACTGCATTTCTGCAGTTTCAACTGTTGTTTGGTTCTCCTGTGTACTGTTGTTATCAGTCTCCAGTGACCCATAATGGATTTTTAAGACTTGAGAGGCAGGCCATAAGGCATCTGTTTTACTGGTGTTGATGCAGGTGCTGCATGGTTCTGGAGCTGGCAGCAGGCGGGAGCTTTGTGACGGTGGCGGTTTTCTTGGTTGTGGCAGTGATGCTGTAGTCTGTGGTGGTGACACTGTAGTGATTTTAGAGGAGCCAGCAGCTCCCTCAGTGGTCCAGTTCTGCAGTGTGGCATTGGAAGTCAATCTGAAGGCTCAACATAGAAATGTTACAAAATTTCTTGTAAAAAATCTTTTCCTGATCTTGCAAGATGGCGGGTTAAAAAGTTGAGAAGCCAGATACTAAAGAGAAGAAACCTGAAGCCAAGAAGGCTGATGCTGGTGGCAAGGTGAAAAAGGGTAACCTCAAGGCTAAGAAGCCCAAGAAGGGGAAGCCCCATTGCAGCCGCAACCCTGTCCTTGTCAGAGGAATTTACAGGTATTCCTGATCTGCCATGTATTCCAGAAAGACCATGTACAAGAGGAAATACTCAGCCGCTAAATCCAAGGTTGAAAAGAAAAAGAAGGAGAAGGTTCTTGCAACTCTTACTAAACAGTTGGTGGTGACAAGAATGGCGGTACCTGGGTGGCTAAACTTCACAAAATGCCTAGATATTATCCTTCTGAAGATGTGCCTCGAAAGCTGTTGAGCCACGGCAAAAAACCCTTCAGTCAGCACGTGAGAAAACTGCGAGCCAGCATTACCCCCAGGACCATTCTGATCATCCTCACTGGATGCCACAGGGGCAAGAGGGTGGTTTTCTGAAGCAGCTGGCTAGTGGCTTGTTACTTGTGACTGGATCTGGTCCTCAATCAAGTTCCTCTATGAAGAACACACCAGAAATTTGTCATTCCTGCCTCAACCAAAATCGATATCAGCAATGTCAAAATCCCAAAACATCTTACTGATGCTTACTTCAAGAAGAAGCAGCTGCGGAAGCCCAGACACCAGGAAGGTGAGATCTTCGACACAGAAAAAGAGAAATACGAGATTACAGAGCAGCGCAAGATTGATCAGAAAGCTGTGGACTTACAAATTTTACCAAAAATCAAAGCTGTTCCTCAGCTCCAGGGCTACCTGCGATCTGTGTTTGCCTTGACAAATGGAATTTATCCTCACAAATTGGTGTTCTAAATGTCTTAAGAACCTCATTAAATAGCTAACTACAAAAAAAAAAGAAAAAAAAAAAGAAAAGAAAAAAAACTTTTCCTGTTTAAACAATCTGAAGTGTGTTCGATTGTTTGCATTATAACCCTGACAACACAGAGGGCAATTCCAATGTATCCTCATTAAAGACCCAGATTCTTTCCATCTTTACATTTTGCAAGGTTAATGCAATGCATCAGCTTAGCTCCCTTCATGGTCACAAGATGGCTACGATTGTCTCTAGGATCATATCCAGGCATAGTAACACCCAACAGAGGAATTTGTTTGTTTTCATTTGTTTGTTAACTGTAGTATCCCTTGGGTCTAGAAAAGTGCTTTGCACACATTAGGCCAACAATAAATATTTGTTGAATGAATAAATGAATGGATGGATGGATCACTGATCTAGAACCACAAAAGAGCCTGTTTACTTTTCTGCTGACTGGCCTACCCTCCCTGCAAAATGGAAAGAATGTTTTTTCTAAAGTAACATACATATACACATACACAAAAGTTGAGTTTTCATATCCTAATACTTTGTTTCTAACAATGCAACTCAAACTCAATTAAGGAGAAGAAAAAAGGAATGTATCATACTATTACAAGGATACAATGGGGACTGTGGAGCTCAAGCACAGAGCTCCAGCTGGGCCTCATCACAGCTGGGAAACTGAGCAGAGGGAGTGAAGATGACAAGCAGAGGAGTCAGCTGGAACTAGGGGACACCCCAAGTTCAGGTCTCCCACAGGCTGTGACTTTGGGCAACAGTATGTTTTGGAAGTTTCTGAATCTTTCTGCTTACTGATACCTGCGCTAACCCCAGAATAAGAAAGAAATTCTGGAGATGCATCTGATGCCAAGGGGAACAGCTGCCTCTGTCTGCAAGAAAACACCTTCCTCTGGTGCAGAGGCCTGAACTCTTTTTTTCTTTATATTTTCTGCTACATTTTTGGATTTGCAGGTCCTCTTATGTCTTTCATAACTGCTGTTGTAGTGCAGCCGTAGATGAATGGACATGGCTATGTCCCGGTAAAACCTTATCTATGGGCAATGAAATTGGAATTTCATATAATGTTGATGTGGCACAGATGATTATTCTGCTTTTAATTTATATTCAGCAATCTAAAAATGTAAAAACAGCTGTAGGCAGTACAAAAACAGGTAGTAGGCCACATCTGGCCTGCAGGCATGTTTCCTGACCCTTGATCTACCCTAATGACTGTTGGATATTTGAGATGTTTTCTGAGGTCTGGTTTTCAACTCTACAAAAAAAGTTTTTAAAAGTTTTTTGCTCAAAGAAAGGAAATCTAGTGAAGTAACTGACCTTTAGCTTATCATGGCCTGGCTTTATTGTTAAAGTGTTTTATATTGAATACAAACCAACAAAAATCCTATTATTAAACCATCAAACTGTCCTATTATTAAAATGCCACTCTTTCATAAGTGAATTACTACTGTTTTTATACCTGGGATATGGAATGTTTTATATACTTGATAATTATGTCTTAGAAAAGAAAACTTTTTGGCCGGGGGCTGTGGCTCATGTCTGTAATCCCAGCACTTTGGGAGGCTGAGGTGGGTGGATCACTTAGGTCAGGAGTTTAAGACCAGCCTAGCCAACATGGTGAAACCCCGTCTTTACTAAAAATACAAAAATTAGCTTGGCGAGGTGGCGTGCACCTGTAATCCCAGCTACTCAGGAGGCTGAGGCGGAAGAATTGCTTGAACCCACGAGGCGGAGGCTGCAGTGAGCCGAGATTGGGCCACTGCACTCCAGCCTGGGCAACAGAGCGAGAAAAAAAAAAAAGAAAAGAAAACTCTTTTTAATTGAATATTTGTAATTTGTTGTTCCCTGTGATTTTATGCTATAAAACTTAGGCACTTATATAAATACATATTAAATACAACCCTGTGTTATACTGGAGTTCTTATGGTTAGAATCTGCATATTAGAAGGAATTAGTTCAAAGAGCAAACTCTAATGAGAAGACTCATGTATACATTCATTAAAACATTTTTATTATTATCAATTTATTATTATTATTATTATTTTGAGATGGAGTCTCCCTCCGTTACCGAGGATGCAGAGCAATGGCACGATCTTGGCTCACTGTAGCCCCCACCTCCTGGGTTCAAGTGGTTCTCGTGCCTCAGCCTCCTGAGTAGCTGGGACTATAGGTGCATGCCACCATGTCTGGCTAATTTTTGTATTTTTAGTGGAGATGGGGTTTTACCATGTTGGCCAGGTTGGTCTTGAACTCCTGACCTCAAGTTATCCACCCGCCTTGGCCTCCTGAAGTGCAGGGATTATAGGCATGCTCCCGCCCGCATTAAAACATTTTCAGTAGATTTAATACTTTGATCATAATTGGGAGGTGTCGATCAAGTTGTCTTGTAAATCAAGTTGGCTTTTTGTTGTCAGATTCATTCCCCATCCTTCCTCTGCTCTGAGCATCCTTACCTTCTGGCTTCTGGGTAGGGTTAGCCAATGGAAGAACGACAAAAGGTTGGAATTCAAGAGGAACTCTGAGGCCAGGATATTCTTTCTTTCTGCTTCCTGTAGCATTGCCTACAATAGCTGCATCCATTTCAAGGTTTGAGATTCTCCCCTTGGAATTTTACCTCCTGATGGGTCATTTCCTGCGGACCACTGTCACCCTTCTACCTCCCACTCTGGGCTCTAACACGGCCTCTCCCCGCTGCCCCTCCATCCTTAGGGGTGATAATAGCTTCTTGTTGTGGCTATTTTAATCTCTGGATTACCCATCTGTGAATTCTTATCTTGGCAGCCAGTTCATTTTGCTCTTTGTGACGATGTCTTATAAGTTCAGCCTAGATCATCTGCTCCTTGCAGGAAGGTAAAGTGATCTCTTGTATGAAATCTTATCTCAAACAACAGGCTCCCTAACTCTTCAGTTTAAACTTTAATTTTCTCTTCTGTAAAATGAAACTACTGACACTGTTAAAGTCTGCTGACCAAAGACCTCTAGGAACACACCTGTGGTCAAACAAAGCTAGGTTTATTAAACTTGCTACAGCAAGAGAGAATGAACACTAGTGGAATAGTAAGGCATCAAGGTAAGGGGGGTTGGGAGAAGCTTACTATTCTAAGGAGAGTGTAAGGGAATCAAATATCAGCTCTGGACTGGGTGTGGTCAGGAAGTGGAGCAGTTCAGTAACTGAGTGTGAGTCACTTTTTTGAATTTTTATTTAGGAGGCAGGAGAAGAATTAAAGTGGGGCTGGAGATGTCATTAGTAAGAAATCACAGTCACTCTACTATCCTGGAAAAGGGGTATCTACTTTTTTTTATGGGTGTAGAGTGTCCTTATTTCTTTCCTGTGTCATATGTAGTTATGGATTGATCTTGTCTTCATCTTGTTCCACCTCAGGTAACACAACGGCCTTGTGTGATCATTGTTTATACTGTGCAACAACATAAACAAAAACAATTTTTTTGTGTGTCAAAATTGTGTGTGTTCAATTGCCCTACCTTTTAGTTTCTACATGTTCGGCAATTTTTTGTGTTTTCAGCACCAACCTCACAGGCTTATTGTAAAGATGGAATATATTATATGTCAGCATATAAAAATTCAGATAAATATTATTGGCACATAATAAATGCTTAATAAACATCAGTGCTATGGTTTGGATGTGGTTTGTTAGACCCCACCAAGTCTCATGCTGAAATGTGATCCTGATATTGGAGGCAGGGCCTTGGGGGAGGTGTTTGGATCATGGGGGCAGGTGCTTCATGAATGGTTTGGTGCTATTCTCACTAGAGGGTGTGAGTTCTGACTCTTCGTTCTCACAGCACTGGTTGTTAAAAAGAGCCTGGCATCTCCTTCTCTTTCGTTTTCTCTGTCTCACTATGCGATCTCCACATACTGGCTTCCCTTCACCTTCCACCATGAGTGGAAGCTTCCTGAGGCCCTCATCAGAAGCAGATGCTGGTGCCATACTTCTTGTACATTCTGCAGAACCACGAGCCAAATACACCTCTTTGCTTTAAGATTACCCAGCCTCAGTTATTCCTTTAGCAACACAAACAGACTAAGACACTTAGTTTATTCTAAGTGTCATTACTGTTGAGAAAACTATAGACTAGACATTGGTGGTACAATAGAGCCCCTTGTACTGGCTCACAGGAGCCATCTATGCACATCTCTTCCCAATTTAACATTCAGTGACTCTGCATCTGTAGTTTGAATCAGTTATGGTGAGAGAATTTGGAAGCATCACTTGCTAAGATAGCGTCTTTCCCTCAAGAGTTGATCGTTAAACATTTACCAGTACACCCATCTGGGAATGACCAAGACAGTAAGGAGTTCAACAAAAAACAAATGTGGGATTGAAATTTACTAATTTCTTAAAAAATAAATTTAAAAATATATTTACTTTGATGAGAGTGGGAAGAAATCTGAGTCAAGCTAAAATAAGATTATACCTAGAATGAAGTCCACATTAATATAACATTTTTAAGGTAGTATTGCGTTTACTCTTTTTTTTTTTTTTTTTTTTTTTTTTGAGACGGAGTCTTGCTCTGTCGCCCAGGCTGGAGTGCAGTGGCGCGATCTCAGCTCACTGCAACCTCTGCCTCCCAGATTCAAGTGATTCTCCTGCCTCAGCCTCCCGAGTAGCTGGGATTACAGGTGTGTGCCACCACACCCGGCAAATTTTTTTTTTTTTTTTGTATTTTTGGTAGAGATGGGATTTCACCGTGTTAGCCAGGGTGGTCTCGATTTCCTGACCTCATGATCTGCCCACCTCAGTCTCCCAAAGTGCTGGCATTATAGGCGTGAGCCACCGCACCCAGCTTTCTTTCTTTCTTTCTTTCTTTGAGACAGGGTCTTACTTTGTCACCCCGGTTAGAGTGTGCAGTGGCACGATTTTGGCTCACTGCAATCTCGACCTCCTGGATTCAAGCAATCCTTCTACCTCAGCCTCCTGAGTAGCTAGAACTACAGGTGTGCACCACCATGCCCTACTAATATTTGTATTTTTTGTAAAGATGGGTTTGTGCCATGTTGCCCAGGCTGTTCTCAAACTCCTGGGCTCAAGGGATCTGTGTGCCTTGGCGTCCCAAAGTGCTTGGATTACAGGTGTGAGCCACCATGCTCAGCCTTGTATTGCATTTACTAAAGAATATTATCTATTTATATATATCTGCTCAGCTTGGTTTTTTAAGGTGAGAAAGTAAAGTGCGGGAGATATCCTAATTAATTTACAAAACAATGGTGCATTATTAAATGAGATAATAATTTTTAGAATTTTGGAAAATTGTATTTTCTGCCATATGTTTATCATGTACATGTTAATGATTCTAGTTACCTTATTACATGGTGTTTTATGAGAAGACTGTAATTATGAGATTAGTTTATGCACTAAAACATGGGAGACAAATGAGCAAGGGGAAATAAAGCATTGTTATATTAGTTGTGAATAGCAGCTAGTGATACCATTAGCAATAACACTTGTGTTATTATATAATGGAGTTGCTATAACACAGCTTTAACTGTAAGTCTCAGTTTTTAAACTCGATAAATGCCTTTTTTCCCTCAGGCAACATCTAATGCAGGTTTTCTGGTTGGTCTTACCAGCAATCACCAAGAGATCATTGAGTGGCTTTGGCTCTAGGATCATGGAGTTCTCCACTGGATTTTCAGCATTTGACCAACAGAAAGAGAAAGGAACACTCATGAGAAGTTTTCCTAAGCCAAGACTCCTTCCCACATTTCATTGTCCGTGTCTCAGCCACATGGCCACATCTAAGTACAAGGGAGGCTGGGAAATGTAGATTAGCTGTGTTTCTGATGGGAAAAGAAACAGACCTTCATAATTTTTTTTTTTTTTTTTTTGACAGGATCTCGCTCTGTCACCCAGGCTGGAGTGCAGTTGCATGATCTTGGCTTACTGCAATCTCCACCTCATGGGCTCAAGTGATTCTTGTACCTCAGCCAGCCACCCAAGTAGCTGGGCTCACAGGC
Organism: Chlorocebus sabaeus; assembly: GCF_047675955.1. Taxonomy (NCBI): domain Eukaryota; kingdom Metazoa; phylum Chordata; class Mammalia; order Primates; family Cercopithecidae; genus Chlorocebus; species Chlorocebus sabaeus. Next base: position 26,263,568 of record NC_132920.1, on the reverse strand, counting down.
ACACCTGGCTAATTTTTGAATTTTTTAGTAGAGGTGGGGTTTTATCATGTTGTCCTGTCTGGTCTTGAACTCCTGACATCAAGTGATCCACCTGCCTCGGCACCCCAAAGTGCTGGGATTATAGGAGTGAGCCACCATGCTGAGCCCAGATTAGCTGCTATGTTAGAAACAATTCATTATAAATAACCAGACAGAAATCTGCTGTGCTGTGAATCACCGTTAAATACCAATTAAAATGAGTGAATAAACTTCTATAAGTTAAAGTATTTCACTGAGTTTTTCATTCCAGTCGCTGATCTAAATCGGTGTTCATTTCCAGGTTTCTCCACAGCTGGGTGCTGTCAATGTCTTGTCCAATTTTAGCTGCAACCTGGGATGATGACCATTTTTACTTTTTTTTTTATCCTCGTTACAGAAAAATTCTAACATCTAAAATGATCAAATGTATTTAATTGTTTGCTAACACCAAAATGTAAATTTATGGAAGAAATCGAGAAATGATAAGTGTAAATTTTACTACACTCTCTGCTGAATGAGGCTGGTGGTGTGAGCAAATGCATTTAAGAATGTCACCAAACTTTAGCTGTGAGTGGTGGCCCTGTAGTCCCATCTACTAGGAAACCTGAGGCAGGAGAATGGCTTGAACCCTGGAGGTTGAGGCTTCAGTGAGCTGTGTTGGAGCCACTGCATGGTAACAGAGAGAGAGAGAGAGGCTCTGTCTCTGAAAACAAAACAAAACAAAACAAACAAACACAAACAAACAAAAAAAAGTAAGAATTTCACCAAACTTTATATATTTATTGAGAGCAATTGATGTGCCAAGCATTGTTCTAAGCATGTATAAACTCTTTCAGCGCATATTATGTAAATAAACTCACAACAATGCTGTGAGGTGGATATTATTGTTATTACAATTTTATAGATGAGAAAAGTATGTATTTCAACTTTCAGTCAACAGCAGATCACACTGGATTCTCTGGCAACACCAAATCTGGAATATCCTTTCATTCTGTAAGCTGCTGCAGATCCTCCTAAACCCTCGGTTATTTATATTCTGAAACGCCCGTTCATTTCGTCGCCCACTGCTTCTGATTCCCAACGCACCCCTCACCCAAGCCCCCAATCTCTTTCCACGAACCGGTAGAATGACTACCTTAGCTTGTTAACAGTCGAATAACAGCACACAACCTACCAAAGCTACTATGATATCTACAGGTCAAACACAAACTTCTTCAATTCAGTGTTTATGGTCCTTAATTGCCAGATGGAGCCCTTGGGCTTTGGACGGATTTTTCAGAATTAAGAAAGGGAAACCTTTCTTTAGTCCATAGCAAGGGGGGGGGGGGGGGGGGGGGGGGGGGGATGGGTGGGGCGGGGCGGCGGGAGGGACCTTAATTTTCAGTGAAAGATACGTGTTTTATAGCAGTGGACCACTGTTTGGAATATCTTTTCCTAAGAGTTTAAAGCGACCCCTGCATTATTTGCGGAGATCGTCTATATGTAAATTCGAGGTCCCCAGACAAACCCCGCTGACTTTAGAAAATTCCGATCTCTGGTTACCCAAGGCAGACTCTTTAACCAGCCAAACAAAACACAGTGCCAGAATAACCCACTCACTCCTGATGACAGGATTTCTTGTTCTTTTTAGGGTCAGTTTCAGATCCAGTGATCTGATTCTGAAGAATTGTCGGTGTATGAAATCAACTCTCTCATCAGCTGAGAACGGAGGCTACAGGGAGGCGCTGTTATCTTGCAGAAAAGATGCAGCACAAACAACCTGCCAGCCCTCGCGTGAATTCGTTAACGGAAACACTGGTTGTGACCTGCAGTCAACTTTGGAAACTAATTTAAAACTCACCTTGATCAGCGTTCCTTAATGAGGAGTCGGGGGAGGAAGGATCCTCATTATTCCCGCTTCACTACCTCCTCTCTACAACCCTATTCCAAAGCGACTGACCTTCAACAGAATGTATTTCTAAAAAGATAAAAACAACGAAACTCCCAAAACTTCCATATTTGGAATATACGGAGAAAACTAGGTAAGAAACGGAATGAAATATAAACAAGAAAAGGTGAAAATGAAGCAATTCGGAGGCAGAGAAAATCAGTGATTGGGTGGACAGCAATTTTACCGAGAGGGCAGCTAGTCATTATTTTGTGTCTGTTAATAGCTGCCTGGTCTTCACTAGTACCAAAATTATTTTCATGAATCAGAGTGACAGGTAAATAAAAAGTCCCTCGTAGGCCTCGTGGCGCAACGGTAGCGCGTCTGACTCCAGATCAGAAGGTTGCGTGTTCAAATCACGTCGGGGTCAATGGTTTTTAGCTCGCTGGCTCAGATAACTGTATGGCGGGGAGTACATTACATATTACAGGGGGAAAAAAGTTGCTTTTCCTGCTTCTCCTAGGCACTTGTATACTCAGTTACTTTAGCCTCCTCAAAACGCCCCCCTTCTCTTTTTTTAATAGGCAGATATACGCAGGAATATGTTACGGTATTTTGGGGCTTATTTCAGGGGTTTATAGAGACGTTTTCACTCTTTTATTGCAAATATTCTGAATTATACTCTTCAGCAACTCATCCCTATTGTTAAACCCTCCTGGACTTCTCTCCATTCTCACTCCCACGCCTGCGGCCTTATCTTTTCATCCATATCTGTCTCTCCAACTCTCGGAAGCTTAGCAGATCTTCGCAGAGACCTAGTCTGGTTTGAGTGGATGATCTAAGCTTACCTGCTTCATATTTGGATCAGCTCTTCCAGGCTAAAGCGATTCCATAGAATTTCCTTGGATCTCTACGATTTCCTCAACCCTCCCTGCAAATCACGGAAGAAGTCACTTGATTTCCAGAGGCAGAAAACCTGAATGCAGTTACTCTCCCAAATTCATACAGGGAATGAACCATTACATCAGAGAAGGCTAGATATTCCGTGAACTCCCTAATAGTAGTATCTGAAAATGTGCATGAATGTGCCGTTTTTTTTCCCCACATGTGGCTCCAGACCCCCTACAGATTATGAATTAGCAAATTACAACATGGAAAAAAGGGAAAGTACGTTTATTTCTTCAGAAGTGTTTAAATTTCTATAACTTACAATGACTTTAAAACATGACATTTGAAATGTTAGCAGATGTTCTGTTATGTATTTACTGTACATATTCACACAATACATAGTGATAGATATTACATCGGAGAAGTGTACCCAAAATAACCTTTTTCCTATTTCTTATTTACTGTTTTCTTAGTAGTAGTCTAAGCCTATAGCCATATTACGAACAGATTACTGGTCTGGAAAAAAAAAAAAAAAGAGAAAACATAATTTTGCGATTTGGAAACTTGACACACTAGAAAAAAGGTGATTATTAATTATGAAACCACCTCTCAGTGTAGCAGAGTGGCGCAGCGGAAGCGTGCTGGGCCCATAACCCAGAGGTCGATGGATCGAAACCATCCTCTGCTAGTCTGGATTTGTTTTTTCCCCCTTCCAAAATACATCTACCTCATAGGAGGAGTAAACTGATATAATTTTCATGACACCGTAAGGGAACTTATCTTGATTTGCATCTCTCTCAGAGATCTGCATTTCTGGCTGCAACATATTACTATCCTAAATAGATTAAAAATAACAACAAAAGCAGTAGTTTTAGCTTTTATTGTTTGAGCGCTTAATAGGTATCATGCACTATTCCAAGTTCTGAATCATTTATTCTTCGCAATTATACGAAGTAAATACATGCTATTACTCTTACTTTACAAATGAGACAAATTGGGGTTTGTCTGCAAGTTGGGGTTTGCAGAGGTTAACTTGCCCGAAGTCATGCAGCTAGTAAATGGTAGAGCAAAGCTAAAGCTCTAAACCGTTCTGCATAATTACAAACACTAACATTTACAGCAAACTTTAGACTTAATTTCAGCTATTCCTTCCGAGTTTTATTGGTAGGACACGAACTCACCTGTTATTAAATCCCCCGTAAAATGAGAGGTACAATATGTGACATACAGTGACATGTCCAGATTCGAGCAGGCTGTAGGAGACACTTTTCCCTTGTTCTTATGTTTTTGTTTACTCAAACTAATACAGATGCATAAGGAGACACGTTTAAAGTAGGATGAAATCTACAGACTGTGCAAAGCTTTTGAACCTTTGGAGAGATGTTTAGACAACTGACGAAATGCATGGGGTTGAATTAATGATAAATGCCTAGAAGCTTAAGCAGTAAATAACAAGAAAAGACAATTATGTTCTAACGCTAGGGAAAAATAAAAATTGCGAGGAAAGGAAAACTTAACAATGTATTTCTTTGCTCACTTGCTGAACTATTTTTATAAAGTTGTCATATTTTAAGCTACAAATATTAAAGTATCATGTATTATGCTATAACCACCATATGAGGAGACATAGAAAGGGAGCATGTGTGTGTCGGGGGTCCTAGGGTGTGAAGAAGAAAATAAACGAGTTACTCCTCTTATATAAAGTCAACAAAAGGGCCATACAAACATATTATTTAGAGATATGTAGGTAAATAATTTTAAAATAAGCGATTTAAATAAAATGTTTAAAAAGTAAGCTTAACCACTCAGCCACGACTACAGGGGCCAAAAGTTTTCTTAAACATTGTACATGTTATTATATGTCACATATTGTACCTCTCGCTTTACCAGGAATTTAATAGCTGAGCTAATGTCCTGCCAACAAAACTTGGAAGGAATCAACAAACTTCAAGTTCAGGCGCATATGTGGTAAGATGAGAATGTTCTTTGGGTGTTTTCTATAATGCAAATCAGGAATATGTTTCAATAACTTTAAAAATTGCTGGAGTACAGGGAGCAGAGACTGTTGATTTTTGTTTTAAATGATTCTTGTAATTATGTGTATATAAAAATGATAGAAAAGAACCCAAAATTGTTTGCTATCTAGAAATTTTCTGTTTGTGAATTATCAATCATAACTTTCACAGAATAACACAAGGTTTTCCCGGACGGACGTGGTGCCTCACGCCTATAATCTAGCACTTTGGGAGGGCGAGCCGGGCTGATCACTTGAGGTCAGGCGTTCCAGACCAGCCTGGCCAACATGGCGAAACCCCCTCTCTTAAAAATACAAAAATAATTAGTTGGGTGTCATGACGCACGCCTGTAATCCCAGCTACTCTGGAGGCTGAGGCTAGGAGAGTCGCTTGAACCCAGGAGGTTGCGGTGAGCTGAGATCACGCCACTGCTCTGTAACCTGGGCGATGCAGTGATACATCTCAAAAAAAAAAAAAAAAAAAAAAAAAAGAAAGAAAGAAAAAAAAATTCCTCTGTATTAAGTTGTATCAAGCAATGTGAAAATTGGTCAGTTCCGAAACTTATCAATTTAGCGATGTGATTTAAAAAAAAAACTTCTGTGTGTAAAAGAACAGTGAACTGAAGTTGGAGTCTATATTATAAAAATTTTTATCATCTTGTGTAATTATTTTAAAAATTAAAATAATAAAATACATAAGATGTACAAAATGCCCCCAGAAGGAGCATTTATGTAAATCTTGTCAAGGTTTCCACCAAAACCCAACGAGCCAGCCAGGAGTCGAACCTGGAATCTTCTGATCCGTAGTCAGACGCGTTATCCATTGCGCCACTGGCCCTCCCACGAGCGGGTACGGGCGTTACACCTATAGAAAAAAAATGTCTTGAGATTACTGCGTCGCCCTAAACATGAATATATGAAACTTTTATTTCTTTCTGATCATAAGGAGTTTGAGCCCCAAACCCTCCAATTAAAACAAAATATAGTTTTATTTGTTCCTTTGATTTGGTTTACTCATGAAGTATGATTCCTTCGTGGGTAATGAGAAATCCATC